>NC_132914.1:14868103-15180032 GCF_047675955.1 Chlorocebus sabaeus
TGGGGGAAGTACTAAAGCCCTTTTCTTTCACAGCTGGGAGGTAGGTAGCCTGGGGCAAGTTCTCAGCCCTGCTTGCCCACTGCCTGGAAACAGACTCAGTTTTGTTAGAGGTGCATGGTACAAGTGAGACTGTCCTTTGGATTGCATGGGAGCTGGATTAGGCCTGTGACTGCCAGCTTTCCCCCACTTCCCTAACAATTTGCATGACTCAGCAGAGGCAGCCATAATCCTCCTAGGTACACAACTCCAGTGACCTGAGAATCTCATCCCCATTCCCCACAGCAGCCACAGCAAGACCCACCCAAAAAGAGTCTGAGATCAGACATGCCTAGCCCTACCCCAACCTGATGGTCCTTCACTACCCACCCTGGTAGCTGAAGACAAAGGGCATATACTCTTGGGAGTTCTAGGGCCCCACCCACTGCCTGTTCCTCTCCATACTATCACAGATGATGCTCTCTGGAAAGCACCACCTCCCAGCAGGAGGCTAAGCAGCACTCAAATAGAACATTAAATCACCAAAGCTAAGAACCTTCACAGAGTCCATTTCATCCCCTGCCACCTCCACTGAAACAGGCACTGGTATCCACAGCCGAGAGACTCATAGACAGTTCATATCACAGGAATCTGTGCAGACAACCCCCAGTACCAGCCCAGAGTCTGGTAGACTTGCTGGGTGGCTAGACCCAGAAGACAGATAACAATCACTGCAGCTCGGTTCTCAGAAAGCCACATCCATAGGAAAAGGGGGAGAGTACTACATCAAGGGAACACCCAGTTGGACAAAAGAATCTGAACAACAGCCTTGAGCCCTAGACCTTCCCTCTGACAGAGTCTACCCAAAAGAGAAAGAACCAGAAAACCAACTCTGGTGATATGACAAAACAAGGTTCTTTAACACCCCCAAAAAAATCACGCTAGCTCACCAGTAATGGATCCAAACCAGTAAGAAATACCTGATTTACCTGAAAAAGAATTCAGGAGGTTATTCAGCTAATCAGGGAGGCACCAGAGAAAGGCAAAGCCCAATGCAAGGAAATCCAAAAAATGATACAAGAAATGAAGGGAGAAATATTCAAAGAAAGAAATAGCATTAAAAAAATCAAAACTTCAGGAAACACTGGACACACTTACAGAAATGAAAAATGCTCTGGAAAGTCTCAGCAATAGAATGGAACAAGTAGAAGAAAGAAATTCAGAGCTTGAAGACAAGGTCTTTGAATTAACCCAATACAACAAAGGCAAAAGAATAAGAAAATATGAACAAAGCCTCCAAGAAGTCTGAGATTATGTTAACCAAACCTAAGAACAATCAGTTTTCCAGGGGAAGAAGAGAAATCTAAAAGTTTGGAAAATATATTTTGGGCAATAATCAAGGAAAACTTCCCCAGCCTTGCTGGAGACCTCAGCATCCAAATACAAGAAGCATAAAGAACACTTGGGAATTTCATCACAAAACTAGGCACATTGTCATCAGGTTATCTAAAGTTAAGACAAAGGGAAGAATCTTGAGAGCTGTGAGATAAAAACACCAGGAAACCTATAAAGGAAAACCTATAAGATTAACAGCAGATTTCTCAGGAGAAACCCTACAAGCTAGAAGGGATTGAGGTCCTATCTTCAACCTCCTCAAACAAAACAATTATCCGCCAAGAGTTTTGTATTCAGTGAAACTAAGCTTCATAAATGAAGGAAAGGTACAGTCTTTTTCAGACAAACAAATGCTGAGAGAATTCACCACTACAAAGCCAGCACTACAAGAACTACTAAAAGGAGCTCTAAAGTTTGAAACAAATCCTGAAAACACATCAAAACAGAACCTCTTTAAAGCATAAATCACACAGAACCTATAAAACAAAAATACAAGTTTAAAAAAACCAAAAAACCAAGGCATACAGGCAACAAATAGCATGATGAATGGAATGATACCACACATCTCAATACTAACATTGAATGTAAATGGCCTAAATGCTCCACTTAAAAGATACAGAACTGCAGAATAGATAAGAACTCACCAACCATCTGCTGCCTTCAAGAGACCTAACACAAAAGGACTCACATAAACTTAAAGTAAAGGGGTGAAGGGCATTTCATGCAAATGGACACAAAAAGCAAACAGGGGTAGGTACTCTTATATCAGACAAAACAAATAAAGCAACAGCAGTTAAAAAAGACAAAGAGGGATATTATATAATGGTAAAAGGCCTTGTCCAACAGGAAAATATCACAATCCTAAATATACATGACCTAACACTAGAGCTCCCAAATTTATAAAACAATTACTAATAGACCTAAGAAATGAGATAGAAAGCAACACAATAATAGTGGGGGACTTCAATACTTTACTGACAACACAAGACAGGTCATCAAGACAGAAAGTCAACAGAAAGACAATGGATTTAAATTATACCTTGGAACAAATGGACTGAACAGATATATACAGAACATTTCATCCAACAACCACAGCATACACATTCTATTCAACAGTGCATGGAACTTTCCCCAAGATAGACCTTATGATAGGCACAAAGTGAACCTCAATAAATTTAAGAAAATACAAATTATATCAAACACTCTCTCAGACCACAGTGGAATAAAACTAAAAATCAACTCCAAAGAGAACCTTCAAAACCATGCAAATACATGGAAATTAAATAACCTGCTCTTGAATGCTCATTGGGTCAAAAACAAAATTAAGATGGAAACTTAAATATTCTTTGAATTGAATGACAATAATGGCACAACCTATCACAACCTCTGGGATACAGCAAAAGCAGTGCTAAGAGGAAAGTTCACAGCCCTAAACACCTACATTGAAAAGACTGAAAGAGCACAAACTGACATTCTAAGGTCACACCTCAAGGAACTAGAGAAACAAGAATAAACCAAACCCAAACTCAGCAGAAGAAAGGAAATAACCAAGATCAGAGCAGAACTAAATGAAACTGAAATAAAACAAAACAAAAGATAAATGAAACAAAAAGTTGGTTATTTGAAAAGATAAATAAAATTGATAGACCATTAGCAAAATTAACCAAGAAAAGAAAATAGAAAATCCAAATAACCTCAATAAGAAACAAGATGGGAGATAACACAACTGACACCACAGAAATAAAAAAGATCATTCAACACTACTATGAACACCATTATGCACATAAACTAGTAAACCTGGAAGAGATGGATAAAGTCTTGGAAAAATACAACCCTCCTATCTTAAATTAGGAAGAATTAGATACCCTGAGCAGACCAATAACAAACAGCGAGATTGAAATGGTAATTTAAAAATTACCAACAGGAAAAGTCCAGGACCAGACAGATTCACAGCAGAATTCTACCAGACATTCAAAGAAGAATTGGTACCAATCCTTTTGACACTATTCCACAAGATAGAGAAAGAGGGAACCCTCCCTAATTCATTCTATGGAGCCAGCATCACCCTAATACTAAAACCAAACTAAAGGACATAAGCAAAAAAGAAAACTACAGACCAATATTCTTGATGAACATAGATGCTACAATCCTTAACAAAATACTAGCTAACTCAAAAAGATAATCCACCATGATCAAGTGGGTTTCGTACCAGGGGTGCAGGGATGGTTTAACATATGCAAGTCAATTAATGTGATACACCATATAAACAGAATTAAAAGCAAAAATCACATGATCATCTCAAGATGCAGAAAAAGCATTCAACAAAATTCAGCATCCCTTTATAATTACAACTCTCAGCAAAATCAGCATACAAGGGGCACACCTCAATGTAATAAAAGCCATCTATGACAAACCTACAGCCCAGATAATACTGAATGGCGAAAAGTTGAAAGCATTCCCTCTGAGAACTGGAACAAGACAAGGATGCCCACTCTCACCCCTCCTCTTCAACATAGTATTAGAAGTTCTAGCCAGAGCAGTCCGACAAGAGAAAGAAATAAAGGGCATCCAAATCAGTAAAGAGGAACTCAGACTGTCACTGTTTGCTGACAATATGATTGTTAACCTCAAAAACCCTAGACTCCTCCAGAAAACTCCCAGAACTAATAAAAGAATTCAGCAAAGTTTCTGGATGCAAGATTAATGTACACAAATCAGTAACTCTTCTATATACTAACAGCAACCAAGTAAAGATTCAAATCAAGAACTCGACCCCTTTTACGATAGCTGCAAAAAATAAAATACAATACTTACGAATATACCTTACAAAGGAAGTGAAATCCCTCTATAAGGAAAACTATAAAACACTGCTGAAATAAATCATAAATGACACAAACAAATGAAAACACATCCCATGCTCATGGATGGGTAGAATCAATATTGTGAAAATGACCAAACTGTCAAAAGCAATCTACAAATTCAACGCAATTCCCATCAAAATACCACCATCATTCTTCACAGAATTTTTTTTAAAAATTATAATATTCATATATAATCAAAAAAACAAAAAACAAAAAACCTGCATAGTCAAAGCAAGACTAAACAAAAAGAACAAATCTGGAGGCATCACACTACCTGATTTCAAACTATAGTAGAAGGTCATAGTCACCAAAACAGCATGGTACTGGAATAAAAATAGGCACATAGACCAGTGAACAGAAATAAACCCAAATACTTAATGCCAACTGATCTTTGACAAAGCAAACGAAAATACAAAGTGAGAAAAGAGCCAGGCACAGTGGCTGACACCTGCAATCCCAGCACTTTGGGAGGCTGAGGCAGGTGGATCACTTGAGGTCAAGAGTTAAAGACCAGCCTGGCCAACATAGTGAAACCCTGTCTCTACTAAAATATAAAAGTTAGCCAGAAGTGGTGGCAAGCACCTGTAATCCTGGCTACTCAGGAGGTTGAGGCAGGAGAATCACTTGAACCCAGGAGGCAGAGGTTGCAGTGAGCCCAGATGACACCACTGTACTGCAGCCTGGGCAACAGAGCCAGACTGCATCTCAAAAATAAAATAAAATAAAATAAAATAAAATAAAATAGTGGGAAAAGGACACACTTTTCAATAAACGGTGCTAGAATAATTGGCTAGCCACATGTAGGAGGATGAAACTGGATCCTCGTGTCTCACCTTATTCAAAAATCAACTCAAGATGGATTAAGGACTTAAATCTAAGACCTGAAACTATAAAAATTCTAGAAGATAACATTGGGAAAAACCTTCCAGACACTGGCTTAGGCAAGGATTTCATGACCAAGAACCCAAAAGCAAATGCAATAAAAACAAAGATAAATAGCTGAGACCTAATTAAACTAAAGAGCTTTACACAACAAAAGGAACAGACAGCAGAATAAACACACAATCCAGAGTGGGAGAAAATCTTCACAATCTATACATCTGACAAAGGACTAATATTCAGAATCTACAACAAACTCAAACAAATCAGCAAGAAAACAACAAACAATCCCATCAAAAAGTGGGCTAAGGACATGAATGGACAATTCTCAAAAGAAGATATACAAATGGCCAACAAACCGATGAAAAAACGCTCAACATCAGTAATGATCAGGGAAATGAAAATAAAAACCACAATGCGATACCACCTCACTCCTGAAAGAATGGACATAATCAAAATTCAAAAAACAGCAGGTGTTGCCATGGATTCGGTGATCAGGGAACACTTCTACACTGCTGGTAGGAATGTATAGCCACTATGGAAAACAGTGTGGAGATTCCTCAAAGAACTAAAAGTAGAACTACCGTAACTACCATTTGATCCAGCAACCCCACTACTGGGTATCTACCCAGAGGAAAAGAAGTCATTATACGAAAAAGATACCAGCACACACATGTTTATAGCAGCACAATTCGCAGTTGCAAAATTGTGGAACCAACCCAAATGCCCATAAGTCAACGAGTGGATAAAGAAACTATGATAAATATATATGTTGAACTACTACTCAGCCTTAGAAGGGAATGAATTAACGGCACTCGCAGTGACCTGGATGAGATTGGAGACTACTATGCTAAGTGAAGTAACTTAGGAATGGAAAACCAAACATCGTATGTTCTCACTGATATGTGGGAGCTAAGCTCTGATGACACAAAGGCATAAGAATGATATGATGGACTTTGGGGACTTGGGGGGAAGGATGGGAGTGGGGTGAGGGGTAAAAAACTACAAATAGGATGCAGTGTATACTACTCAAGTGATGAGTGCACCAAAATCTCACAAATCACCACTAAAGAACTGACTTATGTAACCATGAACTTCATCCATCTTCACTTCTACCTACTGTGCAAATGCAGGACTTTGCTCATTCCAAGCCACTCTTAATAAGTGCCAGAGTACAGGTCAGAAAGATGGCATGAGGGCGGGGCCTCATTCATTCATTTATTCACCAAACAACTATTCTTGAGCATATAAAATGTGTTCATCACTCTTATGGTTGGGGATAGAACAGCAAATGAAACAGACATAGTTTCTGCCTCATGGAGCTGACAGTCTCATGAGGGAGAAGCTTTTTAAGTAAATTTTTAAAATTGCAGTTGTGGTAAGAGCTAGAAGGCCATCAAAGGGCTGGGCCTGAGGCTAAAAGTGGGGCCAAGGAGCTGCAGGGTTCAGGAAAGGCTCCTGTGAGAGGTGGCATTCACACTGAGCCCTGCAAAATTATCTCCCAAATGAGTGTCCCCAGTATGGGGAACAAGGGGGACCCTAAAGAGCACATGAGAAAATGAGGCCCTGCTCTGCTCAAATCCATGGGCCCTGGTTCTTTCCGCCCCTCAGGGAAGTCTAGAAAACACATTTTTCCAATCTCACCTAAATAATTAAAATGTCTCCGTCTTTTAAGTCACTTAAATCACACTATGCTCCCATTTCAGTAATTAAAATGACTGTTTCTATCATTTATTGCATACTTATTTTGTGCTAAGCCCTAGGCTGTATGCTAGAGGTACTAAAATAAGCAAATGATGCCTTCGCCCAAAAAGCTCCTCTTCTAATTGACAAATAACTAATAGGCGATTGCAATTGATTGTACTAGATCTACAATCTTGGCTAAACTACTTCATCTTTCTTCATTTTACTATCCTTGTCTGTAAACTGGGGACACTAACAGGGCTTACTTCACAGGCTTATGAATATTTAAAAAGGAAATATTAGTAAGAGCCCTAAAACATTAAAAATGCTCAATAATTTTTTAAACAAATAGTCCTGTGTAACTGTCGAAATTCTACACTTCAAGCATATATAAAAGTAGAAAGAATTACACAATGACCACCTTATATCCATCACCTAGATTTAAAAGAATGTAACAACCAGTATGGCTACGCCGGTATGTACAGGATAAGGACTGGTTCTGCGTCCAGGTTAAAGGATGCAGAGTGGAAGGTAAGGGCAGGAGGTCAAAGTTGTGCTCATCACATACTCCACATCCTCCCTTCCTTCATGTCCAGCTTTCCTAACAGTTAAGTTTGGGCCAGATGAGTTATTCTGGCCAGAAACTGTCAGTGGAAATGACATGTAACTTCTGAGTCAGGAAGGTTAGGAAATGATGTGCCTCCTCCACTCCCATCCTCCCCTGCATGAGATGAAGGAGGGCATCCTCACCTGCACTAACTGTGTAGACACAAATAAGGCCAGTACAGTGTTAAGCCACTGGGATATAGGGGCTATTCTGTTACCAGAGTCAGCCCAGCAAGCTGCACCATAAACAGGGAAGGCCTGATTAGACTGGTGCTGCTGTGAGCTGGTGTGGTGTTCTCTGGGGCTGGCAAGTGTTAAAGACACTTCTCGGTGGCATTTTCATGAGCACTTCAGAGATACTCCCACACGCCACTGGAGGTCGCTTACCTGTAGTTCCCTTGAAGCAGGAAATGCATCTCTGCAGATGGGTCGCTAATGTTTCCTCTGGTGTTTAGACACCTGATGTCACACTTTCTGCTGTGATTTCCTGCCCCTTCCAGGTGACCCTCTCAGGCAGTATAAAACAAAATCCCTGGGCAGCTTTCTCTCCCAGCATGGCCCACATCTGGTACACATATGATCCATAGAAAACACTCTCATCCTTTTACTCTAACAAACTCCGCTCCCAATCCACCAGGCTCCTGTGTGAGCCACCCCTCCCTGCTCTGCCAGCCTAGCAAGGAGCTCCAGTCACTTGCCTTTATGTCTCACAAGCAGGAGGCAGAAGCAGCTACGGTGTTTCCACCATAGCCCCTAACTACCCTTGAATGAGGAATAAGCCTGCCAGTCCTCCCCACTGCTGAGGTGGGCAGCCTGTCAAGGTGTAGAGCACCAGTCCTTACACCCTGCTTGGGAGTCTTAGCACCTCATTTCAGAACACGGAGATCCTTTGACCTATTCTTTTCAGGCCTATTATCAACCTACTTTTTCAGGTCTCAGGTAAAACAAAGATAAAAAAGAGTCCTGTTTTTACACCCTGTTACACCAGGATCGTCCAGAATCCCCTTTCTTAAGCTGGTACCACATCAAGATAGGAAAAAAGGGACTAGAACTGCCAGAGAAGAGGGCAGAACAGCATTCCTCCACTGAGTCTACACCCTTTATTGAGAAGGGTGCTGGGTGCAGAGGGCTGAATTAGGCAGGCAAGGCGCTACTGCTCTTGTGTCCCCTGCAGGGAGATGTGAGAGACAAGCATTAGACAGACAGCAAATTATCAAGAGAGCCTTGGAGAAGAGTGATATAAAGATATAAAGATATAATGATATAAAGATATAAAGAGAAGAGTGATATAAAGAAAACAAAAACAGGCTACACTCATGGTGTGTGCACTCAAGTGACATGGGGAGGGACTAACAGAGTGTAGGAGGTCAGATGACCTATCCCTGAATGTATCCATCTCAGGGAACAGACCAATAGGGTCTATATTATATAATATGTAGTATATAACACATATACACATATGTATAAGTATACACATAAAATATATATACATATACATGTGTGTATATAAATTGTATATATGTGTACATATATACATTGTATATCTGTGCATATATGTGCACATATACACATACATGTATAAATACATATATAATCTGTGCATATATTTATATGTAACATTGATACATAATATTTATATGTAAAGAGATAGGTAGGAAGCTGCATATATGAGTATGGATCTCAGGAAAGATATCAGACTAAAGATACAAATATGGGAGTCATCAGTATATTGAGGTTAAGCAATAGAAAACAATTAAACTAGATATGATTACAGGGGTAGAGAATCCAAACAGAAGAGAATCAAGAGTCCAGAACCAAGCCTGTGGTCATTCCAGCTTTTACAGCTAAATTTGAGGACTAATGAACTCCTGTGGCACAGGGAAGGCCAATAACCAAGGCAAGGAAATCCCAAGTCAAGGAGAAAAGCAGGCTTGTTCAGGCTACCAGCTGGGGCAGTCTTTCTCAAATAGATATTTGTTCATAAAGGTTACTTACAAATCAAGTTGGTGATGGCCACTGTTAGATATTCTCCTCAATATTTTTTAAGTCAACATGGGCCCCACTCTTAAGGAACTCTTTAAATACAAATGCCAGAAATGTTTACACCAGCATTTAGAGTTCTATGGATCAACAATCCTATGAATGAAGGGGTTCTCCCTGCTTTAGACAAGAGAAAGCACTTTTGCTTTGGAAAAAAAGAAAGCACTCTTCCCTTCCTGAATGACTTGGCTCTAAAAATGCCCAAATATCAAAGGACTTTATTGTTCCACCCTGCCAAGGGTGGGGATAAGGGAGATAGAGTGCTGGAGTCGGGTGGGGTTGGGGGAAAGAGAAAGAGGACGAATTTAAATGATGCTTCTTAGAAGTTCCATGAAGTCAGATATATGAGGAAGGTGAAAAACAATGAGTGAACAGATTATTTTTACAAATGGGGAGGTCAGTCTGAAAAGGCTGCTTTAAGAATATGAGTCTGACAATAAAATACTGGCAAACTGAATCCAGCAGCACATCAAAAAGGTTATCCACCACGACTTCATCCCTGGGATGCACGGCTGGTTCAACACACACAAATAGATAAACATAATCCATCATATAAACAGAACCAAAGACAAAAACCACATGATAATCTCAACAGATGCAGAAAAGACCTTCGACAAAATTCAACAGCCCTTCAAGCTAAAAACATGCTAAAAACTCTCAATAAACTAGATATTGATTGAACATATCTCAAAACAATATGAGCTATTTATGTCGAACCCACAGCCAATATCATACTGAATAGGCAAAAACTGGAAGCATTCCCTTTAAAAACTGGCACAAGACAAGGATGCCCTCTCTCACCACTCCTATTCAATATAGTGTTGGAAGTTCTGGCTAGAGCAATCTGGCAAGAGAAAGAAATAAAGGGTATTCAATTAGGAAAAGAGGAAGTCAAAATGTCTCCGTTTGCAGATGATATGATTGTATATTTAGAAAACCCCATTGTCTCAGCCCAAAATCTCCTTAAGCTGATAAGCAACTTTAGCAAAGTCTCAGGATACAAAATCAGTGTGTAAAAATCACAAGCATTCCTATACACCAATAATAGACAGAGAGCAAAATCATGAGTGAACTCCCATTCACAATTACTACAAAGAGAATAAAATACCTAGGAATCCAATTTACAAGCGATGTGAAGGACCTCTTCAAAGAGAACTACAAACCACTGCTCAACAAAATAAAAGAGGACACAAACAAATGGAAGAACATTCCATGCTCATGGATAGGAAGAATCAATATCACTGCCCAAGGTAATTTATAGATTCAATACTATCCCCATCAAGCTACTACTCACTTTCTTCATAGAATTGGAAAAAACTACTTTACAGTTCACATGGAACGAAAAAAGAGCCCACAAGCCAAGACAATCCTAAGTAAAAAGAACAAAGCTGGAGGCATCATGCTACCTGACTTCAGACTATGCTACAAGGCTACAGTAACCAAAACAGCATTGTACTGGTACCAAAACAGATATATAGACAAATGGAACAGAACAGAGTCCTCAGAAATAATACCACACATCTACAACCATCTGATCTTTGACAAACCTGACAAAAACAAGCAATGGGGAAAGGATTCCCTATTCAATAAATGATGTTGGGAAAACTGGCTAGCCATATGCAGAAAGCTGAAACTGGATCCCTTCCTTACACCATATACAAAAATTAACTCAAGATGGATTAAAGACTTAAATATAAGACCTAACACCATAAAAACCCTAGAAGAAAACCTAGGCAATACCATTCAGGACATAGGCATGGGCAAACACTTCATGACTAAAACACCAAAAGCAATAGCAACAAAAGCCAAAAGTCGCAAATGGGATCTAACTAAACTAAAGAGCTTCTGCACAGCAAAAGAAACTATCATCAGAAGGAATGGGCAACCTACAGAATGGGAGAAAATCTTTGCAAGCTATCCATCTGACAAAGGGCTAATACCCAGAATCTACAAAGAACTTAAACAAATAACCCCATCAAAAAGTGGGCAAAGGATATCAACAGACACTTCCCAAAAGAAGACATTTATGCAGCCAGCAGACATATGAAAAAATGATCATCATCACTGTTCATCAGAGAAATGCAAATCAAAACCACAATGAGATATCATCTCACACCAGTTAGAATGGTGATCATTAAAAAGTCAGGAAACAACAGATGCTGGAGAAGATGTGGAGAAATAGGAATGCTTTTACACTGTGGGTGGGAGTGTAAATTAGTTCAACCATTGTGGAAGACAGTGTGGCAATTCCTCAAGGAGCTAGAACTACAAATACCATTTGACCCAGTGACCCCATTACTGGGTATATACCCAAAGGATTATAAGTCATGCTGCTATAAAGACACATGCACACGTATGTTTATTGCGGCACTATTCACAATAGCAAAGACTTGGAACCAACCCAAATGTCCATCAGTGACAGACTGGATTAAGAAAATGTGGCACATATACACCATGGAATACTATGCAGCCATAAAAAAGGATGAGTTCATGTCCTTTGCAGGGACATGGATGAAGCTAGAAACCATCATTCTAGGCAAACCATCACAAGGACAGAAAACCAAACACCACATGTTCTCACTCATAAGTAGGAGCTGAATAACGAGAACACATGGACACAGGGCAGGGAACATCACACACTGCAGCCTGTCAGGGGGTAGGAGCCTGGGGGAGGGATAGCATTAGGAGAAATACCTAATGTAAATGACGAGTTGATGGGTGCTGCAAACCAACATGGCACATATATACCTATGTAACAAATTTGCACATTGTGCACATGTACCCTAGAACTTAAAGTATAATAATAAAAAAAAGAAGAATATGAGTCCGAAATCAGGTTTGACAATGAAGAAGCATATTATTTCCATCACAGCATTTTGGATTTATTCTCAAATGTTCCTTCTTTTTAAATGAATAGTAAATCACCAATATCCACAATTCTTATCTAAGGGGGAATTTGCTGCTGCATTAAATCACAAGTTATATATCATTTCCTCATTCAGGTCCCTGAAAAACTCTGAATTTGGTGAGCATCATAAGAGTTAGGGAAGAGTCTTAACTGCATTTTTTGGATGAGAATTCAGGTGGCACAGAAAGTAAAAAAAAAAAATGGAGCAGGAGGTTAGGTATTTAGTCTGTAAGAGGTATGGATATAGTGGTTTTATATTAGGTCATTCATTTAACCTCTCCTGACCTCAATTTTCTCATCTATTGAAGGATTGTTGAAGAGTTAGCTTCTGGGAAAATGGAGAGCACATAATTTTCCCTATTCCTCTCACAAAGTACAACTAAAAACACTCTACATTATATATAAAACACACATAAGAAGACACTGGGGCGGGCCACAGTGGTGGCTGGGTGCGGTGACTCATTATGCAGGTAATGTCAGCACTTTCGGAGGCCAAGGAGGGAGGGTTGCTTGTGCCCAGGAGTTCAAGGCCAGCCTGGGCAATATGGTGAAACCACATCTCTACCAAAAATACAAAAATTAGCCAGTCTCATTATCTGGTCTCAAAATACATACATACAAACATACATACATACATACATACATATCTAAAAATAAAATCAAAAACTTGAAAAAAAAAGACTCTGGGAGGTAAAGAGAGAACATAACAGATCAGCTCAGGACTTCTGGACCTAAGGAAAATCATAATGATAAGTTCCTTGGGTTTTCAATTTGCCTTCTATATTTTAGACTTGGTACTGAAAAAGTTGGCAACCTCAAAACAGCAACCTCAAAACGTCAAAACAAAACTTACAAAGTAAGCTCCAAAACAAAAACCTACTCTCTTTAGCCAAAAGAACCAAGGAAGCAAGACATGCAACTTTAAGATAATACTGCTCTACTATAACCAAACACCACAGAAAAACCTTTAGCTACCTCACACTCATGCTAGCTCAGGCCAAGTGAGAAGTCCAGTGTTCTACAACCACTAGGCTGTAACATGGTGCCCCAACTAAGATAGTGTCAGAGAAGGTCAAGTAGAAACCCAATATTTTCATCTCTGCTACGAGGTAGCAAACCACCCCCACTGGTATCAGTAGAGGCTACATCCAGAGCCAGGACTTCTTTCCCACCTAGCAGTAATGAAGTGACAATCCCTCCTTTCCCCTGCTAGAGAAGTATCAGAGAAAGCCAGTGAAACTGAACATTTAAATGAGATCCAGAGATTTATAACATAATACCCAAAATGTTCAGATTTCAGGAGAAAATTATTTGTCATACCAAGAACCAAGAAGACCTCAAAGTAAATTTAAAAAGATAATCAGTAGATATCAATCAATGACAAAGATGCTAAAATTACCTGGCAAAGATTTTAAAGCAGCCATCATAGGCCAGGCACGACGGCTCATGCCTGTAATCCCAGCACTTTGGGAGACTGAGGCGGGCGGATCACGAGGTCAGGAGATCGAGGCCATCCTGGCTAACATGGTGAAACCCGGTCTCTACTAAAAATATTTTAAAAATTAGCCAGGCATGGTGGTGTGCGCCTGTAGTCCCAGCTGCTGGGGAGGCTGAGGTAGGAGAATGGCGTGAACCCGGGAGGCGGAGGTTGCAGTGAGCCGAGATCGTGCCACTGCAGTCCAGCCTGTGCGACACAGCAAGACTCCGTCTCAAAAAAATAAAAAAGCGGCCATCATAAAAATATTTTAACGAGCAATGACCAATATGTTTACAGCAAATTTAAAAAGTATAATCTTTTGCAAAGAAATAGTCTCAGCAAAAAAAAAAAAAAAAAAAAAAAAAAAAAAAAAAAAAAGACACAAGGAAGAATCAAATGGATAGTTTAGAAATAAAAAATACAATAACCAAAATAAAAACTCAATGGATAGACTCAAAGGCAAAATGGAACAGAGGAAATAACTGGTGAACTTGAAAATAGAACCATAGAAATTATCCAGTATGAATAAAAGAGAGAAAATATACTGAAAACAAAATGAACAGAGTCTGAGGGACCAGTGACTATAAGAAAAAGTAACAGTTCTGTCATTGGAGTCCCAGAAGGAGAGAGGAAAGAGTGTGGGACTGAGAAAGTAAACAAAGGAGTTTGACTTAAAACTCATCAAATCTGACAAAAGACACAAACCTACGTATTAAAAAAATTGAATAGGCCAGGCACCATGGCTCACTCCTACAATCCCAGTACTTCGGGAGGCCAAGGCAGGCAGATTGCTTGAGCCCAGAAGTTTGAGATCAGCCTAGCCAACATGGTGAACCCTGTCTCCACTAAAAATAGAAAAATTAGCTAGCCTTGGTGGCACATGCCTATAATCCTAGCTACTTCGGAGGGTGAGGCACAAGAATAGGTTCAAACTGGGAGGCAGAGTTTGCAGTGAATTGAGATCATGCCATTAAACTCCAGCTTGAGTGACAGAGTGAGACTGTCTCAAAAAAAAAAAAAAAGGCTGAATAAACCTCAAATAGAATACACTCAAAGTGATATACACAAGGATACATTATAGTCAAACCTATGAAAACTAAAGACTTTGAAAGCAGCTAAGGAAACTAATACCTCACTTATAGGAGAAATATAAATCAAAAGACAGTGAGTTTTTCATCAAAACTATAGAGGCCAGAAAAAATGTGGCACAATATTTCTCAACTGCTAAAAGAAAAATCTGTAAATTTAGAATCTTATATCCAGCAAAAATGTATTTCAAGAATGAAGGGAAAATCAAGACATTTTCAGAATTTAAGAAATCTAAAAGAATGTGTTGTACTCTTAAAAAAAAATTACCAAAAGTTCTCTAAGCAGAAAAGAAATTATTAAAAATATAAACCTGAGACCAGGCACAGTGACTCACACCTGTAATCCCAGCGCTACAGGAGGCCAAGACCAAGGGAGGATTGATTGAGCCCAGCAGTTTGAGATCAGCCTGGGCAACATAGTGAGACCTCATCTCTGCCAAAAAAAAAAAAAAAAAATAGCTGGGCATAGTGGTGCGTGTGCTTGTGGTCCTAGCTACTCACTCAATGCATGTATAAGAAAAGAAGCTGAGTGGGAAGACCTCCTGAGCCTAAGATTAAGTCAAGTCTGCAGTGAGCCATGATTCTGCCACTGTACTCCATCCTGGGCTACAGAGAGAGACCGTGTCTCCGAAAAAAAAAAAAAAAAAAAACCAACCAAACAAACAAAAAACCTGGGAACATCAGGAAGAAAAAGAATATCATAAGAAAAAAGTGGATAAGCACAATAACCTTTTCCTTTTACATTTTGTAAATTATGTTTGATGGTTGGAAAAAATTATAGCATTGCCTAATGCAGTTCTGAATTATGTTGAGGAAATACTTAAGAAAATTATATTATAAATGGATGAAGGTAAAGAACATAAAGGGAAGTAAGGTTCCTTTACTCTAACTGATAATATGATGATAATAGAAGACTATGGTAAGTAATCTATGTAAACAGAGATAAACTCAAAAATATTACAAGTAACTTAAGTGAAAATTCTAAGAAAAGTTCAAGTAACCCACAGGAATGCAAAAAAAAAAGCAAACAGAAAAATGAAAAACAACAGAGACAAATAGAAAACAAAAATAAAATGGCAGGCTTAAGTCCTAATTTATCAACAATTATATTAAAAGTAAAAGTGGGAGAGGAACATCTAATAATTATAAAAGGAACAGTTTACCAAGAAGACACAGTAATTTTAAATGTGTATGAACCAAACAACAGTACTGGTAAATGTTTCAAGCAAAAATTGATAGAATGGAAAAGAGAAATAGAGAAACCCACAATTACAGTTGAAGATTTCAACATCCGTCTCTCAATAATTAATAGAATAATTACACAGAAAATCAGCAGGGATATAGAACTCAACACCACCATCAACCAACAGGATCCATCAACAGTTAGGGAACACTCCACCCAACAACAGCAGAATGTACATTGCTTTCAGGTGTCCATGGAACATATACTAAGATAAAACAAATCCTGGCCTATAAAACAAACCTCAACAACCCTAAAGGAATTGAAATCAAAGTGTGTCCTCCAATCACAATGGAATCAGACTAGGAATTAATAACAGACAGATTTATTTTAAAACTTGGCCAGGCACAATAGCTCACACCCGTAGCCCCAGCTACTGAGGAGGCTGAGGCGAGCGGATTGTTTGTGTCCAAGAGTTTGAGGTTCAGTGAGCCATGATCGCACCACTGCAATTCAGCCTGAGGAACAGAGCAAGACCCTGTCTCTAACAACAACAAAAAATTCCAAACACTTGGAACCCAGACAACATACTTGTAAATAATATGTCAACAAAGAGGAAATCTGGAAGGAAATTTAAATATATATATTGAACTGAATGAAAATGAAACTACAACATACGTCAATGTGTGGGACACAGCTATAGCAGGGCTGAGAGGGTAATTTATAGCACTAAATGCATATGTAAGAAAAAAGGACTGTCTCAAATCAATAATCTAAGCTCTCACCACTAGCCCCTAGAAAATGAAGGGTAAAATAAACTCAAAAGAAGTAGAAGAAAGGAAATAACAAAGGTAAGAGCAGAAATCAGTGAAACAGAAAACAGAAAAACAATAAAAAATTCATTTTTAAAAAGACTTGGTTTTTTGAAAAATCTAAAATAAAATGGACAAGCTCTAGTAAGACTGACAAAGGAAAAAAGAGAGAAGACATAAATTACCTGTATCAGGAATGAAAAGAAGATATTACTATGACCTCTGCAGACAACAAAAGGACAATAAGGGAATACTACAAACAATTCTACACACAAATTTGACAAATGAAGTGGACAAATTCCTCAAAAAGACACACACACACAACCACAACCACAACTCACATAAAATAAAATAATGTGACTAGGTCTATGACTATGAAGAAAACTAAATTTATGATTTGAAAAACCCCCAAAAAAGACATCTCCAAGTCCAGATGGTTTTGCTCAAGAATTCCACTAACCCTGTTTTTAAAAAAAATTATATCAATCATTTCATTTAAAGAGGAATCAATACAAATTCTACACAATCTCTTCCAGAAAATACAAAAGGAAACACTTCCCAATTCAACTTATAAAGCTATAATTAGCCTGATACCAAAGCCAGAAAATGACAATTTAAAAAACTAAAGACCAACACCTCTCATGAATATAGACACAAAAATCTGTAACAAAATATTACCAAATAAAATCTAGATATATGTATGTGTGTGTGTGTGGTTTTTTGTTGTTGTTGTTGTTTCATTTTGTTTTTTTCTTTTGAGATGGAGTCTCGCTCTGTCGCCCAGGCTGGAGTGCAGTGGCATGATCTTGGCTCCCTGCAACCTCCACTTCCCTGGTTCAAGCAATTCCCCTGCCTCAGCCTCCCGAGTAGATGATTATCCCGAATAGGGATTACAGGTGCATACCACCATGCCCAGCTAATCGTTTTGTATTTTTAGTAAAGATGGGGTTTCACCATGTTGGCCAGACTGGTCTCAAACTGACCTCAGGCAATCTGCCCACATTGGCCTCCCATAGTGCTGGGATTACAGGAATGAGCCACCACGCCTGGCCCAGCAATATATTTTTTAAATGATATATCATTACCAATTGGGGTTTATTCCAGGGATGCAAGTCTGGTTCAATATTTGAAAATCAATAAATGTAATTCACCAATCAGACTAGAGGAAAAAATTACATGGCATATCAATCAATGCAGAAAAAAGCATTTCACAAAACTTAACACTCGTTCACAATAAAAAAAAAAAAAACTCTCATAAATATGGAGTAGAGGGAATCTTCTTCAATTGGATAAAGAGCATCTACAAAAAAGCTTCAGGTGTCTTTGCAGTTAATGACAAAAGCCTGAAGACTTTACATCTAAGATCAAGGCAGGAATGCCGATTCTAGATGCTCTTATTCAACTTAATGCTTGCAGTTATAGCTAGTGCAATAAGGCAAGAAAAATAATTAAAATGCATGTAGATCATAAAGCAAGAAATAAAATTATCTTTATTTGTAAATGGCATGATTGTGTACATAGAAAATCTCAAGAAATTTACCAAAAAATGCACCTAGAACTAACAAGTGAATCCAGCAAGGTCATAGAGTACAAGATAAACATACAAAACTCAATTATATGTATATATAGTACTATCAATAAACACATGGATGTCAAAATTAAAAATACAATGGCATTTACAATTCCTAAAAAAGAAAGGAAATACTCAGGAATATATCTAACAAGATATGTGGGTGGGCGGAGCAAGATGGCCGAATAGGAACAGCTCCAGTCTCCAACTCCCGGCGCGAGCGACACAGAAGACCGGCGATTTCTGCATTTTCAACTGAGGTACTGGGTTCATCTCACTGGGGAGTGCCAGACGATCGGTGCTGGTCAGCTGCTGCAGCCCGACCAGCGAGAGCTGAAGCAGGGCGAGGCATTGCCTCACCTGGAAAGCGCAAGGGGGAAGGGAATCCCTTTTCCTAGCCAGGGGAACTGAGACACACAACACCTGGAAAATCGGGTAACTCCCACCCCAATACTGCGCTTTAAGCAGACAGGCACACCAGGAGATCATATCCCACACCTGGCCGGGAGTGTCCCACACCCACGGAGCCTCCCTCATTGCTAGCACAGCAGTCTGTGATCTACCGGCAAGGCAGCAGCGAGGCTGGGGGAGGGGCGCCCGCCATTGCTGAGGCTTAAGTAGGTAAACAAAGCTGCTGGGAAGCTCGAACTGGGTGGAGCTCACAGCAGCTCAAGGAAACCTGCCTGTCTCTGTAGACTCCACCTCTGGGGACAGGGCACAGTAAATAATAACAAACGCAGCAGCTCTGCAGACGCAAACGACTCTGTCTGACAGCTTTGAAGAGAGCAGTGGATCTCCCAACACGGAGGTTGAGATCTGAGAAGGGACAGACTCCCTGCTCAAGTGGGTCCCTGACCCCTGAGTAGCCTAACTGGGAGACATCCCCCACTAGGGGCAGTCTGACACACCACACCTCACAGGGTGGAGTACACCCCTGAGAGGAAGATTCCAAAGCAAGAATCAGACAGGTACACTCGCTGTTCAGAAATATTCTATCTTCTGCAGCCTCTGCTGCTGATACCCAGGCAAACAGGGTCTGGAGTGGACCTCAAGCAATCTCCTACAGCTACAACCTACAGCTGAGGATCCTGACTGTTAGAAGGAAAGCTATCAAACAGGAAGGACACCTACACCAAAACCCCATCAGTACATCACCATCATCAAAGACCAGAGGCAGATAAAACCACAAAGATGGGGAAAAAGCAGGGCAGAAAAGCTGGAAATTCAAAAAATAAGAGCGCATCTCCCCCGGCAAAGGAGCGCAGCTCATCGCCAGCAACGGATCAAAGCTGGACGGAGAATGACTTCGACGAGATGAGAGAAGAAGGCTTCAGTCCATCAAATTTCTCAGAGCTAAAGGAGGAATTACGTACCCAGCGCAAAGAAACTAAAAATCTTGAAAAAAAAGTGGAAGAATTAATGGCTAGAGTAATTAATGCAGAGAAGCTCACAAACGAAATGAAAGAGACGAAAACCATGGCACGAGAAATACGTGACAAATGCACAAGCTTCAGTAACCGTCTCGATCAACTGGAAGAAAGAATGTCAGCGATGGAGGATCAAATGAATGAAATGAAGCGAGAAGAGAAACCAAAAGAAAAAAGAAGAAAAAGAAATGAACAAAGCCTGCAAGAAGTATGGGATTATGTAAAAAGACCAAATCTACGTCTGATTGGGGTGCCTGAAAGTGACGGGGAAAATGGAACCAA
This sequence comes from Chlorocebus sabaeus, assembly GCF_047675955.1. Lineage (NCBI taxonomy): Eukaryota > Metazoa > Chordata > Mammalia > Primates > Cercopithecidae > Chlorocebus > Chlorocebus sabaeus. The sequence goes on from NC_132914.1 coordinate 14,888,288, forward strand.
GTTGGAAAACACTCTTCAGGATATCATCCAGGAGAACTTCCCCAACCTAGTAGGGCAGGCCAACATTCAAATCCAGGAAATACAGAGAACGCCACAAAGATACTCCTCGAGAAGAGCAACTCCAAGACACATAATTGCCAGATTCACCAAAGTTGAAATGAAGGAAAAAATCTTAAGGGCAGCCAGAGAGAAAGGTCGGGTTACTCACAAAGGGAAGCCCATCAGACTAACAGCAGATCTCTCGGCAGAAACTCTTCAAGCCAGAAGAGAGTGGGGGCCAATATTCAACATTCTTAAAGAAAAGAATTTTAAACCCAGAATTTTATATCCAGCCAAACTAAGTTTCATAAGTGAAGGAGAAATAAAATCCTTTACAGATAAGCAAATGCTTAGAGATTTTGTCACCACTAGGCCTGCCTTACAAGAGACCCTGAAGGAAGCACTAAACATGGAAAGGAACAACCGGTACCAGCCATTGCAAAAACATGCCAAAATGTAAAGACCATCAAGGCTAGGAAGAAACTGCATCAACTAACGAGCAAAATAACCAGTTAATATCATAATGGCAGGATCAAGTTCACACATAACAATCTTAACCTTAAATGTAAATGGACTAAATGCTCCAATTAAAAGACACAGACTGGCAAACTGGATAAAGAGTCAAGATCCATCAGTCTGCTGTATTCAGGAGACCCATCTCACACGCAGAGACATACATAGGCTCAAAATAAAGGGATGGAGGAAGATTTACCAAGCAAATGGAGAACACAAAAAAGCGGGGGTTGCAATACTAGTCTCTGATAAAACAGACTTTAAACCATCAAAGATCAAAAGAGACAAAGAAGGCCATTACCTAATGGTAAAGGGATCAATTCAACAGGAAGAGCTAACTATCCTAAATATATATGCACCCAATACAGGAGCACCCAGATTCATAAAGCAAGTCCTTAGAGACTTACAAAGAGACTTAGACTCCCATACAATAATAATGGGAGACTTCAACACTCCACTGTCAACATTAGACAGATCAACGAGACAGAAAGTTAACAAGGATATCCAGGAATTGAACTCATCTCTGCAGCAAGCAGACCTAATAGACATCTATAGAACTCTCCACCCCAAATCAACAGAATATACATTCTTCTCAGCACCACATCGTACTTACTCCAAAATTGACCACGTAATTGGAAGTAAAGCACTCCTCAGCAAATGTACAAGAACAGAAATTATAACAAACTGTCTCTCAGACCACAGTGCAATCAAATTAGAACTCAGGACTAAGAAACTCAATCAAAACCGCTCAACTACATGGAAACTGAACAACCTGCTCCTGAATGACTACTGGGTACATAACGAAATGAAGGCAGAAATAAAGATGTTCTTTGAAACCAATGAGAACAAAGATACAACATACCAGAATCTCTGGGACACATTTAAAGCAGTGTGTAGAGGGAAATTTATAGCACTAAATGCCCACAAGAGAAAGCAGGAAAGATCTAAAATTGACACTCTAACATCGCAATTAAAAGAACTAGAGAAGCAAGAGCAAACACATTCGAAAGCTAGCAGAAGGCAAGAAATAACTAAGATCAGAGCAGAACTGAAGGAGATAGAGACACAAAAAACCCTCCAAAAAATCAATGAATCCAGGAGTTGGTTTTTTGAAAAGATCAACAAAATTGACAGACCACTAGCAAGACTAATAAAGAAGAAAAGAGAGAAGAATCAAATCGACGCAATTAAAAATGATAAAGGGGATATCACCACCGACCCCACAGAAATACAAACTACCATCAGAGAATATTATAAACACCTCTACGCAAATAAACTGGAAAATCTAGAAGAAATGGATAATTTCCTGGACACTTACACTCTTCCAAGACTAAACCAGGAAGAAGTTGAATCCCTGAATAGACCAATAGTAGGCTCTGAAATTGAGGCAATAATTAATAGCCTACCAACCAAAAAAAGTCCAGGACCAGATGGATTCACAGCTGAATTCTACCAGAGGTACAAGGAGGAGCTGGTACCATTCCTTCTGAAACTATTCCAATCAATAGAAAAAGAGGGAATCCTCCCTAACTCATTTTATGAGGCCAACATCATCCTGATACCAAAGCCTGGCAGAGACACAACAAAAAAAGAGAATTTTAGACCAATATCCCTGATGAACATCGATGCAAAAATCCTCAATAAAATACTGGCAAACCGGATTCAGCAGCACATCAAAAAGCTTATCCACCATGATCAAGTGGGCTTCATCCCTGGGATGCAAGGCTGGTTCAACATTCGCAAATCAATAAACATAATCCAGCATATAAACAGAACCAAAGACAAGAACCACATCATTATCTCAATAGATGCAGAAAAGGCTTTTGACAAAATTCAACAGCCCTTCATGCTAAAAACGCTCAATAAATTCGGTATTGATGGAACGTACCTCAAAATCATAAGAGCTATTTATGACAAACCCACAGCCAATATCATACTGAATGGGCAAAAACTGGAAAAATTCCCTTTGAAAACTGGCACAAGACAGGGATGCCCTCTCTCACCACTCCTATTCAACATAGTGTTGGAAGTTCTGGCTAGGGCAATCAGGCAAGAGAAAGAAATCAAGGGGATTCAGTTAGGAAAAGAAGAAGTCAAATTGTCCCTGTTTGCAGACGACATGATTGTATATTTAGAAAACCCCATTGTCTCAGCCCAAAATCTCCTTAAGCTGATCAGCAACTTCAGCAAAGTCTCAGGATACAAAATTAATGTGCAAAAATCACAAGCATTCTTATACACCAGTGACAGTCAAACAGAGAGCCAAATCAGGAATGAACTTCCATTCACAATTGCTTCAAAGAGAATAAAATACCTAGGAATCCAACTTACAAGGGATGTAAAGGACCTCTTCAAGGAGAACTACAAACCACTGCTCAGTGAAATCAAAGAGGACACAAACAAATGGAAGAACATACCATGCTCATGGATAGGAAGAATCAATATCGTGAAAATGGCCATACTGCCCAAGGTAATTTATAGATTCAATGCCATCCCCATCAAGCTACCAATGAGCTTCTTCACAGAATTGGAAAAAACTGCTTTAAAGTTCATATGGAACCAAAAAAGAGCCCGCATCTCCAAGACAATCCTAAGTCAAAAGAACAAAGCTGGAGGCATCACGCTACCTGACTTCAAACTATACTACAAGGCTACAGTAACCAAAACAGCATGGTACTGGTACCAAAACAGAGATATAGACCAATGGAACAGAACAGAGTCCTCAGAAATAATACCACACATCTACAGCCATCTGATCTTTGACAAACCTGAGAGAAACAAGAAATGGGGAAAGGATTCCCTATTTAATAAATGGTGCTGGGAAAACTGGCTAGCCATAAGTAGAAAGCTGAAACTGGATCCTTTCCTTACTCCTTATACGAAAATTAATTCAAGATGGATTAGAGACTTAAATGTTAGACCTAATACCATAAAAATCCTAGAGGAAAACCTAGGTAGTACCATTCAGGACATAGGCATGGGCAAAGACTTCATGTCTAAAACACCAAAAGCAACGGCAACAAAAGCCAAAATTGACAAATGGGATCTCATCAAACTAAAGAGCTTCTGCACAGCAAAAGAAACTACCATCAGAGTGAACAGGCAACCTACAGAATGGGAGAAAATTTTTGCAATCTACTCATCTGACAAAGGGCTAATATCCAGAACCTACAAAGAACTCAAACAAATTTACAAGAAAAAAACAAACAACCCCATCCAAAAGTGGGCAAAGGATATGAACCGACATTTCTCAAAAGAAGACATTCATACAGCCAACAGACACATGAAAAAATGCTCATCATCACTGGCCATCAGAGAAATGCAAATCAAAACCACAATGAGATACCATCTCACACCAGTTAGAATGGCGATCATTCAAAAGTCAGGAAACAACAGGTGCTGGAGAGGATGTGGAGAAATAGGAACACTTTTACACTGTTGGTGGGATTGTAAACTAGTTCAACCATTATGGAAAACAGTATGGCGATTCCTCAAGGATCTAGAACTAGATGTACCATATGACCCAGCCATCCCATTACTGGGTATATACCCAAAGGATTATAAATTATGCTGCTATAAGGACACATGCACACGTATGTTTATTGCAGCACTATTCACAATAGCAAAGACTTGGAATCAACCCAAATGTCCATCAGTGACAGATTGGATTAAGAAAATGTGGCACATATACACCATGGAATACTATGCAGCCATAAAAAAGGATGAGTTTGTGTCCTTTGTAGGGACATGGATGCAGCTGGAAACCATCATTCTTAGCAAACTATCACAAGAACAGAAAACCAAACACCGCATGTTCTCACTCGTAGGTGGGAACTGAACAATGAGATCACTTGGACTCGGGAAGGGGAACATCACACACCGGGGCCTATCATGGGGAGGGGGGAGGGGGGAGGGATTGCATTGGGAGTTATACCTGATGTAAATGACGAGTTGATGGGTGCAGCACACCAACATGGCACAAGTATACATATGTAGCAAACCTGCACGTTGTGCACATGTACCCTACAACTTGAAGTTTAATAATAATAAATAAATTTAAAAAAAAAAAAAAAAAGATATGTGTAGGATTTGGGTGCTAAAACATAAAAAACACTGATAAAATAAATCAAAGGCCGAAATAAATTGAGAGACAAATTGTGTTCCTGAATTGAGAGACTCAACATAATAAAGTGTTAATTCTCCAGAGACTCATATGCAAGTTTAACATAATTTTTATTAAAACTCCATCAAGAGTTTTTGTAAGTATAGACAAGATTATTCAAGAATGTATATGGAAAGGCAGAGGAGCTAGAACAGTTAAAACAAATTTGGAAAGGAAGAATAAAGAATAAATCAGTTAACCTGATACCAATATTTATTATATAGATACAGTCATCAAGATGGTGTGGTGTTGGCAGAGAGACAGATGCATAACTCAGTGGAACAGAATAGAGAACACAGACATAGACCAACACAAATATGCCCAGCAACCTTTTGATAAAGTTGCAAAAGCAATGCAATGGAGGAAAGATAGCTTTTTCAACAAGTAGTACTGAAATAATTAGACATCTATACACAAATAATCATAATAATAATAATCTCCAACTTAAATCTCCTTGTACAAAAAATAAACTCAAAATGAATAACAGACTTAAATGCAAACATAGAACAATAAAACTTCCAGGAAAAAACATAGGAGAAAATCTTGAGAATCTACAACTATGCAAACAGTTCTTACACTTGACACCAAAAGCACAATCCATAACAGAATAAATTGGTAAATTTGACATCATCAAAATTAAAAACTTTTGCTGTGTAAAAGATCCTGCCAAGAGGATGAAAATACAAGCTATACATTGGAACAAAATATTTGCAAACTGCACATCCAACAGAGAACTAGTATCTAGAATAACATAAAGAATTCTCAAAACTTAAACATGCAAGTACCATATGACCCAAGCAATTACATTCCTAGGTATTTATACTAGAGAAACAACTTACATTCATACAAAAATTTGTACATGAAAATGTATTAAAGTTTTATTTATAGTAGTCCAAAACTGGAAACAACCCAGATGGCTTTTAATAGATAAATGGTTAGACAAACTCTTCTATCCATTCCATGGAATACTACTCAGCAATAAAAAGGAACAAACTATTGGTGTATGTAATTCTCCAGAGAATGATGCTCAGTGAAAAAAGCCAATCCCAAATGTTTACACACTGTATGTTTCCATTTATGTAACATTCTTGAAATGACAAAATTACAGAAATGGAAAACAAAGTAGTGGCTCCCAGGAATTAAGAAGGGGATAGGGCAGGATGGAAGTAAGTGTGGTAATAAAAGAGCAACATAAAGAATTTGTGATGATGGGCCAGATGCAGTGACTCACGCCTGTAATCCCAGCATTTTGGGAGGCCGAGGTGGGTGGAGTTTGAGACCAGCCTGGCCAACATGGTGAAACCTGTTTCTACCAAAAATGCAAAAATTAGCTGGGCATCATGGTGCATGTCTATAATCCCAGCTTCGCGGGAGGCTGAGGTAGGAGAATCGCTTGAACCCAGGAGGCAGAAGTTGCAGTGAGCCAAGATCGCACCACTGCACTCCAGCCTAGGCAACAGAGTGAAACTCCATCTCAAAAAAAAAAAAAAAAAAAAAAGAATTTGTGGTGATATAAAAATATATAGTATCTTGACCATATTAATGTCAATATCCTGGTAGTCATATTGTACTATTCCTTTGCAAGATGTTTCTGTTAGGCAAAACTAGGTAAAGTATACACGAGATTTCTCTGTATTGTTTCTTACAACTGCATGTGAATCTATTATCTTAAATAAAAAGTTTAATTTCTTTAAAAAAAAAAAGTATTCAGATATTTGATCTCTAGAGGTCCTTCTAAATCTGATATTCTGATTGTCACCATGATTTATGTAGATGTCTTTATGGTAGTATTTTCCAGAATATGATCTATGGAACATGAATCCACCTCAAGATCCTAAAAGTTGTCTATGGTTAAAAAGGTTGGTTCTGTGGTCAAATATGTGTGAACTATTTGTACTAACATAATAAGTACTACCATAATAAGAGTACTAACATAATAAGAAAAAAAACTAAAACCTGATTAAGAAAATAAATTAAAACCTAATAACTTTAATCCATCATTTCTAAAACATGGCACAGAGACCCTTTCCCTTTCTTTTTCCTTCTTCTCTTTTTGTTTTTTCTTAGGAACACCTATTAGCATCTTAGTGCTACAGACCAAATAGCTTATAAACAATAGAAATTTTTTCCTCACAGTTCTGGAAGCTGAGTCTAAGATCAAGGTGCTGGTATATTCAGTGTCTGGTCCAATACCATTTTCTGGTCCATAGAGAGCACCTTCTTGCTACATTCTCACATGGCATATAAGATGAGGAATTTCTCTTTGCTTATCTTATAAGGGCACTAATCCCATTCATGAGGAATCCTCTCTCATGACCCAATCACCTCCCAAAGTCCCCACCTCCTAATACCATCACTTTAGGGATTAGAGTTTCAACATAGGAATTTGGGGGGAATACAAGCATTCAGTCCAGAGCCAGCGCAGCATCTCATGTAATGCTGGCACTCCACAGAACCCAATTTGAAATATGATGTTATGATAAATTAACTCTTTTGCCATATAGTGGCAATTTCAAGTTTTCGTTTTCAGTCCTCTCAATTCCTCTCCAGTTATGTAACTGTATCCCTGCAATTTCACCTGTCTTCTCTTTGTATTTTTAATTCTTTCTCCTGCACTGAATTCACAGCTCCCTGAGGGCAAGGACTTTGTCTTCAGAGTCATTCAAACACTTGCTTTGTACCTACTCTGCTGCTCTACAGATGCTTTTCTGAGTGTCCAGGCAGTTCTTTTGTGATTAACCTTCTGAAGTGAACCTCTGTTCTTTCTGCCTTCCACCGGTGTTCTACCTTCTTTGGGGGAATTGATCTTCTCCCATTTGAATCATGTCATTCTGGTGACTACTCACCAGAGACTGTCACCTCCCCAACATGAGACGTAACATGGTCAATGACAGTATCCCATTCTCTTGGCCAAAGTGATTGATTCAGAGTCACCTAAGCTGCAAACCAGGCCAGTCAAAGTCTTTTCCTGAAATTTTGCAATCTGAAGTTGGAAGAGAAGAATTCTTGCCTCTTGGGTTATAGAAGCTAGAAAAATATAAATCTGAGGCCATCTTACCAGTCTAGGGAAACTCTGTCTGTGGTAAGCAAGGATAAAGCCACTGGGAGACAAGCAGTTAAGGAATAGTGTCTTAGTCAATTGGTGTTGCTATAAAGGAATGCCTGAGGCTTGGCAATTTATAAATAAACAAAAGAGATTTATTTGGCACAAGGACCTGCAGACTGTACAAAAAGCATGGTGCCAGCATCGGCTTCTAATGAGAGCTTCAAGCCGCTTCCACTCATGGTGAAAGGGGAATGGGAACCAGAGTGTTCAAAGATCACATGGCAAGAGAAGAAGCAAGAGAGAAGGAGGAAGGTGCTATGCTCTTTTTAACAGTGGATTCCCACAGGAGCTAATACAGCAAGAACCCACTCATTACCATGAGTACAGAACCAAGCCATTCATGAAAGATCCACCCCATGACCCAAACACCTCCCATTAGGCTCCCATATCCAACACTGGGGATCACATTTCAACGTAAGATTTGAAGAAGTCAAACATCAAAACCATAAAATTCTGCTGCTAGCCCCACAAATCTCACGTCCTTCTCACATTGCAAAATAAAGTCATCCCTTCTCAATAGTTCCCAAATGTCTTAACCTGTTCCAGCATCAACTGAGAAGTTGAAAGTCTCCTATAATACTCAAGTCAAGTTTCTTACAGCTGTGAGCTCTTAACATCAAAAATAAGTTATTGTGGTGTGTTCCTGTAGTCCCAGCTACTTGGGAAGGCTGAGGTGGGAGGACCACTTGAGCCCAGGAGTTCTGGCTGTAGGGCACTATGCTGATCAGTTGTCTACACTAAGTTCAGCATCAATATGGTGACCTCCTGAGGGTGGGGGACCACCAGGTTGCCTAAGGAGGGGTGAACCAGCCCAGGTCAGAAACAGAGCAGGTCATGCAGTGCTGCAAGTTCAAATATAATTTTAAAAATTATTAAGAGGCCAGGTCCAGTGGCTCACGCCTGTAATGCTAGCACGTTGGGAGAACAAGGCAGGTGGATTGCCTGAGCTCAGGAATTTGAAACTCAGGGAAACATGGTGAAGCCCCATCTCTACTAAAAATACTAAAAAATTAGTCTGGTATGGTGGCATGCACCTGTAGTCCCAGCTACTCAGGAGGCTCAGGCAGGAGAATTGCTTGAACCCAGGAGGCCGAGGTTGCAGTGAGCTGAGATCGCACCACTGCACTCCAGCCTGGGCAACAGAGCGAGACTCTGTCTCAAAAAATAATAATAATAATAATTACAACAAATAAACAATTAAAAATAAACAGAGCAGGTCAAAACTCTTGCACAGTAGCAGAACTGCACCTGTGAATAGCCACTGCACTCCAGCCTGGGCAACATAGTGAGACCTCATCTCTGAAAAAAACATAAAATAAATAAATAAGTTATTTACTTCCAAGATACAATGATTATACAGGCATTGGGCAAACATTCCCATTAAAAAAGGGATAAATAGGCCAAAAGAAAGGGGTAACAGGCCTCACACAAGTCCAAAACCCAGCAGGGCAGATGTTAAATCTTAGAGCTCCAAAATGATCTCCCTTGACTCCATGGCCAGCATCCTAGGCACGCTAGTGTGAGGAGTGGGCTCCCAAGGCCTTGTGAAGCACTGTCCCCATGGCTTTGCTGGGTGCTGCCTACGTGGCTGCTCACATAGGTCAAAGTCCAACGTCTGTGGGTTTTCCAGGCTGAGATTGCATGCTGCTGCCGGCTCTATAATTCTGGGATCTAGAGGGTGGCAGCCCTGCTCCCACAGCTCCACTAGACAGTGTGCTCGTGGGGACTCTCTATGGGGGCTCAAACCCCACACTTTTGCTCAGCATTGCATTACTAGAGTCTGCAGCAGGCTTCTGCCTGGGCACCCAGATTTTCCTAAATACATCCTCTGAAATCTAGGTAGAAGTTGCTGCAGAATTAAAAGAATGTGGAAGCCACCAAGCAGTGGCTCAAACAGTACCAGGAGCCATTTGAGTTGTGGCTGGAGCTGTAGAGGCCAGGATTTAGAGAGCAGCATCTGGAGGTGGTACAAGACAGCAGCATTCAAGGCCATTCTCCTAAAACTACTCTGGCCTTGTAGGCCTCTGAGACTGTGATGGGAGGGGCTGCTTTGAGGATCTTTGAAATGCCTTTGGGGGCCTTTTCCCCACTGTCTTAACTATTAGCACCTGATTCCCTTTCAGCCATGTTAATCTCTCTAGCAAAAGGTTGCTCCGCAGCACCCTTGGATTCCTCTCCTGAGAAGGCTCTTTCCTTCTCTGATACAGAGCTAGGCTGTGAATTTTCCAGATTTTTATACTCTGCTTTCTTTTTAATTAGGTCATCTCTTTCCTACCATATCTGATATAAACTGCTAAAAGCAGCCATGCCACTTCTTGAATGCTTTGCTGCTTTGAAATTTCTTCCACCAGAGAGTAGATTATCACTCTTAAGTCTGGACTTCCTCAAAGCCTGAGAGCATGGACACAATGTAATCAAATTCTCTGTCATGAAGTAACATGGGTGACCTTGGCTCCACTTCCCAGTAAGTTCCTTATTTCCACCTGAGACTTCATCAGCATGACCTTTACTGTTTACATTTTTGTCAGCATTTTGGTCACAACCACCAACAATCTCTAAGAAGTTCCTAACTTTCCCTTATCTTCCTGTCTTCTTCTGAACCCTCCAAAATCTTCCAACCTCTGCCTATTACCCAGTTCCAAAGCCAGTTCCACATTTTCAGATATCTTTATAGCAATACCTGACTTCTTTGTACCAATTCTCTGTCTTGGCCCATTTGTGTTGCTATAAAAGAACACCTGAGGCTAGGTAATTTATAAAGAAAAGAGGTTTATTTGGCTCACAGTTCTGCAGACTGTACAAGAATCATGGCGCCAGCATTTGCTTCTGGTAAGGGCTTCAGTATGCTTTCACTCATGGAAGAAGGCCAAAGTGAGCCAGCATGCAGAGATCATTTGGCAAAAGAGAAAGAGGAGGGAGGTTCCAGGCTCTTTTTAACAACCAGCTCTCATGGAACTCAAAGAGCAAGAACTCACTCATTGCCTTGAGAATGGCACCAAGCCATTCGTGAGGGATCCACCCCCATGACCCAGACACCACCATCACTGGGGATCAAGTTTCAACGTAAGATTTGAAGGGGCCAAACATCCAAACTATAGCCAAGAAAGAGTTCTGATGCTAGTTGTTGAATCTCTGGGATCCCTGTGGATAGCTTCACTCCTGGACTTCCTACTTACTTTGGCAAACATATTCCCTTTTTGCTTAGGTGAGTTGGATTTCCTCAGGCTGGATTTCTATCACTGCAAATAAAAAAATATTTCTAATGAATATACTCCCATTCAGTTTTTCATTCCTACCTCATCACCCTAATAAGCAGTAAAGATTGGAACTTGTCATGCGTCATTTTAACCCATTTGTGTCCATTGAACACATTTTTACGTTTTGATTTAAATCTGATTAGCTACTCAAGCACCCCCTGGGCTCTTCATAAATGGGATAAAGAATAGATGTGTTTTGATGAAAACAAGCCAGGAAAGGTCTGAAGTATGGAGAGATGCCATGTGAGGACACAAGGCAGCCAGCAGGAGAATGAAGACTGTAGAGAAGAAAAGAGATCAAAAGAGATATAGGAAAAAATGATCTCCAAAATAAACATATGTTAGGTGTTTCAAATGCTGATGGGAGTAAGCCTGCAGTGGTCAGCCAGGGGCCTATAGCTGGGAGGAGGAAAGCAGAACAGTGATGGACAGGGAAATTGGGGAAGAAGTGGATGTGACTAACATTTATTCAGTGCCTCATTTGTGCCAGATACTGTGCTGGCTGCTTTGTGTCTATCGTCTCTTACAACCACACTGCAGGCTCAGAAATATTAAATGATTAGCCCAAGGTGACAGCGGGTTCCAGACTCAAACATAAGTCTCTTTACCTCCAAAGCCAGTGCTGTTTACACTATAAAATGGGCCCGCATCCAGATCCCAGGATGTACAAGTGGGGAGAGGATGGAGCTTGAGGTAAGAGAGGCGCTCTCTTGAGACAAGAGAACCAGGTCAGCCTCAGAGCAACTTCACAGACTGCAACTGCATGTAGGGCCACCCCTCTTTGCTCTGGAACAGGGAGAGCTCCAGTGGTCTCCCAGTGGGCGCCTGGAGCCTGTGACATTTGAGCCCCTAACTGGGGGGAAGCGAGCAAAAAATATTTCTATGAAGCTAGGCTGTCAAAAATTGGAGAGGAGTTCAAGAAAGGTACTACTGTACTTAGAGATGGGTGTGATCCTAATCTTTTCTCTTGGTCCCCAATGAAAGCCAACTGAACCTAGGCTGTTTGCAGTGGGAGGGAAATGTAAAAGGGAATAGCAATTTCATGAAGACTGGTTGACTCCGGAGGTAAGGAATCTGGTTCCACATTATATAATCTAAAAATGCCCCCACCACCTACCCCCACCCCCACGCACAAGAGAAGGAAAGGGGGAAAAAACATCCCAGATATCACACAGTCAAGGCAAATGCGGCGAAATGGCTCATTGGTTACTGTGGCAACCGACTCTTCCCTGCTCCGGCTGCTTATCCCACGATCCCTCTGTCACCCTATTTTTAGACTGGAGACAACGAATGAAAACGGCTTTAAAATATTTTTTTCTTTTCTGTGTGTCTAAGGCATGTAGAACCTTTTGAAAAAGACTCAAAAGCCAGAGCTCTGGTGTTGGGGCCAGTTCCCTAGTTCTGATATGAGGGGTGGCCCTCATTTCTCTGAGACCTGGGCCACTGCATGAGGAAGGTACTGGGTTTCTTATGGGTTAAGTGGCAACAAATGAGGAGGAGAAACCTTGAGCTTGTGGTTTATGTATAAGTAGCCTTGCTACCAAGTAAGGTGGAGAATCTAAGTCATTGAAAATAAACAAAATAACAGGTCTTGAGGAATAAGAGGAGTTTTGAGTTACCTGGTGAGACTGACTATGTAACTCACCTTACCTCCTTCAGTTTTAATTTTCCTCAACTGTAAAATAAAGGAGATTGTGGTCTTTCAGAATTTCAGTGACCTCCAAGACTCTTTAAAGCTCTAAAATCTCTGATCATTATCAGTTTAAATGTCAGTTTCACCAATCTTGCAAAGGAATCCAGCGGTAAGAATCTACTAGTGTTCCTGAGAAACAGCCCCAATTGTTAAAATTTTTTTTCAGTTGGATATTTGGGAATTGTTATTCTGGACTTTCTCTATGTCCTGTTCTAAAGGAAAGATACTGTTTTTAAAAACTGTTTCTGTTGATGAAGATGAGAAATGAAGAAAACGTCAACACCTTTTCTTCATAGAAAACATTGAATGAGTGCAGCATACACTTAAGATGCTTTTAAGAGAAAGGTGAACTTCTGCAATTCAATGGCAAATAAATTATCAAGTGAAATGCAAAGCAATAGGCTTGCTATGTGGCAGAAAATAGAACAGAGTTGGAGGCAGGGAAAAGTTGGAAAATGCTCACCGCAGGAGGAGAAAAATCTAAACCAGATATAAGCCATGTGTTTTATTTAGTTGATTCAGCACAGTGGTGGGAAGGGGGCCCAAGTGTCCCCATAGGTAGAGAGCCCAGTTCTCAGCAGTGTCCCCACCCTGGCCTGGTTCACAGGGCTGAGTGAGAGAGCAGAGGAGGAGTGGCCTTTTTTGTGGGTAGCTGTTGGGGAGACAGGGGTCTATTTCAGGTCAGCTGAAGTCCCAGAGCAAGGGTTCTCAAAGTCCAGCATGTGGGCACATTACTGAAGTGCTTGTTAAAAATGCAAATTCTCATACACAGCACTGGTTTGTAATAATCTGGTCTTTACACTCTTCACTGAGCTAATCCCTATTTTCTGCTTGGTTTTACCTTAGATGTCCCTTCCACAGGAGGCCTTTTTGACTATCTCCACCACTCCCACCTCAGATAGTTTAGGTCTCTTCTCAGGTGATACCATCACATCCACTGCTCCTTCTTTTGTAATTTTTATTACATTTACAACCATTTGCTTAATATCTGTCTTCTATACTGGACTGTAAGGACTGTAAGTTCTATATAAAACACGTGTCACATCTGTCTTGTTCACACTGTCTCAGGGTAACCAGGGTATAGCACACAGTAGACACTCAATGAGTATCTGTTGAGTCAGTGAACACTGTAAGTTACAGCTGTACTGGACTGAATAGTGTCCCTCAGACATTCAGATCTGTCCAGAACTCAGAATAGGAGTTTATTTGGAAATAGGATCTTTGCAGATGTAATTAGTTAAAATGAGGTCCTACTGGATTCAGATGTGTCCTAAATCCAATGAGCAGAGTCCTTATAAGAAATCTATGTCAACATGCACAAAGACGAAGGCCACATAAATGACAGAAACAGAGACTGGAGTGATGCAGCCATAAGCAAAGGAACTCCAAGGATTGCTGGCAACCACCAGAAGCTAGGACAGAGGCAAGGAACAGATTGTCCCTCAGAGTCTTCAGGAGGAACCAACCCTGCTTAGATTTTGGACTTCTGGCTTTTAGAACTCTGATGAGAATATAAAATCCTCTTGCATTAAGTCATCCAGTCTGTGCAGCCCTGGGAAACTAATACAATGGCCTACCTGTTCAGAATCACTTTTTTATTCACTTATTATTACTTTCATTTATTCTCATGCTGTCCATGTAGTTCATTTATACCACCAAAATTCTCATATTTCCTGCTCCAATCAGGCAGTTAAAAGTAATTGAAACCCAAATTGGCTTTAACAATAAGAGAAACTTATTGCTCACGACCTGGAAAGCACAGAAGAGAGATTGGTTTCATTGATGACAATGAGGAATCCATTTCCTTCTAATCTCTCTGCTTTGCCTCCCAAAATGTAAGCTTCACCCTAAATTGACTCCCCTCAACCCACCATGGTCACAAAATGCCTACTTCCAACTCTCTGGGCTATAATTTTTTCAAGTATTGCATTCATTATTGATTTCTGCAGGACAAATTACACCAAACTTAGTATCCTAAAACAACAATAATCATCTATTGTTTCTTGTAGGCAATGTGGATATGAAATTACGGACTGGTTTGGTTGTGGGATTCTGATTAGGCATTCTCATGAGGTTGCAATCAGATATCAGTTGAAGTTGCAGACACTGAAGACCTTTCTAGGAACAGGGGATTCACTTCCAAGGTGGTTCTTTCATGTGCCTGTTAGGCTAATGCTGGCAAGTTGGTTTCTGTCTATGTGGGATTCTCCACCAGCTTCAAGGGTCTTCATGACATGGCAGTTGGCTTTCCGTGGAGCAAGAAACCCAAGACAGCATGAAGAAAATTGCAATGTCTTTTAGCCTCAGAAGCCATACACCATCATTTCCACAGAATTCTCTCTTGCTCTCACAGGTCAGCCCTAATTCAGTGTTGGCGGAGACTACACCAAGGTCATGAATACCAAGAGAACCTCTTATGAACTGGCTATACCATCTATGTCCTAGAGAAGCAAGTTTGGGTTGCTTCCCGGAGTTTAAAAAAAAAATGAAAACTTCTTTCCCAGAATTTTACAGAAAATTTTCTTCCTGCCAAAAGGGCACCTTTTCAAACTAGAAATTGTAGCTAACACGTAGGATTGAGCTAAATTAAGCATGAACTACATATCTCACCCTTTGGACTTAGCAAGGCTGAGGGGTATGAACACTTAAATAAAAATCTGGGTAGATACCAGGAGAAGAGAGAATGTGCTAAGGAGGCAGCCATAACACAGCATTTACTAAATCTAGTAACTTGACCCCAGGAACTTCTATTTCAGTAAATGCTCTAGTATGTTTGAAGACTTAAAAAAAAAAAAAAAAAAAAAAAAGTTTGAAATATTTTTTAAAAATATAACCACATAGCTTTAAAAAATTATATCTTTAAAAACTAACATTACTTCACTATCATCATTAAATATCCAATCAGCATTTTAAATGTCCCTAACTACTTGACTGTCCTATAAAATGTTTATGTTATTTTGCTTGTTTTTTATTTTGTTTTAAGTGGAATCCAAACACTACATTTGGTTAATGTCTCTTAAGTCCCATTTAATGCCTTTCTCATACAAATCTTCCTTCGCTGAAGTTTATCTGTTGAAGAAACCAGGTCATTAATCCTGCAAAATTTCTCACAGTCTGGATTTTGCTGATTGCATTCCCTTGGTGTTGTGTAACATGTTCCTCTGTCCTCTGTATTGCCTGTAAACTGGCAGTTAAGAGTTGGAGGCTTCATCTGATTCAGGCTTCATGCAGCAGTTGGGTGAGGGGGGTTGTCAAGAATATTTTACAGATATATGTATATGGCAATCTGTATTTTAACAAACATACTTTTTTTAAGTAAATTTTTTCTTATTATCAACATCCATGGAACTGACATTAGATATCTATATGGGGAGGAGAAAGCTTTAGAGTTTAGAGCCATGACTGTAAAACTCTAACGGACAACAGAGTCAACTGGGAAGACTTATTTAATTGCGGGCCTCACCCCTGGAACTTTTTATTCAGTGGATATAAGGGCCCAGAATTTGCATTAATAACAAGCTTCCAGGCAATGTTGATGATGGTGTTCTTAGAACCACACTTTGTGAACCTCTCCATTAGAGCGTGGTGGTTCTAACATTTGAGGAGAGCTCTGACATCTGAATACCTAGGATGCAATTCTTCTTTTACCACATGACAGCTGAACAGGCTTGGGAAACTACATAACCTCTCTAAGCCTTAATTTCCTCGTTTGTAAAATGGGGTCAATCATAACATGACCCACCTTAGATACAGTGGTAAAAGAGCTAAATGAGATACTATACCTTTATCATTGAGCCTTGTCAATAATCAATATTCAATAAATGTGGTGGTAGTTGTAGTAATAATTATAATTATTATCAATATTATTATTCCTTTGCTGGTTTTATAATCTACAATCAGGACATAAGATTTTATTGCACTATACCAGTTCCAAGGAATCTGTCTGGGTCACCTGCAGTCCTAGAGGTAGGAGTCGTTGGTCAAGTTGTGGCTGTGGACTACGTCAAAGTGGAAAATAGGAAGGACAATGAGGTGAAGTTCTGTTTCTCTTCAGAGTTAGAGATATTCTTCCAATTGGGGCATCAAGGAACCAGTCCTTCCTAACACAAACACCAGGTCTACCATGTGGACAGCTCAGTAACTTTTCCCAGTGTCATAGATAAAGGGACTCATCTCTCAACCATCAACAGAACAGTTTCAACATTGTGCAGGATGTGCAGACATAAAGACAAGCAGCCAAAAAAGTCAGATAATTAAAAGAAATTTAAAATAAGATGAGCAACAATAACAAATTTAAAATAAGAGGAGCAACAGTAATATTTGAAATATTATTTGAAATATTAAGAACATTTCTAATTTGGCTGGGCACAGTGGTGCATGCCTATAGTCCCAGCTACTCCAGAGGCTGAAGCAGCAGGAATCCATGAGCCCAGGTGTCCAAGGCCAGCCTGGGCAACAGAGTAAGACCCTATCTCTTAAAAAAAAAAAATTAAACTTTACTGGTCATTACAAGTAAATACTAAGGATTCCCTGGGCTGTTGTACCTCTGTAACTTCCTTGGTTCTACCATTACTTGTTTAAATCACCAGCCTAAAGCAAACTAAAGGAGGCTCAGGCCAATTTGTAACAAAATAGTACTGAAGAAGAAAGGAGACAACACAGGCACTGTAATTAAATCTTGAACTGGTGCTAGACTTTTTAAAAGATTGCTGATCCCTAGCAAGGACAAATAAGATGTCAGAGTAAGAACTACATACATATAGGCATGTATATAAAACTGCAGTGGAAACTATTAATGAGGAAATGATACAGAATAATGGCTAAGAATCAGCAGACCTAGGTTTTAATTTCGTTTCTGCTATTCATGTGCTGTGTGAGCTTGGAGAAGCTGCACAATCTCTCTGATCATCAATTTCTTCATGATAGCAATTTAATTGTTATTACTATTTTTACTATTATTATTTCTACAGGAATATTGGACCCAGGGACTCTCATACTGTTACAATTCTTTTTTCTTATTTTTTGAAACAGTCTCACTCTGTCACCCAGGGTGGAGTGTGGTGGTGCAATCTCGGCTCACTGCAACCTCTGCCTCCCAGGTTCAAGCAAGTCTCGTGCCTCAGTCTCTGGAGTAGCTGGGATTACAGGTGTGGGCCACCATGCGTGACTAATTTTTGTATTTTCAGTATAGACCAGGTTTCTCCATGTTGCCTAGGCTGGGCTCAAACTCATGGACTCAAGTAATCTGCCCGCCCCAACCTCCCCAAATGCTGGGATTACAGGTGTGAGTCACTGCACCCAGCCACACAATTCTTATCTAAGCTGAAGAATATGATTCCTGATCATTGTGATTGTAGAGAAAGTAAACAGAAGCTTATTGGTTGAAGAAAACGCTCTTAGAGCTAATGATGATAATGAATCTGCCTCAAAGAAGCCATCTGAAGGGAAGGAAGATTGGGTTTGATGGCTTAGGAAACGCTGTCACAAGCTGCAAAGAGTCAGAAATTTTACCCTGCTTGAAAGCTAACAGGGTAGTCTACAGTTGGATGGACAGAAGATGTGTGGATCAAAGACAAAGGACTTTATTACTCAGTGGACAACATGAGCATCAGCATATCCACACAGTTTCCCTTGTCCCCAAGTCCAACAGGGGTGACATGATGGGACCCAATAATACCTGCTCACACAATGGGGTGCCTTCTAGGGGAGGAGCCCAAGTCCTAGCATCCAGAAATTTTCCCTCAAGCAACGAACATTGTAGCAAGCAAAAAATAAGTTAGTCCCCCTCCTCCTAGGGTGCAAGCAGTTACAGGTTGGTCACACTGTGGTCATCTACGCCTGCTTACTTGCCTGTGGCTAGCTACAGAACTGTTCAGCATCAGGAGGTAGGTGAGTCATTTTGCAAGAATGTGTAGGAATGCTTAGGGCCCATAGCAAACTGCCTGCCTAATGGGGCACTCACAGAGTGCCTTCTAAGTCCCAAGCAGTCTGTGGGGTGCATTATTAATATTTTTGCAGGTGTTTTTACATTTATTCAGAGTTGGAGTGTGGTCCTTCATCAGGATACAAAGTCAGGGTCTTTCAAATGGATCATAAGACATCAACTCACCACATCTCTAAAGTATATGATTATTATTTCAAACTGCACAAGGTATCAGTTCAGGAGACCTTAATTCTGAAGTACCTTTTATAAGTTCCTAACAAAAACCCAGTTCTGACCACTGGTGCTTAAGAAAGAAAGACGGCAGGAATCTTAATTTTTCATTCTCCTTGTTTTTCTTTTAGAATTTCTAAGCTATGTCATGTCACTTCACTGGAAAGTTATATACCTGAATACTGCTCTAGTTCTTTATAGAAATGGCTTCACAACTATGACTTAATACTATGCCCTCATTTTTCTATCAGAAATCGGTAGAGATAATGCTAAAGAAAGAACACCTTATTTTGTTGAAGATATGTCCACTATGTTTACCAACATCTGCAAAGATTTACAACATAATTTTTTTAAATTTAATTCCAGTAAGACATTTGATCAGTATGTTTACTCATATTAGATACGAGAGCTAGATAATCCAAATTGATTCCCTTGTTTCCCTGGCTCCAAGAAAATCCAGAATTAAGTCTTGGACTTAAAAGTAGACATTTCCTGGCTGGACACGGTGGCTCACGCCTGTAATCCCAACACTTTGGGAGGCTGAGGTGGGTGGATCACCTGAGGCCAGGAGTTCAAGACCAGCCTAATCAACATGATGAAACCCCATGTCTACTAAAAATACAAAAATTAGCCAAGCGTAGTGGTGGGCACCTGTAATCCCAGCTATTCAGGAGGCTGAAGCAGGAGAATCACTTGAACCCGGGAGGCAGAGATTACAGTGAGCCCAAATCACGCCATTGCACTCCAGCCTGGTTGACAGAGCAAGACTCTGTCTCAAAAAAAAAGCAAACATTTCCCTTAACCTGAGTTTTCTGGAATAATTATTCAATGTCCTTCACTGCTTGACCCTTATCTTTGCATTTTTACTTCAGTGCTCTCAAGAATTGTGGTACATTTTCTCAAATAATGTTTTGCAAGTAAACAGAGGAAAAGCAGTAAGTCAATGTAGGAACAAAACTACCCAAGTTTTGGGTTATTTCATTTATTATTACTAACATTTTGCCTAAGTACCCATAAAGCTTTTTAGTTTAAGATGTAATCCTCAAATTAGTCTTAGCCTTACAAAATATAAATTGAGCTTCCAAAAGTTAGTTAGCATGCCTTATATTATGAATTTTCCTGACTGTGCTTTTATTGGGGTTTAATCAGAGACTATTGTAAGAATTTCTAATCTGGGTTCTAAGCATTTGACATTATTAAACAGCTAAATGAAAGAGAACAGAAGGGTTGCAAAGTAGAAAATACATTTTATTTTTAAATTGAACACCATTATATTTGTAATAACATTGCATGCTAAGAAGCATGAGGCAGCTCTGTCAGTGCCTGCTTCACACAGTCTAAATAAAACTGGAGAGCAATTTCTGAGAAGCCAAGCGGGTGAGGATCTCATGTCTACCCCAGAGCGATTCCCAAGAATAGCAGGTCTGAAGTTCTAAGGTGCAAGTGAAAGGCTGTCTGAAGTTCTGTTCGGTGGTTGACCTGCTGCTGGCTGCTGGGTTTGCCCAAGGGGCATCAGTGATAATAGGTTAGTCATAGGTCAGTCATTGCACAGATACACTCATCATCTTGGGAAGACCTCAGATGTGCCTGGAACGACTGATGTCAGTCATGAAGGCCCCCTTGGAGGACCACATCCAACCCCGTACTTCTCACCTGGACTCTGCCTTAAGCAAAGTCCTCCTAAAGACCAAAGAGATGATCCACCGTGAGTGTGCTCCATTGGAAAACACCCAAATCCTTAAGGACATACAACCTCTTCCTGGGACCCCACATCCACCCTTGCTCTGGGGGTGGCCTAAATGAGGGTGAAGACTCAGCTAGAAGAATAAGGGGCAGCAAACATACCTGCTTGCTACAAAAGAAAGGAGAGCAGTCAACACTCAACCTTGTTTCCTGACATCACCTGAGTCTTTAACTCCATCGGAGGATCTAGGGGGCAAAAATTGAACTCTCAAAAATGATTTTAATGATTTTAACCTTTAATTTAAAGAGTAAACATCAGTCATCCCATTTGGGGTTGCATCGTGTCACAAACCAGAAACAAATACAATTTTCAAACCAGCAGCTAACTTTAGCACAGTTGAGCCGGGACCATCCACAGTGAGAGAGGCTGCTAGCACAGTACCCTCTGCTGGGCAAAGGGGTCCCTACAGGCCTTCTTAGCAGGGCTAAAGCTGTGTGCAACAGGGTGACCCTCCAAGCTGCCCTGGTCCCCAAAGCTGAGTAGCCCATGGGAGTGTCATGGCTAATTTTCCATCTTCAGATATGAGCTCAAGAACTATACATGGCTAGGCACGGTGGCTCACACCTGTAATTCCAGAACTTTGGGAGGCCGAGGTGGATGGATCACTTGAGGTCAGGAGTTTGAGACCAGCCTGGTCAACATGTAGAAACCTAGTCTCTACTAACAATACAAAAAAAAAAATTAGCCAGGTGTTGTGGCAGGTGCCTGTAATCCCAGCTACCCAGGAGGCTGAGGCATGAGAATCACTTGAACCCAGGAGGCAGAGGTTGTAGTGAGCCAAGATCGCACTACTACACTCCAGCCTGGGAGACAGAGTTAGACTCAGTCTCAAAAAAAAAAAAAAAAAAAAAAAATGGAGAAGAGAAAAAAGAAAAGAAAAATACTTGAGAAAAAACAAACACCAGAAAGCCAGAGCAGGTGGGAAAGAACAAAAGGCATTTTCCTGCTTCTCTCCACTTTTTACCAGCTGCTGCTCACAGCACTTTCTGCTGAAATGTTATTGCTGTTAAGGTGTCAGCAGATGAGAGACAAGTTACTGCCTTCCCTTGAGACATCTGGATTTCCAAAGCAGCCTTTTGAAAGCTAAAAAGTTTTCAAGCCCCAAATGAGAATGGGTTTGGATTTATTCAAAAAAGGACCATACGCATAGGAGAGAGATTTTCCTGGCACACTTCACATCGCATTGTCCAGGAAGGGAGTGCTTTCAAGTAGCTCTGCTCAGGTCAGACTTAAGGATACGGGATACTCAAGGGATAACATAGAATAGCCTGGCAGGGTTGGGGGGTGGGGGGAAATCCCTGTCTTTAACTGAAATACAAGACTATGTTATGGAAGAACGATCACTATTGGGAAGAGGATGGTTTCGTCTAACGTGTTTGAAATTATATGAAGGGTTGGTTGATTCCACTTGACAACTATGTATGGAGATCCTCTTAGGAGCTCTACTGTGAGATAAAGTATACAAAAATGAGTAAGAAACAATGCCTACCCTCAAGGTGCTCAGTCTGGCAGAGGAGATAAACATGGAAATACCAATGCATTGAGGCCCATACTATACTAGCTTTATGTTTAAAGTGCCATCACCCATGGAAACAACAATGCATTGAGGCCCCTGCTATACTGCTTTATGTTCAAAGTGCCATCACCCAAGAAGACAGAGTGGAGGAGGCCTTTTCAAACATCAGTAACTATAGAAGAGACATCTTGACTTAAAAAATGCTGATCTCTCATAGAAATGTTTTTAATGAGGCTAGTGCTAGATAAGGGAAAGAAATGGAGAAACGAAGCAAAAATCAGATCTGTAAATTAAAGTAGGACCTATTGCAAAAGAATTTTTCCTTTTGCTTTTTAAACTTGCAGCCATTTCAGATGCATAATTATTAACTGTGTCACAAGAATAAAAAAATAGAGCATGGAAGATGATAGTACACATAAATATTAGAACTTAATATCCATGAAACTTTGACCATTCAGTACATTTAGGGTTAGGTCCAGGAAACCATAAGGTGAACAGAAAGAGAAAATTGTAATATAGAAGGAAAATCAGATAAAAGCATTACGAACATTTCAATAAAAGTGGAACTAAGGCCAAATAGCACAAAAGGCAGAGCTGCAAAGGTAGATGATTTATTAACAGAGCTACTAAATTCTGTGTCAAGGGTAATTTCAAGTTACAAAGACTGAAGTTAAGAATTAAGTAGAAAATCCAGAGAATTCGGAGTTTAGAGACCAGATTCTAGACTTAGCGGCACTGCTGACAAATAAGGGGACCTCTGTAGACCTTGGTTTCCACATCTGTAAAAAGATAAGGTAGACCAGGTGCAGTGGCTCTCACCTATAATCCCAGCACTTTGGGAGGCTGAGGCAGGCAGATCACTTGAGTTCGAGACCAGCCAGGTCAATATGACAAAACCCTGTCTTTACTAAAAACACAAAAATTAGCCAGGGCATAGTGGCAGACACGTATAATCCTAGCTACTCAGGAGGCTGAGGCAGGAGAATTCCTTGAACTTAAGAGGCAGAGGTTGCAGTGAGCCGAGATTGTACCACTGCGCTCCAGCCTGGGTGACAAAAAAAAAAAAAAAAAAAAAAAAAAAAAAAAAAAAAAAAACACGTATATATATATGTGTGTGTGTGTATATACAGGCTCTTTAAGTTTCCTTGCCTGTCATTGTAAAACAAGAGCTGGCTGGGCACAGTGGCTCATGCCTGTAATTTTAGCACTTTGGGAGGCCGAGGTGGGTGGATTGCCTGAGCTCAGGAGTTCGAGACCAGCCTGGTCAACCTTCTGAAACCCCGTCTCTACTAAAATACAAAAGAAATTAGCTGGGCGTGGCAACATGCGCCTGTAGTCCCAGCTACTTGAGAGGCTAAGGCAGGAGAATTGCTTGAACCCAGGAGGTGTAGGTTGCAGTAAGCCAAGATCACACCACACCACTGTACTCCAGCCTGGGTGACAGAGCGAAACTCCAGCTAAAAAAAAAAAAAAAAAAAAAAAAAAGAGTTGAAACATGGATAACATATAGTACCTCCATTCATTCATTTCAATAAATAATGGGCATGTTCCTGGCATATAAGGACATCATGGAGAATAAGGAGTTTTTACTCTGTCAGGGAAGACAGTCAAATGAGACAAGAAAGGGTAAGAACAGTACTTGGGAATATTTTCAATTCAGTTATTGAGCACTGTGGTAGCAGCCTCCAAGATGGCCCCCAATAATCCTTGTCTCAAGTATTCACATCCTTGTGTAATTTGCACCCACACTGTACCAGGGTTGGTCTCTATGATTGACAGTATATACAGCAGAAATAATGGCAGATCACTTCCAAGATTCTTCGATTATAAAAGACTGCAGCCTCAGTCTTGAGTACCCTATCCCATCCATCTGTATCTGCATCTGTATGTCTATGTCTATGTCTATGTCCATCTCTAACGCCATCTCTCTTGGATCTCCTGTTTTGACTTATGTTCGATGCTCTTTTCACTATACTGCATTGACTCTTTAAAATGAATTAATTTCATAGGTAAATAAGGTTCAGTGGATTAAGTAATTTGCTCAAGGTTCTACAGCAAGTAGCGGAGCCTCCGCACTGACCTATCAAACACAACTCCATTCTTTAGGAAAATCTTTTTCCTTCTCTCAAGCTTCACTGATCTTGAGATAATTAGCTGAATGGACATGAAAAGAAACCAGAGCTGTCCTCAAAGGGTAAGCTGGGGTGCTTGCCTCAGGTCTTCCAATTCAAGGTGAGTGCTATATCAGTGATTCATACTTAGTGATATATTCATCCATTTACTCAACAAGTATTTTTTAACACCCATTTAAGCACAGTGGGTTGTAGGTAATACAAAATGCTGAGATGTATTAATCTAATCAGGAATAAAAGGTAAAGGTCATGAAAAATTAGAATAAGATCATTATGTGTCTGCCTGCTGAATGATGTGAACAGTATATACAATAAGCATTTAGAAAGAATCATAGAACCTCAAAAAAAATGAAAGAATAAAGAAAATCCACTGTTTTCTCGAAAAATCATACCACGTTCTCAGGCAACGGAATCTAGACCTACAACCCTGACTTATTTTAAATTTCCATTTTTATTTTAGATTCGGGAGGTCCACATGCAGGTTTGTTACAGGAGTATGTTGCGTGGTGCTGAGGTTTGGGCTTCTATTGACCCCGTCACTCAGACAGTGAACATGCCACCCAGTAGAAAGTTTTCCGGCGTTTGCCCCCTTCCCTATCTCCCTCCTTTTGGAGTCCTCAGTGTCCGTTGTTCCCATCTTTATGTCCATGTGAACCCAAGATTTAGCTCCCACTAATAAGAGACCTGGACTCTTATTCCTTCAAAGTTACTTTCTGTCATAGGGATAGCCCATCAGTTACCATTACAAATACTACCAGACCCCAGGAGACTCTGCTTTCTCCTTTAATATTTTGGCTGTGACTTGGTCATCAGGCTAAAGAGTTCAAACTCTGTTTCCATAATTGTTGGAAGTTTTTGAGCTAAATTCACAACAGGGATGAGATCTGAGGTGTCAGAGGCAGGGGGATTGATGTCAACACCCCCAGCTCACACCAGGCCAGCAGGGCAAGACCACCACCTGCTGACAGGCACAGATGGGCAGCAGAGTCCTCCAGAGAGGGAGTGGGGCAGGGCACTAGAAGGGGCTGTGGGCGCTATAGTGCTTGACTGACTTGCAAGGACTTTTTCATGCCCAGTTTAAAGAGACCCTGTTATTGATTGATTGATTGATTGACTGACTGATGGAGTCTTGCTGTGTCTGTTGCCAAGGCTGGAATGCAGTGGTGCGATCCCGGCTCACTGCAACTTCCGCCTCCCAGGTTCAAGTGATTCTCCTGCCTCAGCCCCTGGAGTAGCTGGGATTACAGGCGCATGCTACCATGCCTGGCTAATTTTTGTATTTTTAGCAGAGATGAGGTTTCACCATTGTTGGCCAGGCTGGTCCCGAACTCCTGACCTCAAGTGATCCAATCCACCTGCCTTGGCCTCCCAAAGTGCTGGGTTTATAGGCGTGAGCCACTGTGCCTGGCCAAGACCCTGTTTTAGCTTGGTGAAGAGCAGAGACAAATGCAGGTGTTTTAAGAAGCTCAATATGACCCTAGGTTCTCAATATTTTTAGCTTTCTGGCCCTCTGGTGTCATGAAGTCACAGTAAAGATAACAGAAACTGCCCACTTTCAGCATACGCTGATTTTCACAGAGGATTGTGAGAAATGGACTTCAAAAGTAAAAAGGGAAAATTCCAAGCAGGAATGAAAAAAATATTTGAATCTATGCATGTTTTTCAAGTCAGGAGGTAAACAAGGGCTCCTCTTTACCTGTAGAGGCCCCACAGGCACCTTGAGTTTACTACGCTCCAGAGTGTTGGTTTTCTTCTTGGTACCTGTCCTTCCTTTTACATTCTGTGATGTGGTGAATGACATCACCATCTACGCACTTAGGCCCAAAGAAAAGGAGCCATTCTCTCTACCTCTTCTTCCTCCTGACCCTACAGTCAGCGACTATACTGTCAATTCTGCTTCCTGAATATATCTCTAGTCTATGTCCTCACCTTCTTACTTGCTATGTGAGTCTTGGTTAAAACTCTCGTTCTCCCTGCCCCAGATCGAACAGTTCTTTGAAATGGATAGGTACTTCTCAAAGACAATGTATTAGTCCCTTCTCACACTGCTGATAAAGACATACCTGAGACTGGGTAATTTATAAAGGAAAGAGGTTTAATGAACTCCCAGTTCCACATGGCTCACAATCATGGAGGAAGACTAAGGAAGAGTAAAGGGATGTCTTACATGGCGGCAGGCAAAGAGAGAGCTTGTGCAGGGGAATTCCCATTTACAAAACCATCAGATCTCATGAGACTTATTCACTACCACGAGAACAGTATGGGGAAACCACCCCATGATTCAATTATCTCCACTTGGCCCTGCCCTTGACACATGGGGATTATTACAATTCAAGGTGAGATTTGGGTGGGGACACAGCCAAACCATATCATTCCACCCCTGGGTCCCTCCTAAATCTCATGTCCTCACATTTCAAGACCAATCATGCCTTCCCAACAGTCCCTTATGGTCTTAACTCATTTCAGCATTAACTCAAAAGCCCACAGTCCAAAGTCTCATCTGAGACAAGGGAAGTTCCTTCCACCTATGGGCCTGTAAAATCAAAAGCAAGTTAGTTACCTCCTAAATACAGTGGGGGTACAGGCATTGGGTAAATACACCCATTCCAAATGGGAGAAATTGGTCAAAACAAAGGGCTACAGCCCTTATGCAAGTCTGAAATCCAATGGGGCAGTCAAATCTTAAAGTTCCAAAATGATCTCCTTTGATTCCATGTCTCACATCCAGGTAATGCTGATGCAAGAGGTGGGTTTCCGCAGTCTTGGGCAGTTCCACTCCTGTGACTTTACAGGATACAGCCCTGTTTTCAGCTGCTTTCACAGGCTGGCATTTTGTGTCTGCAGCTTTTCCAGGCACACAGTGCAAGCTGTCAGTGGATCTACCATTCTGGGGTATGGAGGATGGTGGCCCTCTTCTCATAGCTCCACTAGGAAGTGCCCCAGTGGGGACTCTGTGTGGGGTCTCCCACCCAACCTTTCCCTTCCACCCTGCCTTAGCAGAGTTTTTCCATGAGAGCTCCACTGCTGCAGCAAACATCTGTCTGGAGATCCAGGCATTTCCATACATCCTCTGAAATTCTTGACTTCTGTGTACTTGTAGGCTCAACACCACATGAAACCTGCCAAAACTTGGGGCTTGCACCCACTGAAGCCACAGGCCAAGCTGTACTTTGGCCCCTTTCAGCCATGACTAGGACGCAGGGCACCAAGTCCAAGACTACGCAAAGCCGCAAGGCCCTTGGCCTGGCCCAGGAAACCCTCCCAGGACTTCAGGCCTGTGAAAAGAGGGGCTGCCATGAGGACCTCTGATATGCCTTGGAGACATTTTCCCCATTGTCTTGGTGATTAACATTTGGCTCCTCATTACTTATGCAAATTTCTGCAGCTATCTTAAATTTCTCCTCAGAAAATGGGTTTTCTTTTCTACCGCATCATCAGGCTACAAATTTTCTGAACGTTTATGCTCTGCTTCTGTTTGTGAATAAAGAAAGCTGAATGCTTTTAACAGCACCAGCACCCAAGTCACCTCTTGAATGCTTTACTGCTTAGAAATCTCTTCTGTCAGATGCTCTAAATCGTCTTTCTCAAGTTCAAAGTTCCACACATCTCCAAGACGGGGCAAAATGCCATGGGTCTCTTGCTAAAACATAGCAAGGGTCACCTTTGCTCCAGTTCCCAACAAGTGTCTCATCTCCATCTGAGACTACCTCAGCCTGGACTTTATTGTCCATATCACTATCAGCATTTTGGTCAAAACCATTCAACAATCGCTAGGAAGTTTTTCAAACTTTTCCACATCTTTCTGTCTTCTTCTGAGACCTCTAAACCATTCCAACCTCTGCCTGTTACCCAGTTCAAAAGTCGTTTCCACATTTTCAGGTATCTTTATAGTAGTGCCCCACTCCCGGCACCAATTTACTGTGGTAATCTGTTCTCATGATGCATATAAAGACATATCTGAGACTAGGTAATTTATAAAGGAAAGAGGTTTAATGGACTCACAGTTCCACAGGATGGGGAGGCCTCACAATCGGGGAGGAAGATGAACGAGAAGCAAAGGGATGTCTTACATGGTGGCAGGCAAAGAGAAAACTTGTGCAGGGGAATTCCCATTTATAAAACCATCAAATCTCGTGAGATTTATTCACTACCACGAGAACAGTATGGCAGAAACTGCCTCCACGATTCAGTTATTTCCACCTGGCTCCACCCTGGACACATGGTGATTATTACAGTTTAAGGTGAAATTTGAGTAGTGACACAGTCAAACCATATCAGACACTGTTCCATGACTGTATCAGTCAGCATCCAGCAGGAAGCTGGCTACACACACAGAGGTGACGCTTGAAGACATCTGAATAAAGAAATTATGTTCAAAGGTGTGGGCTGGTACAGGAACCAGCAAAGGATAGTGATGCACCCCTAGATTAGCAATAGCAGGAAATCATCGCCACTGCGAGGTCTGAAGGGGCAGAGGAAGGAGAGAACTACGGCTATAGAATCCAGAGTGAGCTGTAGCTATAGAAATAGGACCTCTTATTTTCATTACCAAAAATGGTAAGTGTGTGAGGTAACACGTGTTAATTAGCTCAATTTAGTCACTCCATAATGTATACATATTTCAAAATAGCATATTGTACACAATTAATATAGATAACTTTCATTTGTCAGTTAAAGAAATAAAAATAATAAACAAATGAAAAAGAAAAGGGACTTCCTAGCATGAATTATGACCTCAGGTAGAGCCACTGGCAAACTGAGGCCCAAATGAAGAGGGTTAGAAATTTTCTAGGCCAGGCATGGTGGATCACACCTGTAACCCCAGCACTTTGGGAGGCTGAGGTGAGAGAATCCCTTGAGCACAAAAGTTCGAGACCAGACTGGGCAATACAGCGAAACTTTGTTTCTACACAAAATTTAAAAAATTATCCAGGTTTATTGGTGCATGCCTGTGGTCCCAGCTACTCTGGAGGCTTAGATAGGAGAATGGCTTGAGCCCAGGAAGCAGAGGCTACAGTGAGCCATGATTGTGTCATTGCACTCCACTCCACCCTGAGTGACAGAGCGAGGCCCTGTTAACAAAAGTTTTTTTTAAAGGAAAGAAAAATAGGAAGAAAATTTTCTGTTCTTTCTTCCCACCTCTGATCTCCTGCTGGTTTCCCCCATTGGCTGAACCCAACAAGAAGGGAGCAGGCAAGGGAGTCAAGCTGGGATGTTTCCAGAAGGTCAGCCTCCTGGAGTCAGGGTAGAGAAAGGTGGGGATCAAATCCAGATGGACAAAAGAAGAATATCCACAACAAAGGCATTTCACAGGACCCATTTGCACATTAAAATATTTTAAGAGACCTCTGCAAAGAAACCTCTTCAAATTTATTTACCCAGTGTTTTTCTGATCTTTCTGAATTTAATCTTGCTCAGCTGCATCTACTTCCTAAATGCCACCATGTATGACTTCTTAAAGCACAGATCTTAGCAAGTTATTTCTCTGCTCAAACATCTGTCGAAGGTTCCCCATTACCATAAAATGGACGCCTCTCCCTGACCTTCATACCATCGCCTGCCCCAGCATACACACAGACCAGACATCACTGACTCCTGCCTGTCTCTCCAACTTTATCTCCCCCACTTTCCTCCCAGTAATTTATACTCCAGGCTTACTGAACTGCTTAGGGTTCCCTGTTTCATGATCCCATGCTGTCCTTCCACCTAGAACGCCCCAGTGATCCCAAGGCCTGCATTAATATGATCAAGTGGGCCCTTTTCATTAAAAACCTTTTTCCAATAAACTAGACTGGATGACACTTATTTTTGTGCTCCTGCCGTACTTCTTTAGGCCTACAACCAGTCTATCATACAGTAGTAACTGTTTGATTTCTATCTCCTTGATGAGGCTGAAGAATTTCTTGAGGTCAGGCGTCATGGCTAACACTGCTCTGTATCCCTGCTGCTCAGCAAACAGTAGAGGCCCAGGGAATGTTGGTTGACTTGAGTTCTTCCTCTGTGTGAGAGCCATATGGGTGGTGAGCAAGCAGAGGTGGGATCTTTCCAGAACACACCCCTGAGTCATGAGCAGAGGGGAAACCAAAAATGTCTGCCTTGGACTCCTTGTGTTTCGTTCTGTTATTCCTACTCACAGACACTGAAGTGACTGCTAGGAAAAATAATAAGGATTTGAGGCCAGGCATGGTGGCTCACACCTGTAATCCCAGCACTTTGGGAGGCCGAGGAGGGTGGATCACGAGGTCAGGAGTTCAAGACCAGCCTGGCCAAGATGGTGAAACTCCATCTCTACTAAAAATACAAAAACTTAGCCAGGCGCGGTGGCAGACGCCTGTAATCCCAGCTACTCGGGAGGCTGAGGCAGAATAATCGCTTGAACTCGGAGGGCGGAGGTTGCCGTGAGCCGAGATCGCACCACTGCACTCCAGCCTGGGTGACAGAGTGAGACTCCATCTCAAAAAAAAAAAAAAAAAATTCAAGTAAATGTCATAATACTTAGGGAACTTACTTCTTGAATAAATCCTAAATACCTGCCTGCAAACACCAATACCAAAAGTGGTGACAGGGACTCCCCTCATACAGTTCAGAACACAAGTGCCCTGAAGAGCTATTGTGTTTTCACAGGTCCTGCCCCTTGCCTCTCTCTGACTGTCTTGCATTAGGCTAATTATAAATTTAGATTTCCCAGGTAGGTCTATACCATGAAACAACTAGACCATAGAATAAAACTTGGGTCCAAATTCTTCCAGGTGTTCCTCTGGAAGTAAGACTGGCCTGTTACAGACACAATCCCAGACACCTTCAGATGGGGCAGGGGAACTCCAGCCAGCTGCAGTACCACTGACCTCATTGCAGTAGGTTGAGTGATGGGAAAAGCACTGGATTACAAATCAGATGAAAAAGGGTGAGGGGAATCCTTTCAATCCTAACTCTACCCTTTACCAACTGGGTGACCTTGGCCAAGTTACTCAATGCCTTTAAGTTAGTGTCCCCATCTGCAAAATAAGAGTCAAACCTACCTCACATGGTGATTACCAGGATTAAATGAGATGCCATGGGATAGAGATTACCAGAGACCCAATAAATTTGTGTTTCTGTTTCTACTACCTTAATTATCTCTTCTTTGAAGAGGCTGCCTTTCTAATTTTGGAAGGAGGCAGGTGACTTGGATGGGTGCAGTGAGGTATGCTACCTTGTTTGTTTAAATTTAAAAAAAAAAAAATTAATTTCAAAGCTTCCTTATGGCAATCGTGTGACAGAAATAAAACTAGGCAGTTGTTGCTATGCGACATCAGTAGTTTGCTGAGGGACTGGATATATCTTTGCTGTTACTTATCTTTAGTAGAATCTTGAGCAACATTTTTCTGACTACCCAGTGTTATCCTGTTCTCATTATGTAAAAAAACAGCTGAGATGGGAAAGTGGGGAGGAAGTCCTGCCCTGAGGTTCACTGGATAACGGCTGGTCCACAGCCACCTTAGAACAAGACTTCGTGGGTCCTCTTTCCATTTTTTGTTCTTTTTCTTTAATCTGTTTTACCCCATTTTCTTCACTTTTATAAAAGAAAATAACTGGAGTTTTTTAGGCCTTTTTCACCCAGGCTGGAGTGCAGTGGCGCAATCTTGGCTCACTGTAACCTCCACCTCGCGGGTTCAAGTGATTATCCTGCCCCAGCCTCCCCAGTAGCTGGGATTACAGGTGCCTACCACCACATCCAGCTAATTTTTTATATTTTTAGTAGAGACGGGTTTTCACTATGTTGGCCAGGCTGGTCTCAAACTCCTGACCTTGTGATCCGCCCACCTCGGCCTCCCAAAGTGCTGGGATCACAGGCGTGAGCTGCTATGCCCAGAATCTAGGCCTTTCCTTGATGGTGGCTTTCTCAGTTTTGGTTGGGTGTTGGACCTTGACCCTTTTAAAGCAACAAATATTAGGATTTATCTAAAAATTGGATTCATAGCTAGTCCATCCAATAAATGTGTCTCTCCACTTTTCACTTAACAAAAGACATGACAAAGTTCATATAAATGTTTTTGGTGAAATATTTAACTTCCTGCTCTTGGGTTATTCTCATCCTCACTCATGTGCTGGAGTACAAGCTTCATACTTCACATTTTCTTCTAACACATTCCTTTCTTTGAAAAAAAAAAAAAAAAAAAAACCCTGGCCAACATGGTAAAACCCGTCTCTACCAAAACTTAGCCAGGCGTGGTGGTATACGCCTGTGGTTCCAGCTACTCAGGAGGCTGAGGCTTGAGGATCACTTAAACCAGGGAAAGCAGAGGTTGCAACGAGCCCAGATCGTGCCACCGCACTCCATCCAGCCCTCCAGCCCGGGCAATACAATGAGAACCTCTCTCAAAAACAAACAAACAAACAAAACTTCAACTGCATTAGAAACAAACAAGTCTGCAGTAAAACTCCTAATGTATCTTGTCCCTAACTCCTCCCCTTTGTCCATGTCCCGTTTTCAATGCAGAGCTCTCACCAATTCCGCCCTTCCTACTCCTCTCTGCCAGCTCTTCTGCTCTCATCCAAGCACATGCTTGAGTTCACCTGACCCTTCTGCACTTTTCCATTCTCAACTCACTGGCAGCAACGTGTTGAAATTCTAAGCAAGTGCAGAAAAAGAGTGCACAAGAAATCTAATGGGGGACATTCTAAAGGATTCTGTGACCAGGTTTGAGGAAAAACGCCCACTCGGGATTAGGGGGCATCGTGGGGGGGGGGGGTGAGCATTCTGAAGAAGGCATATTTGAGCTGGGAGGATTTACTCTGTGCTGCGAGAAGTAACTAGACAGTAACAAAACAATATTCTAATTTTGAAAGGAGCCCCAGGGCTTTTGTGTTGATACCAGTCTTACCCAACCCCCCACCCCATCTCCAGCCTGTGTTTCTACCTTGGTCTTCTGCTCCAGCCAGAATGTATTTGCCTTGGCTGGACCTCACCCAGCTTTTCAGCATCAACTATGTCAAAGAGAAATGGTCAGAATGGAGTAGGATCCCTGAGAATATCCACTCTAACTCCCAGACAGTCCAAAACCTGAAGCCAAGAGATGGGCTAAAAACACATAGCTTGTTAGTGTTATCAGCCAGAGGGACCCAGTGTCACAGGCCCTGGCTCTCCAGCCCATGGGCCAACTGGCTAAAAGAGAGGCCTGGAGGGTGGAACTTTAAAGTAAGGCCTGCTTTTATTATCTAATTTATGTCCAGTTAATGACTAGAGGATGATGATATATTTTTAATCTCAGAGAGAAGGGAAGGAAGACCCAAATGGGTACAGTTCCAGGCTATAAGGATTGTTGGCAAACAGATTCCTGTTTCCTTTATCAGTATATGGTAGCAAACATGTATTGAGTACCTACTGTTTCCACATCAGGCATTGGGCACTGGTGCACAGAGATGCAGAGAATACAATTCTTGTCCAGCCCTCAAAACACTTGTGGACTAATGGCTAAACAAATCTCAAATTAAATAGAGCCAAAGACAGAATCCTGGGGGAAATTTTTTTTTTTCTTTTTGTCCTGCACGAAGAAGGAATGATGAATCCTCCCCGTGAGGAAGAAGAGGTCAGAGTTGGTCTCACAGGGAAGCAGTTTTGAGTGGGGTGTTAAAGGGAAGATATGGAAGGGGCAAAGAGAAGGCCAAGGGCTCAATGCAGCTGAGGCAGCCCATGTAAACAGAAGGCGGCCATGACCAGCAGAGCATCTGGGCTTTGTTTCCCATGAGAGGTGCTGCGGCACATACAGTTTGTAGGAAAGAAATGGGTGGACTATGAGGAAAGGCTGGAAGCACAGAAAAGGGCTGGTACTGTAATGATAGGCCTCTGATTAATAAATCCATTTGCATATGTATATTCCACTTAGATAGGGAAACGATTTGCAGCCCTGGCATTTAGACCTGATCCTGTGAGCCACAGGGAGTAAAAAGGTTTTTAATAATAGGAGCGTCATGACTGGGTTTGTGTGTTGGAAAGATTTTCAGATTTCCATGACTGACCCTTCAAATGCTAGGTGAAATGAGCAAATGTTGCATCTTTCTGCGGGTGAAAGAACTGTAAAAGCAAAGCTGTATTTACAAAGAGAGGAATATTTCAAGAAAACTATGCTTGTTGTGTCTGTTGAATTCTAAATAACAATGGTTATGGGTTAGGATAAGACCTAAGGATGAAGAACACATCATCTTTTACTCTGCAGGAGCTCTTTGAAGCTCTGTGTAAGCTTCTAAACCCATTAAACCATACAAAGTCTTATTTATAATACACAGAGTGACCCCCTACCTCGACAGCCAGATAATAGCAATCACTAACATTTGTATAACTCTCTATATTCACAAAGGACTGTATTCCATTTTCTGTCTTGAGTCCCACAAAAACTGGATAGATGCTATTTTTGTCTCCACTTTACAGATGAGAAAACTGAGAATTAGAAAGGCAAAGTGACTTGCCTCAGGTAAGAGCCTATCAGGGATGGAGTTGAGAACTGAACCTGAGTTCTCTGGCTCCAAATTCTGATGTTCTTTCCATTGTATCCTGCTGGTAATCAGTAGGGTGCCAGGCATCACAGCCAGATCACCTACCTGGAGACAACAGACTGTGTCCTGCACCAAAAGCTGCCACCAGTTGACTGATTATCTTGGCCATGTCCTTCTCCAACTAATAGGAATAATAACACCTGTTCACTGATGGTAAGGACGTTATAACACTTTGCAAAGTGTAGAGCACTATATAGGCATAATGCTCATCTGTATTCATTTAGCATAATAACCTGAACTCCAAAGGCCTAGAAACTATCCATATATTAGAGCTGGTGACAAAATATTTTCACCCAAAATCTGCCACTATCAAATGGAGAAGGGAAAACAGAAATAGGTCATATTTGTAATGTATTCCTCTTCCAGATTACAGAAAAAAAAAAGAAAAAGGTATTCCTTTGCAGCCAGTCAGAGTGACAAATAAGTCAAGCATTTTTTTTAAATCTGTTTTAAGATGGTGAATTAGTGGGCAGAGTTACTTCACCTTGAAGGACCTGAGAGGCCTTATCTGTAAAATGATGGAGTTGGATGTGATAAACTCCACGGTCCCTTCCTGTTCTAAGACTGAATTATTCTATGCATAAATGAAACAGATTTGTGTAAGATCTGATTAAGATCCTTTTGAGCCTCTAAGGGAGATTACTGAGAACAGGGTTTTGTTGTTGATGTTGTTTTTGAGACAGTGTCTCACTCAGTCGCCCAGGCTGGAGTGCAGTGGCACAATCTCAGCTCACTGCAGCCTTGACTTCGTGGGCTGCCATCCTCCTAGCTCAGCCTCCTGAGTAGCTGGGACTACAGGTGCACACCATCACAGCCAACTACGTTCTGTATTTTTTGTAGAGATGAGGTCTCACCATATTGCCCAGGCTGATCTTGAACTTCTGAGCTCAAGTGATCCACCCGCTTCAGGCTCCCAAAGTGCTGGGCTCACAGGCATGCACCACCAAGCATGGCCTACTGGGAACAGTTTTTAAAGCCTATTTCTTGCTGTAAGCCTTACATTACTACCTATGCCCCCACCCCAGGGGCAAGAGAACCTGAACTGATTCACCAGCAAACAGCCGTAAGAGGTGGCTCATGCCTGTAATCCCAGCACTTTGGGAAGCCGAGGCTAGTGGATCACTTGAGGTCAGGAGTTTGAGACCAGTGTAGCCAGCATGGTGAAATCCCAACTCTACTAAAAACACAAAATTTAGCTGGGCATGGTGGCAGACCCCAGTAATCCCAGCTATTCGGGAGGCTGAGGCAGGAGTATCAGCTTGAGCCCAAGAGGCAGAGGTTGCAATGAGCAGAGATTGTGCCACTGTACTCCAGCCTGGGTGACAGAGCGAGACTCCATCTCAAAAAAAAAGAGAGAGAGAAAGAGAGAGACCAGAGGCTTGAGAAAGTAAAAGAAAAGTCCTTCTCCTTCTCCTCTCTCTATGGTAGCTGAAAAAAAAAAAAAAGAGTGGGGAAAGAAAAGACAGCCCAATTAAAAAATGGGTAAAGGACTTGAATAGACATTTCTCCAAAGAAGATACACAGATGGCCAATAAACACATGAAAAGGTGCTCAACACCATTAGTCATCAGGGAAATGCAAATCAAAACCACAATGAGACACACTTCACACCTACAAGGACAGTTATAATCAAAAATGTGGAAAATAAGTGTTGGTGAGGATGTGGAGAAATTAGAACCCTCGTACATTGCTGGTGGGAATGTAAAGTGGTTCAGATGCTGTGGAAAACAGTTTGGCAGTTCTTCAAAAAATAAACACAAAATTACCACAAAACCCAACAATTCCATTTCTAGGTATATACACAAAAGAACTAAAAACAGGAACTCAAACAAATACTTGTATGGCAATGTTCTTTAGAGCATTATTCACAATAACCAAAAGACATGGATAAGCAAAATGTAGTATATACATACAATGGAATGTTACTCAGCCATGAAAGAAAGAATCCACTTATAATACATGCTACAACATGGATGAAGTTTGAAAACATTATGCTAAGTGAAATCAGCTAGACAAATTCCACTTGTATGAAATTCCACTTACATGAAATTTTTAGCGTAATCAAATTTATAAAGACACAATGTGGATTATAGGTTACCAGAGAACTGGGGGAGGGGAAATGGGGAGTTATTATTTAATGGGTAAAGAGTTTCTGTTTGGGTGATTTAAAAAGTTTTGGAAATAAATAATAGTGATGGTTGCACAATATCGTAAGTGTAATTAAGGCCACTGAATTGTCACTCAAAAACAGTTAAAATGGCAATGTTTGTTTATAAATATTTTACCACAATAAGCAAAAAAAGAAGGGAAGGGGGGCATGGGTTGCCCCAGTCGTATGTTTAAGAAGCCTAAGGCGGCCAGGTGTGGTGCCTCGTGCCTGTAATCCCAGCACTTTCAGAAGCCAAGGAGGGTGGATCACCTGAGGTCAGGAGTTCGAGACCAGCCTGGCCAACATGGTCAAACTCTGTATCTACTAAAATAACAAAAATTACCTGGGCGTGGTGGTGCACACCTGTAGTCCCAGCTTCTCGGGAGGCTGAGACAGGAGAATCACTTGAACCCAGGAGATGGAGGTTGCAGTGAACCAAGATTGTGCCACTGCACTGCAACCTGGGCAAGAGAGCCAGACTCTGTCTCAAAAAAAAAAAAAAAAAAAAAAAAAAGCCTAAGGCAAATACTTTTTGGCTAAGTCCCCACAAGCAATTGCAACAAAAACAAAAATTGACAAGTGGGACCTAATTAAACTAAAGGCTTCTGCACAGCAAAAGAAACTATCAACGGAGTAAACAGACAACCTACAGAATGAGGGAAAATATTCACAAACTATGCATCTGACAAAGATCTAATATCCAGAATCTATATGGAACTAAAACAAATCAACAAGCAACAAACAAACACCCCATTAAAAAAATAGGCAAAGGACATGAACAGAAACTTTTCAAAAGAAGACATACAAGAGGCCAACAAACATATGAAAAATGCTCATCATCACTAATCATCAGAGAAATGCAAATCAAAACCATAATGAGGTACTATCTCACACCAGCCAGAATGGCTATTATTAAAAGTCAAAAAATGGCCAGGCACTGTGGCTCATGACTATTATCCCAGCGCTCTGAGAGGTCAAGGTGGGCGGATCACTTGAGGTCAGGACTTTGAGACCAGTCTGGCCAACATGGTGAAACCACATCTTTACTAAAATTACAAAAATGAGACGAGAGTAGTGGCACACATGTGTAATCCCAGCTACTTGGTAGGCTGAGGCAGGCGAATCGCTTGAACCTGGGAGGCGGAGGTTGCAGTGAGCTGAGATCGCGCCACTGCACTCCAGCCTGGGTGACAGACCAAGATTCCCTCTCAAAAAAAAAAAAAAAAAAAGTCAAAAAACAACAGATGCTGACAAGGCAGCAGAGAAAGAGGAACACTTAGATACTGTGGGTGGGAATGTCAATTAGTTTGGCCATTGTAGGAAGCAATTTGGAGATTTCTCAAAGAACTTAAAAAAAAGATAACATTTGACCCCCACAGCCCCAGTACTGGGTATATAACCAAAGAAAAATAGATCATTACACCAAAGGACACAGGCACTGGTATGTTTATCACTGTGCTATTCACAATAGCAAAGACATGGAATCAACCTAGGTGCCCATCAATGGTGGACCGGATAAAGAAAATGTGGTACGTATACACCATGGAATGAATACTACACAGCCATAAAAAAGAATGAAATCATGTCCTTTGCAGCAACATGGTTGGAGCTGGAGGTCATTATCCTGAGTGAATTAATGCAGGAACAGAAAACCAAATACCTCTTTTTCTCACTTGTTGGTGGGAAGTAAACATTGAGCACACATGGAAAAACATGGACATGGTGGACTACTAGAGAGGGGAGGCAAGGGAAGAGTGTATGAGTTGAAAAACTACCTATTGGCTACTATGCTCACAGCCTGGATTCAAACCTGCACATGCACCCTCCACATATAAAATAAAAGTTAAAATTTAAAAATTAAATAATGCAAACATATAGGAGGGGGGAGGAGGAGGAAGAAGAGGAAGAGGAGGAAGAAAAAGAAGGAGAAGAAGAAGGAGGAAGGGAGAAGGAAGGGGAAGTGGGAATAAAGGGCGAAGGGGAAAGAAAGGGGGAAGGGGAAAGGAAGGGGGAAGTGGGACGGAAAGGGGAAGGGGGATGAAAGGGGGAATGGGGACGGGAGATGAAGACGACGAAGCCGCCTAAGACCCTGGGCTTGCTGACCTGCCCCAGAGCACCAAGGAGCAGGGCTCAGGGGTATAGCTCAATGGGGGAGGGGCACAGATGGTCCCCTTGGGTCTCTATTTCCTGAGGCATGCGGAAGATGGATTCCACAATTTGCTGCAGACCCTCAGTAGGGCACCTTGGAAGGCAGATGTCCTCAGTGCCAACGCCAACAGAGCACCTGGGATGGAGCCTCATCAGCAGCACCTAACGTCATTCCCAGTACTACCACTGGCAAACCACTACCCTTCAAGCAAACAGCCAGCCAGTGAGAATGATGAAAAGAAAGGTGGAGAGGTGCCACCATCTGTATCCCTCAGTCTTGTTCCTGACTCAGTCTCAGGGAGGTAAGCAATGGAGGAAGGAGATGGAAAGAGCAGATGATGACAGCCAGCCTGTTGACGTAAAGAAAGAAATGAAGGCACAATTAACATGGAGAGTTTATTTGGGCCAAGGTTGAGGATGGCTCCCTGGGACACACATTTAAGCTGCCTTGAGGAGTACTTCTACTTGGTCTTTGTTACAAGCAGGCTTTTAAAGGCAAAAGGGGAGAAGGAGTGGGCAGATACAAAGTTGTTTGACAGGAATTCTCACTGATTCACGGAATTAACATTGGTTAGTGATTGGTTTTACATTGTTGAACTACAGTGTATGAGTTACGGTGTCCAGTACAGTGCATTTTATGGCTACTTGGCATCAGTTAGTCTAGAGCCCACAGAGCAGGTGGCTTTGAGATGTAATGATTTAACTCAAAGGGAAGTGAAACATTACTGCTGTCATACACTGTCACAATTCAATGCCTCACTGGGCCTGATAATTAAAGAGGGTTCACTCCTTTCCTCTAGG
The DNA here is from genome assembly GCF_047675955.1 of Chlorocebus sabaeus. NCBI lineage: Eukaryota > Metazoa > Chordata > Mammalia > Primates > Cercopithecidae > Chlorocebus > Chlorocebus sabaeus. Next base: position 14,928,235 of record NC_132914.1, read on the forward strand.
CCTCCAGAACCCAAACCAGAGAGAGGAGTAAGAGAGCTTTGAATTAAGCATCAGACAGATGTTTGTTATGGTTTGAATGTATGCGTCCCTCCAAAATTCACACATTAGAATCTAATACCCAAGGTGATGGTATTAGAAAGTGGGGCCATTGGAGGATGATTAAGTCATAAGGACTTTACCTTTGTGAATGAGATTTTGTGCTTACAAAAGTGCTTGAGGCAGTGAGTTTGCCCCTTTTTCTCTTCTGCTATGTGCCTCGTCAAAAGATGCAGCAACAGGGCACCATTTCGGAAGCAGAGAGAGAAGTTTTACCAGAACCAAATCTGAGAGATATGTTTGGTATTAGGTATAGACGATGTCTGGTAATTATTAAGACAACAGAATATTGTAGGATTTGCTGTCTTGGCTACTATAACTCATACTACACGTCTACAAGACTGCTGTTTAAATAGGATGTAAGTAATTAATTCTCAATTTGCTTACAAACTGAGTAATGCTGTACTGTAATGTGAACCCAAGAACATGCTGGAAAACATCCACTGAAAAATATATAACCCTAAGAAAATGCTGTGACAACAAACCTACAAGTCTGGCCAAATAGAGCAGATAAGTTGTTATTTGTGATAAATCTAATAAAGCAGGTTATTTGAGGTTGTTTGTGTTGCTATTGTAGAAAGTAGAATCTCCACTCTCTCAAAAATGTTTAACCAGTATACACAAAGTAATTGGTCATCAAAAACAACTGTCTTATTTTAATGTTCAAATTTTCTGCTTGTTTCTCCTTTATTAAATTTAAAACTCTTTATTGAATACATTCTCGGAGCAATTCTACTTTCTACCAAATCTGCCAGCAACTTGGTCTTGGACTTCCCAGCCTCCAGAACTGTGAAAAAATATATATATATATATTTTTATATATATATATATTTATATTATATATTTTATATATATATTTTATATATATTTATATTGTATATATTTTATATATATATTTATATTTTATATATATATATATATTTTTTTTTTCTTTTGAGACGGAGTCTCACTCTGTCACCAAGTTGGAGTGCAGTGGCATGATCTCGGTTCACTGAAACCTCCGCCTCCCGGGTTCAAGTGATTCTCCTGCCTCAGCCTCCTGAGTAACTGGGACTACAGGTGCACACCTGGGACTACAGGTGGTGCGCACCACCACACCAAGCTAATTTTTGTATTTTTAGTAGAGACGAGGTTTCACCATGTTGACCAGGATGGTCTTGATCTCTTGACCTCGTGATCTGCCTGTCTCAGCCTCCCAAAGTGCTGGAATTACAGGCATGAGTCACCGCGCCTGGCCATATTTCTGTTATTTATAAATTATCCAGTCTCGGTATTTTATTATAGCAGCAGGAACAGATTAAGATAATGTTTTAAAATGAAGAGGACTAGGGCTCACAAACTAGAACAAGACTATTCTGAATAGTCCAAAGTGACCAAAATAAAAGAAATCAGACTGAACTATCATTAGCGGAGCTGGTTCCCAAGAGAAAGTGGTGACTTGGCAGAGAAAAGTTGGTGGAAGTTATTGGACAAATCAATCATTCAGATTTACACCACAATGAGTTGAGTCAGTTTTAAAAACAAGTTGCATAATGTGGAGATGTGTGCCAGTGTCCCCCAGTATGCTTTCTCCCAATTCTTTTATAGATTTGCAAATAGATTTGCAATTCTCAGCTAAGCAAATGTCCACTCAGAATCAAGAATATACTTTCTATCCTGCATTGCAGCTAGGTCTGAATATGTGACTAATCCCAGACAATGGAATGTACATGGAGATACCATGTGGTTTGGAAACCTCCTTTAAAAGCCACGATCTGCTACCTTTTGCCTTCCCCATCCACTTTCTTCTTCAATCATTCCTATATACCACTTCTTAAGATGTGAATTTAGTGACCAGAGTTATAGTTAGCATTTGGGATCGTGAGGATAATGTTCAGAGCCTCAAGACGACAGAAACTAAGAATTCAGAATTCTTGGAAAATTTTCAAAGTAGAAAAATCATGCCAGTCCTGGTTAGCCTACCTCCTTTTACTTGAAAAAGGGAAAAAAATATATCTATTTTTAAAGCCACTGTTATTTTAGGCCTCTGTAACACAGCTGAACCTAATTTTATATTAAATATATACAAATTATATTATCGCAAATAATCTATAACTTCTAACAGAGAAAAAGAAAAAAAGAACTAGACAGTACCTCTTCACCTCAATTTAGTCAAAATAACATAGATACTAAAACCAACATTTGTGTAGACCTTATGCAAGGAATTTTACCAATGGCTTCATATGCATTATTTCTTTCATTTTCTTAGTAACAGCTCTATAAATGTGTAACATTGTATACATCTTAGAGATGGAAAAGTTAAGACTTAAAGAAGTTAAATAATTTGCCCGAGGTCACACAGCAAGTATCTGTAGAACCATAATAAAAACTCACTCTTGGCCAGGCATGGTGGCTCATACCTCTAAGATGTAATCCCAGCACTTTGGGAAGCCAAGGTGGGTGGATTGCTTGAGCTCAGGAGTTTGAGACAAACCTGGGCAAGATGGTGGAAACCCATCTCTACAAAAAATTAGCTGGGCATGGTGGTGTGCGCCTGTAGTCCCAGCTACTCAGGGGGCTGAGGTGGAAGGATCACTTGAGCCTGGGAAGTTGAGGCTGCAGTGAGCCACGACCATGCATGCCACTGCACTCCAGCCTAGGGAACAGAGCAAGACCCTGTTTCCAAAAAACAAACAAACAAAAAACATTCTATCTTACTCCCTTAAAGTCATGCCTTAGCCACTATACATTACACATGCATAGAGGTTCTTCTAGCAAAGATTTATTCATGTGGAGATCTCAGATAAATGGAACTGCAATAAAATTTCTTAGAATTTTAATAATCTATAAATGAGGGATTTGTTTGATGTTAGATATAGATGATGTTTGGTAATTAATAAGACAACAGAATGTTGTAGGATTTGCTATCTGGGCTGCTATAACTCATACTACACAACTACAAGACTGTTGTTTAAATAAAATGTAAGTAATTAATTATCAATTTGTTTGTAAGCTGAGTAATGCTGTACTATAATGTGAACCTAATAATATGTTGGAAGACATCCATTGAAAAATATATAACACTAAGAAAATGCTGTGATAACCAACCTACAATTCTGGCCAAATAAAGCAGATAAGTTGTTATTTGTGATAAATCTAACAAACCATGTTATTTGAGTTTATTTGTGTTGCTATTGTAGAAAGTAGAATTGCTCTCAGAATGTATTGAAGAGTTTAAATTTAATGAAAAAGGTGAAACAAACAGAAAATTTGAACATTAAAATAAGACAGTTGCCTTTGGTGACCAGTTACTTTGCATATACTAGTTACACATTTTTGAGAGTGTAGAGATTCTAATTCACTGGCATTACTTCAAAAAATTACATTTAGGAATACTCCTCAGAGAACCAATAATTACTTACAATGGGCCCATCCCATAGTAAAAGACCTGACACAGTGTAAATGTTTAATATATATTTGATAATGAAAAAACAGATGTGTGGAGTTGGATTGATGTTGGTTAGGTAGATAAATGAATAGATGGTTGGATAAATAAACATAAAGTTTCAAGTAATGTTCACAGGAATTATCTCACTTGACCCTCAAAAGCATGCTGATAGTAGGTAAACGAAGTGTGATTATTCTTATTTAAAAAAGAAAACATTGAATTTCAAAAATTTTGAGAAATTTACCTAGATTGACTTACTATGTGAATCCTTGTCTCCCATAAACAATAAGAAAATCTGTATTGCTTACTGTTTGGCGAAAGGAAGGAGGAGAAGGAGGTTGGGAGAGGGAGAGTGGGAGGAGGAGAAGACGAGGAGGAAGAGGAGAAAAATACCTGTGTTATGATGTATTTCTTGAACAGGCCATGATACTTCACTCCCACATGCCTATATCAGATTGCATTTTCCAAAGGTGGTCACAGTAATATCTCCTTACAATGTGACTTAACACTCTTCCCATTGAGATGTGGAGTCTATGTTCTCAACCCTTGAATCTGGATTAGTTTAAGACTATAGGCTGGGTGTGGTGGCTCACGCCTGTAATCCCAGCACTGTGGGAGGCCAAGGCGGGTGGATCACCTGAAGTCAGGAGTTCGAGACCAGCCTGGTCAACATGGTGAAACCCTGTATCTACTAAAAATACAAAATTAGCTGGGCATGGTGGCGTGTGCCTAAAATCCCAGCTATTCGAGAGGCTGAGGCAGGAGAACCACTTGATCCTGGGAGGTGGAGGTTGCAGTGAGCTGAGAACGCACCACTGCACTCTAGCCTGGGCAAAAGAGCAAGACTCTGTCTCAAAAAAAAAAAAAAAAAAAAAAAAAAGACTATGGTAGAAGTGAGGAAGTGAGATATGTGACTTCTTAGGCCAGATCATAAAAGGTGATACAGCTTCTGCTTGAAGTACTTGGAACATTCACTCCTGAAAATAGCTACCATCCTATCATGCCATAAGGACCTCCCACAGCCCCCATCCTGGCTGAGCTCCCAGCCTGTAGCCAGGACCAACTTGTGAGTAAATCAATGTGAAGGGGGATTCCCCAGCCCCGAGTGCAGCTGCCTCCACTGAAGTAAGCCATTCCTGCCTAGCTCTGCTCAAATGACGGATTCACAACCAAAATAAATTATTGTCATTGCCTTAGGCCATTAAGTTTTGGGTGGTTGTTACATAACAATGCCTATTGGTAAAAATGTATGTTTACTGTTTCCATTGTTTCACATGTTTTTCTTCTTCTTGTCTACTTAGAAAATGCCTATTCAGGCTGGGAGTGGTGGCTCACACCTGTAATCCCAGCACTTTGGGAGGCTGAGGCAGGTGGATCACCTGAGGTCGGGAATTCAAGTCTAGCCTGACCAACATGGAGAAATCCTGTTTCTACTGAAATTACCAAATTAGCCAGGCATGGTGGCGGGTGCCTGTAGTCCCAGCTACTCAGGAGGCTGAAGCAGGAGAATCGCCTGAACCCGGCAGGCAGAGGTTGCGGTGAGCCGATATTGCACCATTGCCCTCCAGCCTGGTCAATGAGAGTGAAACTCCCTCTCAAAAAAAAAAAAAAAGAAAAGAAAAGAAAAGAAAAGAAAATGCCTATTCATAGGCAAGGCACAGTGGCTCACACATGTAATCCCAGCACTTTGGAAGGCTGGGACGGGCAGATCACCTGAGGTCAGGAGTTCAAGACCAGCCTGGCCAACATGGTGAAACCCCATCTCTACTACAAATACAAAACATTAGCCGAGTGTGGTGGTGGGCTCCTGTAATCCTAGCTACTCAGGAGGCTGAGGCAGGAGAATAGCTTGAACCCAGGACACAGAGGTTGCGGTGAGCTGAGATCATGCCACTGCACTCCAGCCTGGGAGACAGAGTGAGACTCCAAGGAAGGAAGGAGGAAGGAAGGAAGGAAGGAAGGAAGGAAGGAAGGAAGGAAGGAGGAAGGAAGGAAGGAAGGAAGGAAGGAAGGAAGGAAGGAAGGAAGGAAGGAAGGAAGGAAGGAAGGAAGGAAGGGAGGGAGGGAGGAGAAAAAGAAAAAGAAAATGCCTATTCAGTCTTCAAAACCCAGATCAGTAATACATCTAGACCACCTTCTCTTATACTGTCTCATTCTCCAATAAATTTAACCTCCTTTCTCTCTGTAGCTCCTATGTATCTTAAATCTCTCTCCAGAATTGCATTAAAAATATTGCACTCAGCCAGGCAGGATAACTCACACCTGTAACCCCAGCACTTTGGGAGGCCAAGGCGGGAGGATCACGAGGTCAGGAGATCAAGACCATCCTGACTAACACAGTGAAATGCCGTCTCTACTAAAAATACAAAAACAAAATTAGCCAGGCGTGGTGGTGAGCACCTGTAGTCCCAGCTAGTCAGGAGGCTGAGGTGGGAGAATGGAGTAAACCCGGGAGGTGGAGCTTGCAGTGAGCTGAAATCGCACCACTGCACTCCAGCCTGGGCAACAGAGTGAGACTCCATCAAAAAAAAAAAAAAAAGAAGAAAGAAAAATATTGCAATCTACACCTGGCATATACCAGGAACTTGGTAAATGGTTTCCAACTATTCAAGTTGAATTTGGTGAACAAAAATGTGCAGGTGGTGCTGTACTTAACCAATTCCTGCTAACGTTGGACGGCCTTACCATTACTACTGCCATCAATCCTGTCTCTACAGTCTCTACACCACTACTCTTACATCGACATCATGGTTCTACTCACTAGCCTGCACACTGCTCTCCCTTCCATTCAGCTAACGATGTTTGATTTAATATGGGGAACTACTCTGTTTTTTGTTTTGTTTTGTTTTTTGAGACCGAGTCTCGCTCTGTCGCCCAGGCTGGAGTGCAGTGGCCGGATCTCGGCTCACTGCAGGCTCCGCCTCCTGGGTTCACGCCATTCTCCTGCCTCAGCCTCCCGAGTAGCTGGGACTACAGGCGCCCGCCACCACGCCCGGCTAGTTTTTTGTATTTTTAGTAGAAATGGCGTTTCACCGTGTTAGTTAGCCAGGATGGTCTCGATCTTCTGACCTCATGATCCGCCCGCCTCCGCCTCTCGAAGTGCTGGGATTACAGGCATGAGCCACTGCGCGGGCCGGGGAACTACTCTTTCCTCACTACTTTTATGACTTTGTGAGTGGCATCTTTTTTCTCTCCATCCCCTTTAGGTCTCTCACTTATAGCATTTTTTTAATTAGTTCCCTTGGGGCTAATAATTACAAGATATTTGAATGGCAACATTTTCTCCAAGAGCCCAAATATTAATTCCAATGTCATCTATTTTATTTCCCCCAACTTACTACATAAGGCTCCTGGTGGCCAACTTGGAGTGCCAAAATCCCCTGGCTGAAGAAACCGATTAGGCCTCCATTGCCTCCAATCTGTAGCTTCCGCTTAGATCTATTTGTAGAATTAATTACAGAAACTGTTTTATTCTTTTATATATATGACTTCTGCAGTATTGTCTACCTGGGATATCTCAGTTTGCTGAGATCACAAAGCCACTTGTTAAGATGTGATAGGACTATACTCAGATAGTACAGTGACACCACTAAACCTAAGGCTTACGGAAACCTAAGCCTCAGTCGTTTCCCTCCCACCTGTTGCCACACTCTAGCGGAGGTTTATTCAAGTTAGTGTCTCTACTTCACTGGGAAGGATTGGGATTCAGCATTTTCATATTTTTCTCTTTGATTAACCATTTCCCCCACTGAAGACCGGCATTTCCTGTTTTGGCTGGGCCTGTCTAGACACATGTTGCTTTAGCACAGTTTGTGGGGCATTTGCAGTCCAAGTGATTATCCTTGCACTTTTATATGGTGGCAGCATGCTGCAACACGAAGTACGACGAAACTGCAAGCAGAAGGCCCGGGTTCTGGTCCCACTTTTCTCATTAAATACCAATATGACCTTGAATAAGTCATTTCACTCTTCTATGTCTCCGTTTAGCTGTAAAATGGGGAAATCCAAACCTACCATCTCTAGGGACACTTTCAGAAATAACATTGGATGCTTCTACACTTTACTTGAAAGGCACTTTATTCATTCAATGCCTTTTCAAAGTACTTCTATAAAAAAGAAATTTCAGGGCCAGGAGCAGTGGTTCACATCTATAATCTCAGCACTTTGGGCGGCAGAGGCAGGAGGAACCCTTGAGCCCAGGAGTTCAAGACCAGCCCGGACAACATAGTGAAATCCTGTCTCTACAAAATAAAAAGTTTTTTACATTAGCCAGGCATGAAGGTTCACACCTGTAGTTCCAGCTACTTGAGAGGCTGAGGTGGGAGGATTGCTCGAGCCCCGGAGGTTGAGGCTGCAGTGGGCCATGATTGTGCCACTACAGTCCAGCCCGGGCAACAGAGCAAGTCTCTGTCTCCAAAAAAAAAAAGAAAGAAAGAAAGAAAAAAAAGAAAAAAAATTTTTTTAAAGAAATCTCAGAGCCACCTTATAATCAGAACACAGAATGATATGGTTGGAAGTCATGCTTTATAGAATTCTTGATTTTTTATATATTTATATAAACATCTTGTATGATTATCCAGAATAGCACTGCCAACTCATCAAGCTTTCAGGGACAAGAGGGAGGGTGAGTAGATTGCTTCTGCTACAGTTGAAATTAACAGCTCTGGGCCGGGCGCTGTGGCATGTGCCTGTAATCCCGGCACTTTGGGAGGCCGAGGTGGGTGGATCACTTCAGGCAAGGAGTTCGAGACCAGCCTGGCCAACATGGTGAAACCCCATCTCTACCGAAAATACAAAAATTAGCTGGCCATGGTGGCGCACACCTGCAATCCCAGCTACTCGGGAGGCTGAGGTGGGAGAATCGCTTGAACTGGGGAGGTGGAGGCTGCAGTGGGCCAAGATCATGCAACTGCACCCCAGCCTAGGTGACACAGCAAGACCCTGTCTCAAAAAAGAGAAGAAAGAAAAAAAAGAAGAAAGAAATTAACAGTTCTGAACCCTACCAAAGACAGCAAAAGGAACTCTATTTTCCCCTCAAGCCCAGCATAGAATTTGTTATCTACCTACAATGGTTGATTTTATGTGTCAACTTAGCTAGGCCACTGTACCCAGATATTTGCTCAAACACATCTGGAGGTTCTGTGAAAGCATTTTTAGATGAGATTAACGTTTAAATAAGTAAACTCTGAGTAAAGCAGATTATTCCCCATAATGTGGGTGGGCCTCATCTAATCAGTTGAAAACCTTAAAAAAAAAAAAAAGACTGAGATCCCCTAAGGAAGACGGAATTTTCTGCCAGCAAACTACCTTCAGGCTCAAGCCGCAAAAATCAGGGCTTCCCTGGGTCTCCAGCCTCCTGGTCTACCCTATGGATTTTGGAGTTGCCTATCATGGGAGCATTTATTTATTTATTTAGAGAGATTCTTTCATTCCGTTTCTCTGGAGAACTCTTCCTGGACATAGAGGAAAAGTTCATCCTGCCCTTATCTCCTCCCTTTATCCCATGAAGTTCTATTCTGCTGCCAGAAGGTCCACTCACCTCAATAACAAATGCAAGTGAAAGGAATCAATAAAGTGCCATGCACATGTTTGTTACCATAATAACAATTATCATCATCATCATTATTGCCCTTTTAGTCAGACCATTTGAGAAACTAGATGTGGGGCCAGTTGCATATACCCAGTATTATACACCGTGAAAGCTTGGGGCCTCTAAGGGAAGGCAGACCACACAGGGCAGGGGGCTATTGTGCTTTGCTTCCACAACCCACAACCCAGCCACACATCAGATTATTGAAACCACTCCTGCGAAAGAACAAAATTGGTTGATTATGCATTCATCCCACATAGCTCTTGGCTCTAGCAATTCTCTACACCTCCGGAGATCTCTCATCTTCCTCTTCATCTACATTATCCAGAAAAGAAAAAAAGCCAGCTGTCAGAGGGAGTAATCTTTTTAGCACTTTTCCAATCAAAACCAGCCTTTGCTGACTTCCCCTGACTTCCTAGAATAAATCCTGCCTGGTCTCCAAAAAGTCTGATGGCTTTTTAGTGCACTGGCTCCACCCAGTGACTGCTCTAGAGAATGCACCCAAACTTTCTTGTTTGGATGGAGGTTACACAATTGACAGCTAAAAAGTCAGACAAGTTATTCACGATAGCCAGACCTTGATTTGAATTCCAGAGACTTCTGTGAAACTCTTTATGGTTCATTTTAAGAGCACCTAGCATAAGGTTAAGAGTATGTATTTTAAGTTCAGGTATCTCTGAGTACAAAATCTTGTTCAGCCTCCCACCACATTTTGCCTGTATGACGTTGGACAAGTGATTTACCTTATTTAAGCTTTAAGGTGCTTATTTGTAAAAACTGAGTTAATTGCGAATATTTACTAGAAATTTTCTAATAATTAATAAAGATAGATAGTAGATGGATAGAGTGCTTAATAGACTACTTCGTCCATAATAAACAATCAATAAATCATAGTTATTTCTATTAGCTACTTGGAAGACTTCCATAGAATATCCATTTATCTGTGGATCAATGCTTCTTACCCTTTTAACTGAGGTAAACAGGAGATTATGATCAATTTTTAAATGCTTGCTTTAACACAATTTGAGTCTGATAGATACAGATTTCCCTGCAGGAATTATGCATTCTTTGCCATGCTACTGCCTAGAGAGTAAATATTCTATTTTATTTATTTAAGACATAGTCTCATTCTGTCACACAGGCTGGAGTGCAGTGATGCAATCATAGCTTACTGCAGCCTTGAACTCTTGGGCTCAAAGAATCCTCCTGCTTCAGCCTCCCAAGTAGCTAGGACTACAGGCATGTTCCACCACATCAGGTTAATTTTTTTTACTTTTTGTAGAAATGGAGTCTCAGTATGTTGCCCAGGCTGGTCTCAAACTCCTAGACTCAAGCAATCCTCCCACGTAGGCCTCCCAAAGAACTAAGATTACAAGACTGAACCAACATCAAGCTATAAATATTCTAGTGATTCAAGAAAGGCACTTATTTTTTTTAATTAAATGTATGTCATATATGTTCCTTTGTTTGGTACTTACATGGAAGTTCAAAGTTCATTCTTAAATCTGAGACCTTGGGAATATAATCTTTTAAATTATCTCCTATATCTGTTCTCAAAATAAATCAACAAAATAATTTTGGGTCTTTCTTGAACGCAAAACTGAAAGCACTTCTTAAAGAATGAGGAGGATCTGGTAGATGTTAAAGCACACATGTTTATGGTTGGCAATAATGTACCTTTGTTCAATCTCATAACCAAGTCTTACTTCCAGAATCCCTTAGTTTTTAACACTGCTGTCAACAGATGAACCCAGCCCTGCTCCTAGCCCTGTTCTTCCTTTTTATTGGTTCCTAAGAAGCACATATTTTATTTATAGCCCCACATTTCCCCATCCTTCATTCTGGATATAATTCTTCCACAAGAAAAAAAATATTGGTAGTATAAAGGACTGAATTAAGATCTATGGGATTTGCAAGGTTGTCTCAACTGAATTGATTCAAGTCATGAAACCATACACAAGTCACAGCCTAAGTCTCAGTTTTGCATTTGAAAAATGGCGCTGCCTCCCCATCTTACCCCACAAAGTTATGGTGACTATAATAAATTAGTGTAAGTAAAAGACCTTTGTACATTACAAGGTACTATACAAATATAAAACTAGCGCTTCCAGCTCAGGGTGAACACTACTAGTTTAAAATTCATTCCCAAACTTTTAAGTATGGAAACCCTCATATGCCAGTTACTGTATTTTTACTGTATTTTACTGCAGTGATTGAGAAAATAAAAGCTTTCATTTGGATTTCAGTTCCCTCACAAGAATTCCAAGGTCTCTCAAAATGTCATAGTCAGATACTTAGAATCATTGCCTACATCATTAAGGAGATTAACCAAAGGTGGCCTCAACACATTGGGCTGCAGAATTTTTTCTTGTTTTCTGATTCCTCTAAACCAACTACTTTCCGTTCCCAAATGTTTTCTATCACTTGCTAGGATTCCTGGTCCCCCTTCTTCTTTGCTGGTTTCTGGGATACTAGCCCATCTGTCACTTCTTCTGAAACTACTGATTATAAATTCCTAACAGTTATTCATAGTTAAACCTATATAAGTATACACCTCAAATGAAGAAAACAAAATTGATGTCACACATTGAGATGGAAAGATCTGATTCCAAAGTACTGGTAAAAAGTACAAAAATAATCCCCTCCCAGTCCTTGAGTTATTAATCATCTTGAGGTTGCAGTACTTAGACATCTGTTGGATAAAAGAACAGATTAGAGGGAGGCAAGGAAATCTGCCAAGACCTGAGGCAGATGCTTCCTCTTAGACTTGGACCTCGTAGCAATGCGACATGTTCTGACTCTTTTCTCAGATCTAAGTTTTAACATCGCATTTCTCCAATGTATTGGAACAGCTCCAGTAGAGGTAGAACTTGAACATAAGGAGTCCCAGGCATGATTGGGGCTACTTCATTCATTTATTCAAAAGAATTAATTGAGAGCCTACTCACTTAGCCTTGAATTATTCTAGGGCTAGAGATTTAGAAATAAAAGACATGCATTCAGGTGGGCAGGAACATCATTCATGGCAGTGACCCAGTAAAAAGTGTTGAAAAAGAAATCAGCCCATGGTTTAAGCCCAAAGAACTTGTGCCTATGACTGGGCCTACGAATAAGAGGTGGACACAGCAGCAGTCTCCTTCAGCACTGCTTGGTGTGTCCCTTGATATGGCTCTTCATTCCACTGACGTGGAAGCAACAGGATTGGTCATTCTTTTCTAGAGCATATTTACCAATTAAAGCCACTGGAAACTGGAAAAAAAAAGATTATACATGTATGTTAACCTTCGAATAGCATACCTGTGAGGGTGGTGTGGATCTACCAACCTCTCCTTAGTAGAACAGATGGAGGGCTAGGCTAGTCTAGCTAGTTCTATTCCAGATCTTCTTTTCTTCATTATTCCAATTCATTTTTGGCCTTTTAAGAATTATACAGACCTTTACAGTTAATAATAAAATCTACTGATATTTTTGAAAAAAAGAAAGAGAGAAAAAAAAAGAGAGGAAGGAAGGAAGGAAGGAAGGAAGGAAGGAAGGAAGGGAGGGAGGGAGGGAGGGAGTGGAGGAGAGAGAGAAGAAAGAAAGACCAGCCTGACTAACATGGTGAAACCCCGTCTCTAATAAAAATACAAAAATTAGCCAGGCGTGGTGGTGCATGCCTGTAATCCCAGCTACTCAAGAGACTGAGGCAGGAGAATTGCTTGAACCCGGGAGGTGGAGGTTGCAGTGAGCTGAGATCACGTCATAGGACTCCAGCCTGGGTGACAGAGTGAGACTCTGTCTCAAAAAAAAAAAAAAAAAAAAGGAAAAGGAGAAGAAGAAACAAAGAGAGGGGAAGGGAGGATGGGGGAGGGGAGGGGGAGGGGAGGGGGGGAAGGGGAGGGGGAGGGGGAGGGGAGGGGGAGGGGGAGGGGAAGGGGAGGGGAAGGGGAGGGGAAGGGGACAAGGGGAGGAAAGAAAGGAAAGAAAGACAGCTCCTGCCCTCAACATGTTCACCATCGACTTGGGGATTCAGTTTACAGCATAGTGGCCTAGATTCGATGGTGAAAAAAAATCCAAGGTAGGGGGTGAGAGGGAATCCAGTGACTGCCGAGGGAAGGTGTGTCGGAAGTAAGATTTGAAATATAAACACAAGCTCATTATGGAAGGAAGAAGCAACTTACTCTAGGTTAACCAGCAAGGTTCAGAGACTTGAGGCGAGCACAAGCATAAAAATGCAAACTGAGGAACTGAAGGCTGAGAAAGAGTAGCTGAAGACCGATAGAGGAAACACTTGCTTGGTCCAGCTGATGAGCTTATATTTTGTCTTGAAAGCAATAGGAGCTACTAAAGGATTTTTTTGTTTTGTTTTGTTTTTGAGATGGAGTTTTGCTCTTGTTGCCCAGGCTGGAGTGCAGCAATGTGATCTCAGCTCACCGCAACCTCTGCTTCCCAGGTTCAAGTGATTCTCCTGCCTCAGCCTCCCAAGTAGCTGGGATTACAGGCATGCGCCACCACGCCCAGCTAATTTTGTATTTTTAGTAGAGACGGGGTTTCTCCATGTTGGTCAGGCTGGTCTCAAACTCCCGACCTCTGGTGATCCACCCGCCTTGGCCTCCCAAAGTGCTGGGATTACAGGCGTGAGCCACCGCGCCTGACCTACTAAAAGATTTTAAGTGGGAGAGCTGCATGATGGGATTTGCCACAAAAAATGTCAAGTTCAATCGTTCTGGGATCTATATTTCCCTCAAACCTCTTAACTCCCATTAGGATGTTACCAAAGTCTCTTGCTTCCTATCCTGGCCTCCTGGCAATCCTCAGTCTCCTGCCCATCCAATCCATCCCCGACCCTCTGCAGGTAGTCTTCCCCCTGCTCTCAGCTCTACAGTGGAACCCATGCCTAACGTCTCACACTCATGTTCTTGCCAGTCACCCTCTTCATATCTTAATCTCCAGCCAACCTCACTAGCTCTGCTTCCCCAAAACACCATGCTGTTTTATGCCCCTACTATTATCAGCATTAATGTCTGGAACACCCTTCCTCCACTGTCTTGCTGTTGGAGTCTCACTTACCTTTCAAAACCCAGTTCCAGTGTCTCCCTTTGTGTGAAATCTGCCCCCATCTGCCTAGGCACCCCAACTTTGTGCCAACCTCATACCTTGCACAGTTTCCTATTCCTGCATTTATACTCAACAGGACCAGTCTCTGCTTGCTGGTTCACTACCTCCTTTTGTACTACGAGCGCCTTGAGGGAGAGATGTCACCATCTTATCTTTGTATCCCCAGTGCTTAGGGCTGAGTTTAATGCTCAATACAGAATTGGTAAAATAATAAATGAATGAATAATGTTCCTTCTTGCAGATAAAAGAAAGATGGTCCCAGCCTGTTACGGCAGAATAATTTTCTGAATTCTAAGCATGTAGCTATATACTTGAAAAATGTCTGAAGTTATATTTGTTACTGTGGCAGAATACTGCAATCAATTTCTTTACTTTATGCCTCCCAATTTCTCTTTTATGAAGACTATACACTCTTGGAAATGCATGGCTGGACAAAGCTATGTTGCAATATTCTTCTCATACACTGAGAAACTCACCCAATGTATAGATATGTGTATACCCCGAGCAAACTTATATAAGGTCTTATCTTCTTTTCCTATAATCCCATCTGAATATTTTTGCAGCAGTAAAAGTACCTAATGTGCTCTGCTGCCAAAATAAAAAGGAGCCCAAGTAGATGATTTTCCTTTTTTGCAAAACATGTGTCCCAAAAGATTCTACTTTTACTAAGCCACGTCTAAGTAATGTCAAGGTATTTGTGGAAAGAGTGACTGTTATTGGAGATTGAACTTGAAGCACTAGGCCAAAGAATCTTGTGACATGGAAATAGTGTCACAGGTCCTAAAAAGGTCATGTTCCCTGGACCTGTCTTCATGGTAACCAGAAGGGACCAACAATGGAGAATCAGAGAAGCTTCTCTGATATTTGACCTGCATAGGATCCTGATGCCAGGTAACCATACTGAGGCAAGGGTGAGTCTTTTTTTTTTTTTTTTTTTTTTTTTTTTTTTGAGTTGAAGTCTTGCTCTGTCACCCACGCCAGAGTGCAGTGGCACAATCTTGGCTCACTGCAACCTCTGTCTCCTGGGTTCAAGTAGTTCTCCTGCCTCAGCCTCCCGAGCAGCTGAGACCACAGGTGCACACCACTGCACCTGGCTAATTTTTTGTACTTTTAGTAGAAACAGGTTTCACCATGTTGGCCAGGCTACTCTTGAACTCCTGACCTCAGATGATCCACCTGCCTCGCCTCCCAAAGTGCTAGGATTATAGGCGTGAGCTACTGCACCTGGCCAAGGGTGAGTCTGAATAATGACAGAGTGAATTCTCATCATCTTAGTGGAATGGGAGTACAGAGTTGGAATTAAAGTATATAAAGAAACAAAAGGTAAAAACAAATTAAATGTCTACCAAACGAGCTGGTAATAAAATAGGTTAAAATAAATAGGATTTATGGTAAATTGGACTTTTGGTCCCAATCCTATCACCTGCAGTAAGATTATATGTCTATGATCTAGCCATAACTTCAAGGTAGGTGAAGTAAACTTTCCCACTTTCTGATTATGGGTTTGGCCATGTAAACTGAGTTGGCCAAAGAGATATTAGTAGATGTGATGTGAGCCGAGGCTTGAAATGTGCTTAAATGATTAACCTCATTTACTTGTGCATCCGTCATTGCCAAGAGACAAACATAGCCTAGTATTGACTGCCCGTCCATATGAAGCAACACCACCTCAGCTGGTTTATCAACCTGCAATCAGAAACAGAGCAACCCCAGTCCACCAACAGATGCGTGAGAGAGAAATACTTATTCCTATATGCTGCTGCTATTTTGTGATGGTTTGTTACCCAGCAAAAGCTGACTAATACATGGGTCATCCATACAATAAAATGTTTTCTAGCTATTAAATGAGATAGACCTTGATGAACTGATATAGAAGGATCTTTAGGATACACCTGCAAGGAAAAACAGCAAGGTGCAGAGCAGTATAAATAATATGCTCTCATTTGTGGGGAAAAAAGGAACATATATTTCTTTATTTGTCTAAACGATATTAGACTACCTTTAGAAGAATGAATAAAAAGTTGTTAACTGAGATTGTCCCCAGAGAAGAGCACTGGCTGGCTGAGGGACAGAAGTGAGAGTGACCAATCAGTCGGAAAGCTTTCCAGTATTTAACAACTGGAGAGTCGCACTGGTGCCCGCCGGCTGAATATCCATCCTAGATGGACACGTTCTAGAAATAGCCAAGATTCCCCCTCCCACAGCTTTTTAGATCCCCCTTTCACAGTTTTCAGTATGGTCTATGCAGAAATTGAAGTGATTTCAAGGTTTAAAGAGAGCTAGATTTAGTTGAGTAGATGAGGATCAGAGTAGGGAGAAAAAGGGAGGAACAAAAACGTGCTAAAAATGGTTTTGCCATCCATGTATTTTTAACAACTTATTCTCTGCTTCTCCCCCTCTCCAATACCATTTCTAAGCTCCCAGTACCATTCCTAAACTTGACATCATTATAGTCCACAGTATGTAGACAATTGATTCAACTACTTAGATTAAACATATTTTTTAAAAGATGAGGTAAAATACTGTAATACAAAAGATTTTCTCACAATGTGGAAATAAATATATATTTTTTTTTTTCAAATTTCACATAATCCAAGAAACATTATGAGGATAAGTGCATGTTGCCATGGAAACTAGATGTCATCATTAGCATCATCAACAGTCACTAAATGCCTGTTAGTGCTGTTTTGAGCTACTTCCTACTTTCACTAGAAAAGAAAGACATGATGTTTGCTGTGAAGGAATTTCTAATTTAAATGGCTTCTGGAGCAGCACATGCTTGGGAAGGAAAGGATGAACCTTTACCATTCATCACTGCTAGGTGCCAGAGATACGAGATTAAATATGACTCAGTTTCTATCCACAAAGAGTTCAGTCTGGTGTGGGGGACACTCATGAATGGATGATTATTAGATAATGGGGAAATGTAGTGTTGGTTACACAAAACTCCCAAAGCAATCAAATGCTGACAGTAGATGAAGCACATGCTTATTCAAGAAAAAGCAATCTGTTTATATATCTATTTGTTGCTTCATTATTTATCCCTAAACATGTTTTAAGATTAATAATGCATAAGGGAGAAAACTCTCAATGTTCTCTCCCTGAATTTCTCTTACTATTCCTAGTTTTAACCTTAGTCAGTGAGATTCCCCTGCTCAAATGCAAACAAAGCTTTTATAAAAAGTGTAAAGAATGGAACTGTGGTTTCTACAAGCTGTTAAGTCAAAGAATGCATGAATAATTTAGACTCCACCAACTGCCAATGATCATGCATTCCAAAACTCTGGATCCCAGGAGCCAATGATAGGCAGGACACCGGGGATAGAGAATATGGTGCCCAGGAGAATGATTAATCTTTATTTCCTCTGTATTGTCAGCAATTCTTGATGCAGGCTGCTGGCTGCCTGTCTAGATCTACATGCTCTTGGCTTGCCCTCTGGGGCCCCACTTGTTGCCAGCATTCCACTTGTTACTTCTTGTTGGACCTCCATTGCATGGCCAACTGCCTAACCTCCTACACCCCATCTGCGCCATCCACCAAAGACTATGCTTTGCCTATCAGATTAGCCTTTTTCCTCTCTCCTGCAATAGAATCTGCCTTCAAGTGCCTGCTCTGCTAAGAGAAAATCAGGGTTTTGTTATTCTAGTATAAAAGCAGGATTCTGCAGAAAAGTCAAAGCAAAAGAGAGTCAGGCTAATCACATATAGTGGCTTAGGATGTGGAATGTGGCACCCTCATCAATTCCAGAGGGTTCCGGAGAGGAGCCTCAGTCCTAAGTGGATCCAGTCCCTCCGGAGCCATAATACTAACACGTCTCTCTCCTAAGCAATAGCATAGTGATATTTAAGGGGCCTCTAACAGTCACTCTCAGTTTCATAAGGAGAAAGGGTGGTCGAAGGAATTGGCAAGTTCACAAATTGCCTAGAGTGAGTTTAAAAACAAAACCATTATTGTCTGGCTGAAGGATTGCTTGTTGTCAGCCTGTGCAGCCAGCATCGTGCTCAATAAATGTTAATTTCCTCCCCTAAAGTAAAGTCCTAGCTACTCAGGAGGCTGAAGCATGAGAATGACTTGAACCTTGGAGGCAGAAGTTGCAGTGGGCCGAGATCCAGCCTGGGCAACAGGGCTAGACTCTGTCACAAAACAAAAACAAAAAACCCTTAATATGGGCTGGGTGTGGTGGCTCATGCCCATAATCCCAGCACTTTGGAGGCTGAAGTGGGAAGATCACTTTAGGTCAGGAGTTTGAGACCAGCTGGGCAAGACAGTGAGACTCCATCTCTAAAATAAATAAATAAATAAATAAATAAATAAATAAATAAATAAAACGAAATTTAACACGTAGGACTTTGGGAAGCTGAAGTGTGGGATGATCACTTCAGCCCAGGAGTTTGAGGGCATCTTGAGCAACATAGCAAAACTCCACCTCTGTTTTTTAAAAAACTTAATATGTAAATCATATACTTTAAATATGGGTATTTTTGAGAGGTCGAGATGGCAGTGAGCCATGATTGCGCCACTATACTTCAGTGTGTGTGGGTGACAGAACAAGACCCTTTATCAAATAAATAAGTAATAAATGTATTTTATTTTACATCAATTATATTTCCACAAAGTTTTAGTTTGTTTGTTTTTTGAGACAGTCTCTCACTCTGTCACCCAAGCTGAAGTGCAGTGGCACGATCTTGGCTCACTGCAACCTCTGCCTCCAAGGTCCAAGCGATTCTCCCACCTCAATCACCCGAGTAACTGGGATTACAGGCACATGCCACAATACCCAGCTACTTTTTTTAATTTTTATTAGAGATGGGGTTTCACCATGTTGGCCAGGCTGGTCTCAAACTCCTGGCCTCAACTCGAAATCTCAAAATGTGTGGGGATTACAGTCGTGAGCCACTGCACCCAGCCATACAAAGACTTTTTTTTTTTTTTTTTTTTTTTGAGATGGAGTCTTGCTGTGTCGCCCAGGCTGGAGTGCAATAGCATGATCTCAGCTCAGTGCAACCTCTGCCTCCCAGGTTCAAGTGATTCTCCTGCCTCGGCCTCCAAAATAGCTGGGATTACAGGCATTCAACACCATGCCCGGATAATTTTTGTATTTTCAGTAGAGATGGGTTTTCACCATGTTAGCCTGGCTGGCCTTGAACTCCTGACCTCAAGTGATCCGCCTGCCTTGGCCTCCCAAAGTGCTGGGATTACAGGCATGAGCCACCGTACCTGGCTACAAAGTTATCTTTTTTGTTTGTTTGTTTTTGTTTTTTTATTGAGACGGAGTCTCACTCTGTTGCCCAGGCTGGAGTGCAGTGGCGCCATCTCGGTTCACTGCAAGCTCCTCCTCCTCCCGGGCTTATGCCATTCTTCTGCCTCAGCCTCCCGAGGAGCTGGGACCACAGGCGCCCGCCACCACACCCGGCTAATTTTTTTTTTTTTTTTTTTTTTTTTTTTGGTATTTTTAGTAGAGACGGGGTTTCACCGTGTTAGTCAGGATAGTCTCAATCTCCTGACCTCGTGATCTGCCCACCTCGGCCTCCCAAAGTGCTGGAATTACAGGCGTGAGCCACCGTGCCTGGCTGAAAGTTATCTTTTAAAGGATAATTGACTACTGACAGTAATAAAATAAATTATGGAATTTATAGTATATGTAGAAGTAAATTAAAAATGATGTAAAATATATGATAACAGTAGCACAAAGAAAAGACAATAAATATACTTCTCTAACATTTTTATACTATACATACAATGGTATATTTTAAAACAGACTGAAAAGTGAAAATGTGTGTGTGTGCATGTGTATGTATATATATATAGTATGTCCTAGAGCAATCACCTTTAAAAAAAAAAAGGGGCTATAAGCCTAGTGAAGATAAAATGAAATCAGGAAAAAAACAAAAATACTTAATCCGAAAGAAGTCAGGTAAAGGAAAAAAGGAAAAATGAGCAACTGAGACAAACAAAACAAACAGCAATATGGTACATTTAAACCTAACCATATAGATAATTACATTAAATATAAATTGTTTAAACAATCAAAAAGTAGAGATTGTCAGATGGATTTTTTTTAAAAGACTCAACTACATACTGTCTACAAGAAGAAACTCACTTTATATATAGACGTAGAGAGTTAAAATTAGAAGAAAAAATGTTAATCCAAAGAAAGCTAAAATGCCTATATTAATATTAGATTAAATAGATTTTAGAACATGAAGTATTGCTAGGGATAAAAAGAAATACTTCTTAAAGATAAAGAAGCCAATTCATTAAGAAAAAATGGTCGGGTGCAGTGGCTCATGCCTGTAACCAGCACTTTGGGAGGCTGAGGTGGGCAGACTGCTTGAGCTCAGGAGCTGGGTAACGTAGTGAAACCCCATCTCTACAAAAAATACAAAAATTTGCCAGGCACGATGCTGCATGCCTGTGTCCCAGCTACTCAGGAGGCTGAGGTGGGAGGATCATTTGAGCCTGGGAGTTGGAGGTTACAGTGAGCCAAGATCACGCCACTGCACTTCAGTGTGGGAAACAGAGTGAGACTCTATCTCAAAAAAATTATATGTATAATATATATACACACATATGTGTGTACACACATGTATATATGTACATGGTATATATGTGCATATATATGTGTACATATATTCATATATGTGTGTACAATTTTTTATGACCATATAATTTTATGGTGCATATATGTGTGTGTGTATATATAGCTATTCTAAATATGTATCCACATAATTACAGAGCCTGACTGATAAGAGAAATAGAAAAATCTAAACAGAGAGCCAAATCATAAGTGAATTCCCATTCACAATTGCTACTAAGAGAATAATATACCTAGGAAAGCAACTTAAAACGGATGTGAAGGACCTCTTCAAGGAGAACTACAAACCACTGCTCAAGGAAATAAGAGAGGATACAAATAAATGGAAAAACATTCCATGCTCATGGATAGAATCAATATTGTGAAAATGGCCATACTGCCCAAAGTAATTTATAGATTCAATGCTATCCCCATCAAACTACCACTGACTTTCTTCACAGAATTGGA
Source organism: Chlorocebus sabaeus (assembly GCF_047675955.1). Taxonomy (NCBI): domain Eukaryota; kingdom Metazoa; phylum Chordata; class Mammalia; order Primates; family Cercopithecidae; genus Chlorocebus; species Chlorocebus sabaeus. The sequence goes on from NC_132914.1 coordinate 14,949,488, forward strand.
AAAAATGACTTTAAACTTCTTACGGAACCAAAAAAGAGCCCACATAGCCAAGACAATCCTAGGCAAGAAGAACAAAGCTGGAGGCATCATGCTACCGGACTTCAAACTATACTACAAGGCTACAAGAACCAAAACAGCACGGTACTGGTATTAAAACAGATATATAGACCAATGGAACAGAACAGAGGCCTCAGAAATAACACCACACATCTACAACCATCTGATGTTTGACAAACCTGACACACATAACTAATGAGGAAAAGATTCTCTATTTAATAAATGGTGTTGGGAAAACTGGCTAGCCATATGCAGAAAGCTAAAACTGGACCCCTTCCTTACACTTTATACAAAAATCAACTCAAGATAGATCAAAGACTTAAATGCAAGACCTAGGACCATAAAAATCCTAGAAGAAAACCTAGGCAATACCATTCAGGACACAGGCATGGGCAAAGACTTCATGTCTGAAACACCAAAAGCAATGGCAACAAAAGCCAAAATTCACAAATGGGATCTAATTAAAGAGCTTCTGCACAGCAAAAGAAACTATCATCAGAGTGAACAGGCAACCTACAGAATGGGAGAACATCTCTGCAATCTATCCATCTGACAAAGGGCTAATATCCAGAATCTACAAAGAACTTAAACAAATATACAAGAAAAAAAACAAACAACCCCATCAATAAATGGGCAAAGGATATGAACAGACACTTCTCAAAAGAAGACATTTATGCAGCCAACAGACACGAAAAAATGCTCATCATCACTGGTCATTAGAGAAATGCAAATCAAAACCACAATGAGATACCATCTCACGCCAGTTAGAAAGGCGATCATTAAAAAGTCAGGAAACAACAGATGCTGAAGAGGTTGTGGAAAAATAGGAATGCTTTTACACTGTTGATAGGTATGTAAATTAGTTCAACCATTGTGGAAGACAGTGTGGTGATTCCTCAAGGATCTAGAACTAGAAATACCATTTGACCCAGTGATCCCATTACTGGGCATATACCCAAAGGATTATAAATCAGTCTACAATAAACACGCATGCACACGTATGTTTACTGCAGCACTATTCACAATAGCAAAGACTTGGAACCAACTCAAGTGTCCATCAGTGATAGACTGGATTAAGAAAATGTGGCACATACACACCATGGAGTACTATGCAGCCATAAAAAAGGATGAATTCATATCCTTTGCAGGGACATGGATGAAGCTGGAAACCATCATTCTCAGCAAACTATCACAAGATCAGAAAACCAAACACTGCATGTTCTCACTCATAAGTGGGAGTTGAACAATGAGAACACATGGGCAGAGGGAGGGGAACATCACACAAAGGGGCCTGTCAGGGGGTGGGGGGCTAGGGGAGGGATAACATTAGGAGAAATACCTAATGTAGGTGATGGGTTAATGGGTGCAGCAAACCACATGTCACATGCATACCTATGTAACAAAACTGCATGTTCTACGCATGTAACCCAGAACTTAAAGTATAATTAAAAAATAAAAGAGAGAGAGAGAGAGAGAAACAGAAAAACCTACACACATTTTGGAGATCTAAGGGTCCTAAGTTCTTTTTTTTTTTTTTTTTTTGAGATGGAGTCTCGCTCTGTCACCCAGGCTGGAGTGCAGTGGCACAATATCTCAGCCCACTGCAAGCTCTGCCTCCCGGGTTCATGCCATTCTCCTATCTTAGCCTCCCAAGTAGCTGGGGCTACAGGTGCCTGTCACCATGCCCACCTAATTTTTTCTATTTTTACTAGAGACGGGGTTTCACCACGTTAGCCAGGATGGTCTCAATCTCCTGACCTCATGATCTGCCCACCCTGGTCTCCCAAAGTGCTGGGATTACAGGTGTGAGGCACTGCGCCCGGCCCCAGATTTCCTCTTTTTGTTAGTGGTAGCACAAGTACACAAAAATAGATATAGAAGACTTAAGCAACACCATTGACCAAGTTGACCTATTGCCTTCTATAGAACACAAACTTCATCAACAGCAGAAAACACATGCCTTTCAAGTACACATAAAACATTCACCAAGATGGACTATATTTGGGGCTATAAAACAAATTGCAATAAATGTAGTAGAATTTAAATCATAAACAGTATGTTCTTTGACCACAACTCAACTAATATCAATATTAAAATGACATCTAGAAAATCTCCAAATCTTTGGAAATTAACAATTCTAAATAATTCAGTAATCAAAGAACAAGTCACAAAAAAACTAGAAAATATTTTGAATTTTAAAAAAATGAAAACAACATTTCAAAATTATAGGATACAGTTGAAACAGTCCTTAGAGAGAAAGGTATGTCATATTAAATGCTTACATGAAGAAAGAAGGGTCTAAACTTTGATGATAAGAAACTATAAAAAGAAGAGCAAATTAAACCCAAGGCAAACAGAAGAAATGAAATAATGAAAATGTAGACATCATTAAAATAGAAAACAGAAAAGCAATACAGAAAATCAAAACCAAAAGCTGGGTTTTTTCAAATTTAATAAAATCTGTAGACCTCTATAGCTAGACTTAAGAGACAAACAAAATTACACAATTTAACAAATACCAGGAATGAAAGAGGCTGGGAGCAGTGGCTCTGTAATTCCAACACTTAGGGAGGTAGGGGCGGGAGGATAACTTGAGCCCAGGTGTTTGAGACCTGCCTAGGCAATATAGCGAGAACCTGTTCTAAAAAATATTAAAAAAAAAAAAAAGAAAGAAAAAGAAAAAGAAAGGAATGAAAGAGGGAGACATCACTATAGATCCTAGAGATACAATAAAGAAACATTATGAATAACTTTATACCAATAAATTTAATAACCTATAAGAAACGGACAAATTCCTTTAAAAGCTAAAACTGTCAAATCTCATTGAAAAAGTAGATAACTTGAATATCATCCACAAAAGATAGTAAATTTATAGCTGCAAACCTTCCCACAGAAAAATGTCTAGGCCCAGATGGTTTCAGTGGTGAAGGCTATGAAACATTTAGATAAGAAATAACACAAATTCTACACACATTTACATAGAGTAGAAGATGAAATGCCAACTAATTTTATCAGGCCAACATTAACCTGATAGCAAAACCAGCCCAATATATTACAAGAAAAGTACATATCATGATCCTTCATGAACACAGATGCTAAAATTCTTAACAATACATTAACAAATCAAATCTGGCAATGTATAAAAAGAATAAACAAGTGAAGTTTCTCTTGGAATACAGAGTTTGTTCAACATTTGAAATCAGTCCATGTAAAAAGTAAAAGCATATGATTATCTTAAGAGTTGCAGAAAAAGTATTTCACAAAATTCAATATCTCTTCATGATAAAAATTTTCAACAAGCTAAAAAAAAAAATAGAATGAAGTTTTCTCAACCTGATAAAGAAAACCTATAAAAAACATATGCTAACATCACTTAAAGGTGAAAGACTGAATCCTTTCCCCCTAAGATCAGGAAGAACATCCACGCTGCCTGTGCTTATTTAACACCACCAGAGATTCCAGCTGGGGCAATAAGACAAGAAAAAGAAGTGCATGGCCGGGCATGATGGCTCACGCCTATAATCCCAGCACTCTGGGAGGCCTAGGCAGATCACTTGAGGTCAGGAGTTCGAGACTAACCTGGCCAACATAGTGAAACCCCATCTCTACTAAAAATACAAAAATTAGCTGGGTGCGCAAGCCTGTGGTCCCAGCTTCTCAGGAGACTGAAGCAGGAGAATCGCTTGAACCCACGAGGCAGAGGTTGCCATGAACTGAGATTGTACCACTGCACTCCAGCCTGGGCGACAGAGTGAGACTCTGTCTCAAAAAAGAAGAAAAAGAAAAAGAAGTACATGCAGACACTTTGAAAAGAAAGAAGTAAACCTGTCTTCATTTGCAGACAACATGAGTATCTCTATGGAAATTATTATGAAATTGTTTAAAGCTAATAAAAGTAAAAGTGAGCTTTACCGTCTCTCAGAATAGAAGGCCAGTATACATAAATTAATCATATTGTGGACAAAGTGAAACTATAGTGCAAAAGCACTAATTTTAAAAAAAATGCATTGTACGTTCTAGAAACTGGAAAAATAGGGGAAAATCTTAAGAATTGAGAGGAGGGAAGAAAATATAAGTAATAAGATAAAGCTTAAGGAAGGAGAAATATGGAGATCTTTGATCAACGAAACAACAGAGGATCCACTGAAGAATTTAATCTGGAGAGGGACCTGATTGAGATCATTCTGAAAAGTAAAATAGAAGCAATCAAGTTTGATTTGGAATAAACTCTCAGGAAGTTCTTGCCATCATTTAGGCAAAAAAGATGACAGCTTGGTCTCAAGCAAAGGAGAAGGAGAAAAGCGAACCATAGTCAAGAGAGAGCTGGAAGATTAAATCAATTGGCTATTGACAAATGATGAAGGGAAGAGAGAAGGGGGAGACCAGGGCTGCTCCCAGATACGGGGCTGCAGCAGGGAATGACAATGCCCTGCAGAGGAGCAGCTGTGCAGGCTTCAGTCTCTGACTCACAAGATACCCCAGGGAAAGAGCAGGTGTCATCTTTAGCTTCAACCATAAAGTGGCATGCGATGCAGAGAGTGGCAGCCTGCCTGGGCCACTTTACTCTAAAATATGGCACCTACTGGTCCTCCACTTCAGCCACGGCCCCGGGCACTGGCATAATGGTCATTTACAACAATCATTTCCCTTGCTCGCTTGCCTGGACACCTCCTGGGCCACAAAAGTATGCCTCAAATTAGGCAACTGACATAATAGAGACAGTAGGACCTCTGTCTGAGTCGTGACCATTTTCTCTTCCCCTATCTTCTCTCAGGTTCTCTCTCTGAATTCTCCTGGGGGAGCTCCATCACCTATCAGCTTCTTTTTATTTAATGAAACTTGAACATCTTAAGCTGAAATTAGCCCCCCTTCCTGAATAGCAAAATGCAATCACCTTTACAGGACTCCAGATGTTTCAAATACAAAAAGCCACGGGCAGGAGTAAAGTTGCAATTCCATCCGTGCCTCAAAAGGGATTTGCAGCCTAAGCATCCACAAGGAGGAGCTCTCTAGTACATTTTCACTTACTCAACAAAGATTTACAATCACCTGCTGTGCACCAGGCTCTATGCTAGGCATTGGAGATACTATAATAAATTAAAAGGCCAGCTGCAGTGGCTTATGCCTGTAATCCCAGTACTTTGGGACGCTGAGGCGGGAAGATCACTTGAGCCCAGGAGTTCAAGGCTGTAGCAAGCTATGATTGTGCCACTGCACTCCAGCCTGGGTGACAGAGCACAACTCTGTCTCTAAAGAAAAATATTTATTATTTATTTATTTATTTATTTATTTATTTATTTAGAGACAGGGTCTTACTCTGTCACCAGGCTGGAATGCAGTGGCACAACCACAGCTCTTGGCAGACTCAACCTCCCAGGCTCAGGTGTTCCTCCCACCTCCACCTTAGTCTCCCAAGTAGATGGTGCTACAGGTGCCCACCACCACACCTGGCTAATTTGTGTATTTTTTTGTAGAGACGGGGTTTCACCATGTTGCCCACGCTGGTCTCAAAACCCTGGGCTCAAGTGATCTACCTGCCTTGGCCTCCCAACAAATTAAAATTAAAACCGAAAATGTAAACACAGGAGCGGTGGTTCACACTTGTAATCCCATTTTGGGAAGCCAAGGCAGGAGGAATGATTGAGTCCAGGAATTCAAGACCAGCCTGGGCAACATGGTGAGACCTCATCTCTACAAAAAATAAAAAATAAATAAATTAGCCAGGTGTCATGGCATGCACCTGTAGTTCTAGCTACTCGGGAGGCTGAGGTAGGAGGCTTGAGCACAGGAGGTCAAGGCTGCAATGAGCCATGTTCACACCACTGCACTACAGCCTGGGCAATACAGTGAGACACTGTCTCAAAAAAAATAAAAAATAAATAAAAGATCCTGGCCTCATGGATCTTACATTTCTATGGGAGAGACAATTGGTAAGTAAAAAATAAGCGGCAAAAAACATTGTGATAAAGTTATTTTTTTAAAAAAACAAAATGATGAGATAGAAACTAACTAGAAGAGGACACTCATCAAGAAAGGCATCTCTGGGGAGGCAGCATTTAGGCTGAGACTCAAAGGGTGAGAATGAGCCCGCTTTATGCTCACTACAAGTGATGCAACAGAAATAATTATGCCATATATTTACAGCTCTACATGTTATTAGTGTGTGGTATGGGATCCGTAACAGAAGTGGTGCTGTTAGCATAACTCAATGCACGAAGCTGTGCAAGGGAAGATAGTATTTTGAAAAACTACACTATGCGACCTTCTCCCTAGTTAACTGTTAAGGAAAACTTATTCAGTGATACCAGTTAAGCATGGCAAGGAAAACGTCATTCAGAATCATCACAATAGCTACAGGGACCAGGGCAATGGGGTCTTGCAGTCAGGGAGGCTGGGGAAACTCCAAATACAGCACAAGCAGGTGGGAATCATAATTGATGCCAAGGAGCAGGGTGGGGGTCAGTGGATGGAAAATTACTAAGGGGAAACATCAGGGGTAAGGGGGATTCTGGCTAAACCAACCCAACAGGATTCTTGCTGAAGACAGGCCAGGGTGAACAGGCATCGCGTTGGGGAAGTGGGAGCGGAAAATTCTGATCAGATATCCAGGATGATCAGATACTGAGGATGAGGGGTTCTGGCTAAACTGACTTAGCAGGGTTCTTTGCTAAAAACTGGATGTTGCAAGAAAGTGCACAGATGGACTGAGCAGAAGATTTGGAAGCCTGACTAAAGTTTGGCCAGGCAAAGAATCTTTGTCAAAACCTAAAGTATCCTGGGAGAGAAGGAGGTGCAGATTGGATCGAGACTGTGAAAAGAGGAATGAGAAGAGCAGGAGTTATTATTCAACTTACAACATTCAAGAGATGGCATAGCATAACAATAAACTGGACACAATTGAGAGAGAAAGGATTCTCTACATTTTTAACTCACATTAAGTATATGAATAGCTAGTCCCAATGGACTATAGTAGAGAGATTGGAAGTTAAAGAAACATCCGCCCTCTCCTGACCAAGGGGATCGTAGGGCAGGAAGAAAGAGGAAGAGAGGAGGCGGTCCCACAACATGTTCCCGGTTTCCCGGAAGTAAGGCGGACAGGCTGAGGGGGAACACCGGGGACTGCAGGGAAATTGCTCCATTCCTCTTTTGGGACTCTGGGAGGAGACCTCTGCAGAGGGTATCCCTGCGCCAATATGGGTAAGAGAAGTTGGGCACCAGCATGACTTAGGGGCACTGCTTCTCAAAACGCCCGGGGAACAGTTTTTTGTTGTTGTTCTTTCCCAATCACCCCTGATTCCCTAATAAAATACACTAAAAATGAGTCAATAGAAAAAGAAAATGAAAAAAAAAAAGGAATACAAGATCAAGTTTTTTATTAGATTGAACAGACATAAAATTCCTATCATTATTGTTTTGAAAGTTTCAAACGATTCCACCAGACACTGTTGGAAGAGCAGAGATTGAACTCAGCTTTTAAAAAGCAGGGGAGTCCCACAGAATGCCTGCCCCTTCCATGGTGGCTTTCTGGTACCCAAATATGTTAATTGACCAAGCAGGTAATTTCTATGTGTTATTATCTAAAAATGTTTCTTTATGAAAACACTGGGTGGGACCACAGGGCAGTCTCGGGGGAGAGGAAAAAGGACAAGAAGGTCAGACAGTCCCCAAGGAGAGTGGAATTGCTTTTCACACCAGAAAGAGCCTTGTACTCCTGCAACCTCCCTAAATCACCCTGTGAGAATATGTTATTAGCAGACACCTTCAGAATCCCCTGCTAGCATCCTGACAGTGCTCTTGCCAATAATCATTTGACCACATGCATAGAGCCAGCAGCAAAGACTGACTTTCATTGTTTTATTCCTGGCAGTATATAGGCTTTCTGGCCTGAAGTAAGCAAGAAAAACATGCGTAATAAAATGGAGGAAAGTTCCAGTTCTCCAGAGCTTAGAAGGAGACCTGGTTCAATGCAACAGTATTTTATATTTGGCACTGTTACTTTTGGGGAAAGAAGAAATGAGAGAAAAAAATGAAGAAGATACAGTGACATAAGGAAACCCTGCATAAGGCTAACCATTGTTACCTCCTTTCAGGGTGGCTGGTTCTCCTTGCTTCCTTTCTTTCTTTGCCACAGACACCAGGGTTCCAGAATTGTCCACTTCTTCACAGTTGTCACCACTTGGAATTTCCATATGTATCACGCTTGTCCATGGAGGAAGATACGGCTGCCCCAGAGATCCCCTTTCTATCTACACACAAACACAAGCAGCAGGGTCTTCGTGGACCTAAGAAGCAACAAAGATAAGGCAGCCGCAAAGATAACAGGTTCTAGGGATGCTGGTCTTGCTCAGCTGTTGCTGATTAATGGGGCTATTGCACTCAATTAGAATAGGGTTCACCTGAGATTTGTCCCATCTCCAGCTTTCCTCTGATAGAGCTTCCCTTCTATGTAAAAGGTAACCATGTCTAGAGAGCCAATCAAGATAAAGCAATAGTGTCCTTTTTGTCCTGCCTGGACCTGAGGACTTGTAGACTAGATAATTACCAGTCAAATAGGCCACTAAGAAGTCCATAACTTAGTATCTCTGGGTTTATCATTATTGCCTGAATCTGCAGCTGTTTCCCATGCATCCTGGGCATGGGAAACAGCCTAAAGATAACCTAAAGTCTGAAGGGACTTGCCCTACTTTAAACTGCTCACCAGTGCCCTTTGCAGAAAAAAAAATTGGAGTTCAGGAACTTGGGGTACAAATAAGAGTTTTGGAAAGGGACGGACCAGTCCAGACAGAAAGGGCTGGACTGTTAATTGGCTGGCTAAATCAAAAGTTATCAGTATTTAGGCTACAGTAACCAAAACAGCATGGTACTGGTACAAAAACAGACACATAGACCAATGGATCAGAATAAAGAGCCCAGAAATAAAGCTGCACACCTACAATCATCTGATCTTAGACAAAGTTGGCAAAAACAAGCAATGGGGAAATAACTTCCTATTCAATAAATGGTGCTGGGATAACCAGCTAGCCACACACAGAAGAATGAAACTGGACCCCTTCCTTTAACCATATACAAAAATCAATTCAAGATGGTTTAAAGTCTTAGATGTAAAACCTAAAACTATAAAAACCCTGGAAGAGAACCTAGGAAGTACCATTCTGGACATAGGACTTAGCAAAGATTTCATCATGAAGACACTAAAAGCAATTGCAACAGAAATAAAAATGGACAAATGGGACCTAATTAAACTAAAAAGCTTTTGCACAGCAAAAGAAACTATTAGCAGAGTAAACAACCTACAGAATGGGAGAAAATATTGCAAACTATGCATCCAACAAAGGAGTAATATCCAGAATCTATAAGTAATTTAAACAAATTAACAAGCATTTGTCCATTAAAAAGTTGGCAAAGGACGTGAACAAACACTTTTCAAAAGAAGACATACAGCTGGGCACAGTGGCTCACATCTGTAATCCCAGCACTTTGCGAGACCGAAAGGTGGGAGGATCACTTGAGCCCAGGACTTTGAGACCGGCCTATGCAACATAGTGACTTTGTCTCTCCTAAAAATAAAAAATTAGCCAGGTGTAGTGATGCATACCTGTGGTCCCAGCTACTCTGGAGGCAGGAGAATAGCTTGAACCCAGGAGGTAGAAGCTGCAGGGAGCTATGATCACTCACTGCATTCCACTCCGGAACAGAGCAAGACTCTTGTCTCCAAAAAAAAAAAAAAAAAAGAAGAAGAAGAAGACATATACCTGGCCAAAGAGCATATGAAAAAATGCTCAGTATCACTAGTCAAAAGAGAAATGCAAATCAAAACCACAATAAGATACCATCTCAAACCGGTCAGATGGCTATTATGAAAAAGTCAAAAAAAATAACAGATGTTGGCAAGGTTGTAAAGAAAAGGGAATGCTTGTACACTGCTGGTAGGAATGTAAATTAGTTCAGCCATTATGGAAAGCAGTTTTGAGATTTCTCAAAGAACTCAAAGCAGAATTACTATTTGACCCAGCAATCCCATTATTGGGTATATACCCAAAGGAATATAAATTGTTCTGCCATAAAGGCACATGCATGTGTATGTTCATCATAGCACTAGTCACAATAACAAACACATGGAATCAACCTAAATGTCCATCAGTGGAAGACTGGATAAAGAAAATGTGGTATGTATATACATGGAATACTACACAGCCATAAAAAGGAATGAGATCATGTCCTTTGCTGCAACATGGATGAAGCTGGAGACCATTATCCTAAGCAAATTAACACAGGAACAGAAAACCAAATACTGTATGTTCTCACATTGACTGGACTTTATGTCAATAGACATAGACGTAATAATAGACACTGGGGCCTACTTGAGTTTGGAGGGAGGGAGGAGAGTGAGGATCAAAACACTACCAATCGGGGACTATGCTTATTACCTGGGTGATGAAATAATCTGTACACTAAACTCCCATGACACACAATTTACCTATATAACAAACATGCACATGTATCCCTGAACCTAAATAAAAGTTAAAAACAAAAAATGTCATAAGTGTTTAAGGAAGGAGAGGAAAATAAAAAGAATAGAAACTTCAGACATAACATCTGTTCAGTGCAAAACATTGTAAAATATATAGGGAAAAGTACTTTGAAATACATTCTAACTCAATCATAATGGTTGTGTGACTTTGGACAAATTACTTTGTTTCTCTAGTTTCAGTTCCCTCACCAGCAATATGAGGAAAACTGGGTTTTTCTAACATCATTGGTGAATTTGACTGTGTATGTGCTGTATCAATTTGACTTGGCGCAGTTTTCATCAGGTTCTCCCACTGCCCTAGCTGCAGGTCTCAGCAGCTTGAGCTGTAAGAGGAGTGGCAGTGGCCTCCTCACCACCAAGATACACAAGAGGAAGGTCAGTTCAGCCCAAGACACAGGGAAGGAAGATGCCAAGAGGAGATGGGTGAGGTTGTCAGCTAAACCTGCTCCTGCAACAGTAGAAACGAAAACAAAAACAGCAGCAGGAAAGGATAAACCTTCAGACAAAAAAAAGGAAACAAAAGGGAAAAAGAAGAGTAAAGGGAAAACAAGCCAAAATGGCTAAGCAAGAAACTCAAGAAGATTTACCTGCAGAAAATGGAGAAACTGAAAATAGGGAAAGTCCAGCCTCTGATGAAGCTGGAAACAAAGAAGCCACGTCTGATTAGTATCATATGCCCTCTCTTATCCGCAGTTCCTGTCTCCCTTCCTAGTATGAATATTTTTTATCAACTATTTTGTAAATGCCAAGTGTTTTAGTAGCTCTAGAAACATTTTTTTTTTCTTTTTTTAAGACAGAGTCTCATTCTATTGCCCAGGCTGGAGTGCAGTGGCACATTCTGGGCTCACTGCAACCTTGGCCTCCTGGGTTCAGGTAGTTCTCCTGCTTCAACCTCATGAGTAGCTGAGATTACAGGTGCCCGCCACCACACCCAGCCAATTTTTTTTTTTTTTTTTTTTTAGTAGAGATGGGGTTTCGCCATGTTGGCCAAGCTAGTCTGGAACTCCTGACCTCAGGTGATCCATCCACCTCTTCCTCCCAAAGTGCTGGAATTACAGATGTGAGCCACCATCCCCAGCCTCTAGAAACATTTTTAAGAGGAGGGAATCCCTCTTTGTCCCATTTTTTTAAGTGTGAATGCTTTTATTTAAGAGATGGAATAATTTGCTAGTTATTTATTTTTTGGTACAACAAGCAAATAATGTGGGATACTGGATTACAGGAGACTGACTGTCTTGAGTATCAGCTTAATATTCCACAAATGGGGGATAGTTTTTATATCCTATAATAGAAAACATACTACATGGCAATATGGGGTCACAGTCCCATACTTAATGCCTTGAACATTTTTAATCCTATTCCCATGTTGTTTTTTAGTAGAATTGTTTCCTAAGAAAACTACTTGGGCCAGGTGCAGTGGTTCACACCTGTAACCCCAGCATTTTGGGAGGCTGAGGTGGGTGGATCATCTGAGGTCAGGAGTTTGAGACCAGCTTGGCCAACATGGCAAAACCCCATCTCTACCGAAAATACAAAAAATTAGCCGGGTGTGGTGGCACAGATCTATAATCCCAGCTACTTGGGAGGCTGAGGTGGGAGAATTGCTTGAACCTGGGAGGCAGAGGTAGTAGTGAGCCAAGATGACGCCACTGCACTCCAGCCTGGGTGACAGAGCGAGACTCTGTCTCAATAAAAAAAGAAAACCACTCCTTGATGGTGGCTCTCCCTGTCAGAACTGTGTGCACTCTGTAGCATCTGTGGTTGTGGTAGTCCTGTTTTCCTAGGAACTTTGTTAATGTGCTGTGAAAGATTGAAAATTTCAGTATGTAGTGTCTATGGTATAAAACTGTTGGCCAGGTGCAGTGGCTCACGCCTGTAATCCCAGCACTTTGGGAGGCCGAGGCAGGTGGATCATGAGGTCAGGAGATGGAGACCATCCTGGCTAACACAGTGAAACCCCGTCTCTACTAAAAAATACAAAAAATTAGTCGGGAGTGGTGATATGCGCCTGTAGTCCCAACTACTTGGGAGGCTGAGGCAGGAGAATGGTGTGAACCCGGGAGGCGGAGTTTGCAGTGAGCCAAGATCACACCCCTGCACTCTAGCCTGGGTAAAAGAGCGAGACTCCATCTCAAAAAAAAGTAATAATAATAATAAAAATAAAAAATTGTTAATTGGTGGTACTTACGTAACAGTTTATCCACGTTTGAAGACACTGGCATTTGATATCTTCTTAAGGAAATTGGGCCTTCAAATTTCAAGCTGCAAAGTCATGAGAATATCTGCTTTTAAAGCTTACAATACATGGCTTTTTAGATTTTTGGTACAAAATTGTGTACAAATTGTGCAAAATTGTGAAATGTCTATGTACTTACTGATCCCCAACACAACCAATAAAATCTCAATTAGAAAAAAAGAATTGCTTGATCCAACCTGCCCTGGCCCCTTGGCAATTTGCCACAGTGACAGCCCCCTGCCACTGCAGTTGCTTCCTCTCCTCACGCCACTGGCTGAGCTTCCACACAGCTGCGTCATATCTGCCCCAGCAGGAGCCTGGGCTGCTCAGGCGCCCGAGTTCTACCCGACCAGACCCAGCTGTTGGCTTCCCCAGCAGCTGCTGGGGAAAGGTGGCAGCGGGGGCGGGTGGGGAGGCAAGTAACACCCTGGAGGTCCGGGAAATTTTAAAATAGTTAGATGGCCAAGTTCTTCTGCTCTGAAAATTTTAAAAAAGCAAGAAAGAGAAAAAAATTGGTTAAATTTTGTCCAATGAAAAGCACAAAATAAGAAGCCACTGACTAATAAATGACTTACTTTTCCACCTTTCCAAACCTAATGGTCTGTTCCAGGGCTCAGTGGATCTATGCAGCCTCTCAGGAGATGCCCTGTATGATGGGCTTGGCTGCGTCTCTTTGTGAAATAGGGATCTGCAGGATAAGAAAGATGCCACCTTATGTTTGCGTACCCTCCCTCTCTGCTTGAATTCCCTCCGTCCTTCTTCCCTCACTCTTGCTGCCCTGGAATTCCACTCCAAATAAAGTGTTAACGTATAAACTTTGTTTCAGACTCTGTTGTTGTTGTTGTTAGCTTTTAGGGTTTTATACACAATTCAAGGACAAAAGAAGTACCATGAAGATCAAAGGAAATAGTGTATGGGAAAGTCATTTGTAAGTGTTAAAGTAAAACTTATGCACATAAAAAGTCCACAGGATCTTGAACGAGAAAATAGAGCAGTGTAAAATGGCATGACTGGCAGTGCTGCTGAGATGTCAAGGGATTATGGTCCAGAAAGAAAGAAGCACTTAACTCAGCTGGGGGTGGGGATGGGAGTAGAAGAGGGAGAAGCTCCAAATAAAAGAGGTCCTTTAGAATAAAGACAGCACCTAGGCAGACAAGAGAAGGGTATTTCAGGCACAGGCAGAGATGTGACATTCCAGGGGCCTAAGCAAGCACGGAAAGCCCCAGGAAATTCAGGGAGGAACAGAGTCAAAAGAACAGGCAAAGTTAGACCATGAAGGATGCTGCCCACCACACTTGAGAGCTCAGACTTTTTTTCCTCAAGGCCATGAGTATTGCAGAGGAATGACGCTGTTGAAGTTTACTTATAAAAAGATCACCCAGACAGTGGTGTGGAGGGTGAAGAGCAGAGAGTGAGACCAGAAGTAGGAGAACAATCAGGAGGCCATTGCATCAGTACTGGAAATGAAGAAGGAGGGCTGATCCAAGGCAGTGACTGTGGCAATGTGAAGGAGAGGCAGACTGAAGGCACATCTAGGAAGTAAAATCAATTTTCCTGAATATGGAGGGACAACCAAGAAAAAGGCATCTAAGAAGACTTCAGATTTCAGGTGTGAGCAGTTTAAGATGGACAGTAGTGCCACCTACCCGGATCAAAAATAAAGAAAGAGGAGCACAGATTTGCTCATTTTTGGTGCCCAGGAATGGAGTAATATGCTGAATTTTAGCAGTCTAATAGACATCCAGGTGGAGATTAGCCATAAGCTGATGACAATGTGTATCTCCAACTCAGTTAAGAATTTCTGCTGTGATCCCAGAACTTTGAGAGGCCGAGGCAGGAAGATTACTTGAGCTCAGGAGTTGGAGACCAGCCTGGACAATATAGGGAGACCTCTGTCTCTTCTAAAAATTTTAAAAGCACCAGGTGTGATGACACATGTCTGCAGTCCCAGCTACTCAGAAAGCTGAGGTGGGAGGATCGCTTGAACTCCGGAGGCGGAGCTTGCAGTGAGCTGAGATGGCGCCACTGCACTCCAGCCTGGGTGCAGAGCGAGACTTTGTCTCAAAAAACAACAACAATAGCAAACAAACAAACAAAAACAATCTTTGGATTGCTGTTAGATTTTGGAAATCACCTCTGAAGAGTGTGTGGAGTTACAAAAGTATGAAGGAGAAAATTTTAAAATACCAACAATTCAGGGATAAACCAAGACCAAAAACCATTAACAACAGAAAAAGGGAAGGAGCCATCTAAATGGGAGAAGAGAAACCAAAAAGACTAGTATTCGAGGTGAAGAGATAAGAGAGTAAAGTATATGTGAGTAGTCAACAGATAGGTCCAGTAAAATACGAGCTAAAAAGTGCACTGTGACAGCAACTAGGACGCCATTGCTTATCTTAGCAAAAGAAGTTTTAGTGGGATGGGGAAAGTGGGAAAGCGCCAGCAGTTTGTTGAAAAGTAAGTGGGAAACTCTCATCCATTGCTGGTGGGAGTGCAAAATCGTACAGCCACTTTGGAAGACAGTTTGCCAGTTATAATATTAAACTTACTCTTACCATATGATCCAGAAATTGTGTTCCTTGGTGCTTACCCAAATGAGTTTAAAATTTATGTCCACACAAAAACCTGAATATGAATGTGTATAGCAGCTTTGTTCATAATTGTCAAAACTTGGAAGCAACCAAGGCGTCCTTCAGTAGGTGAGTGAATAAATAAGCTGTGGAACATGCAGACAATGGAATATTATTCAGTGCTAAAATGAGATGAGCTATCAAGCCATAAAAAGACATGGAGGAAACTTAAATACATCAACTAAGCAAAATAAGCCAATTTCAAAAGGTTGTACACTGTATAATTCCAATTATATGACACTCTGGAAAAGGCAAAACTATGGGGAGTAAAAGAATCAATGGTTCGTAGGAGTTAGGAGGAACGGATGAACAGGCAGAGGATTTCTAGGGAAGCAAAACTGTTCTGTATGATACTATAATGATGGATGCATGTCATCATGCATTTGTCAAAACCCACACAATGTACAACCCTAAGAAGGAACCCTGATGTAAACTCTGGACTTGGAGTGATAACGATGTGCCAATGTATGTTCATTATTTGTAATGAACGTACCACTCTGGTGAAGGATTTTCATAGTGGGGGAGTCTATACATATGTGGGGACAGGAGATATATGGAAAATCTCTGTGCCTTCTGCTGAATTTTGCTGGGAACTTAATGTTCTAAAACAATAAAGTCTATGGCTTTTTTTTTTTTTTTCTTTTTTTTGAGACAGAGTCTCACTCTGTCACCCAGAGTGAGACTCTGGAGTGCATTGGTGCAATCACGGCTCACTGTAGCCTCTACCTCCTGGGCTCAAGTGATCCCCCCACTTCAGCCACCCAAGTAGTTGGGACTAGAGGCACATGTCACCACACCCAGCTAATTTGTTTTTTGTAGAGACGGGGTCTCACCATGTTGCCCAGGTGGGTCTCAAACTCCTGGGCTCAAGTTGTCCCCTTGCCTTGGCCTCCCAAAGAGCTGAGGTTACAGGTGTGAGCCACTGTGCCCAGGCTAAAGTATTTTTTTAAGTAAATGAGAGATGATAAGAAGGTGGAGATAATAAACATATGAAATTTTAAGCCATGCGAGTGTTAAAAGGTGAAAATCTCTCAGTCTGTAACAGCACTTAAATGCACATAAAGAAACTGCAGAAGGAAACCAGAAGTAGTACCAGGGATGATCAGTGAGGAACGGAAGAGGGATAGATGAGGATACTTGAATACAAGAATAAGGAGGGAACTTTTCACTGTACAACTTTTTATACCTCTTGATTTTAAAACGATGTGAATTTATTTATTTATTTATTTAGAGATGAAGTCTCACACCCTCACCCAGGCTGGAGTGCAGTGGTGCAATCTGGGCTCACTGCAACCTCCGCCTCCCAGGTTCAAGCAATTCTCCTGCCTCAGCCTCCTGAGCAGCCAACCTCAGTGATTACAGGTGTGTGCCACCATGCCCAAGTAATTTTTGTATTTTCAGTGGAGATGGGGTTTCACCATGTTGGCCAGGCTGGTCTCGAACTCCTGACCTCAAGTGATCTGCTCACCTCGGCCTCCCAAAGTTCTGGGATTACAGGCATGAGCCACTGTGCCTGGCCACTTTATTTATTTATTTATTTATTTATTTATAAAACCATGTGAATTTATTAATTACTCAAAAATTTAAATAAAACACCTACTATGTGCCAGAACATTTTTTTTCTTCTTTTTTTTATTTTTTAATTTTACTTTAAGTTCTGGGATACATGTGCAGAACGTGCAGGTTTGTTACATAGGTATATGTGTGCCATGGTGGTTTGCTGCACCTATTGACCCATCCTATAAGTTCCCTCCCCTCGCCCCCCACCCCTCAACAGGCCCTGGTACCTGATGTTCCCCTCCCTTTGTCCATGTGTTCTCAATTTTTCAACTCCCACTTATGAGTGAGAACATGCAGTGTTTGGTTTTCTGTTCCTGTGGTAATTTGCTGAGGATGATGGCTTCCAGCATTTTTCTTTTTTTTTTTTTTTTTTTTTTTTTTTTGACACAGAGTCTCACCGTGTTGCCCAGGCTGGAGTGCAGGGGCGCACTCTAGCTCACTGCAACCTCCGCCTCCTGGGTTCAAGCAATTCTCCTGCCTCAGCCTACTGAGTAGCTGGGACTACAGGCATGCCACCACACCCAGATAATTTTTGTGTATTTTTAGTAGAGATAGGGTTTTGCCATGTTGGCTAGGCTGGTCCTGAACTCCTGGCCTCAGGTGATCCACCCGCCTCAGCCTCCCAAAGTGCTGGGATTACAAGTGTGAGCCACCATGCCCAGCTCGATGAACATTTCTTGATGTCTTGAGGCAAACTCCCCAAGGAACCAAAACAGAGAGCCTTGTAGGATCTGAGATTATGACCTGGAAATCCCAAATAGCTTTGAATGCTGATGAGACTGGCCTCATAAATACCAAAGGTCTTGTGGAGGAAAAAAAAAAAATCAGAAGAACTACCATAATTGCTGGAATCCCAGGGAGCTGGGAGTAGAATGAATGAGAAATAATGGAGTTCAGTAACACCCTCTCAGTTAACTCAGCTAATAAGGTAGAAGGTAAGAAAGCATTTTTGTTATTATCCCAAACACCCAAGCTTAGTTGATTCTTTTGAAAAAATGCATACCAGCCGCGCGGTGGCTCACACCTGTAATCCCAGCACTTTGGGAGGCCCAGGTGGGCGGATCACGAGGTCAGGAGATCGAGACCATTCTGGCTAACACGGTGAAACCCCATCTCAACTAAAAATATAAAAAATTAGCCCGGCGTGGTGGTGGGCGCCTGTAGTCCCAGCTACTCGGGAGACTGAGGCAGGAGAATGGTGTGAACCCGGGAGGTGGAGCTTGCAGTGAGCCGAGATCATGCCACTGTACTCCAGCCTGGGCGACAGAGTGAGACTCTGTCTCAAAAAAAAAAAATACATGCATACCAATTTCACTATGAAAAACCTGGATTACTTTACATGCCGGGGGAGGGGAGGAAAACCTGGAATTATTTAGTTGGTCAACCCACATTAACAGGAGATTGAAATCAACCACTAGAACTTGATTATAAAACCTGTTAAATCAATTAAGTTATACCGTCTGTGAACCACTACATTTTGATACATTTCTATGACCTGTAGTTCCCTTATTTTTGTTTTCACCACAGTTGGCTTTCAAAATATCCCTCTAAGTAAAGACAAGTAACCCAAAGAAGGCCTCCCATTGAATTCAGAAGGGCTTCTATAGGGGAAAATATCTGCTCATTAACATTGCCATTTTAGGCTGGGCACAGTGGCTCACGCCTGTAATCTCAGTACTTTGGGAGGCCAAGGCAGGTGGATTACTTAAGGTCAGGAGTTCAAGACCAGCCTGGCCAACATGGTGAAACTCCATCTCTACAAAAATACAAGAATTACCCTGGCGTGGTGGCATGCACCTATAATCCCAGCTACTCAAGAGTCTGCGACAGGAGAATCACTTGAACCTGGGAGGCGAAGGTTGCAGTGAGCCAAGATCATGCCACTGCACTCAAGTCTGGGTGACAGATTGAGACTGTGTCTCAAATTAAAAAAAAAAAAAATTGTCATTTTAACAAAAGAATAGAACTACAAAATCCAACACAATCAACTTCGCCAAGCAAAGAAACATAAGCATGAAACATTTCAGCTTTTCGCCCAAAATAGTTTATAACAAAGAATTGAACCAGTACAATATCCTCAAGAACACCCAGATAGAAATTCTGTTTGAAAGTCTTTTCCAAGGAAAATGGAAGTTAAATATTAACCTCACATGAAGCAATCTGCAAACTTTGTTGCCAAATACTGATAATTATTGGTGTTCTTCATGGAAAAAAGCAGTCTGGGTAAACAATTTTAGATATGGAGTTACATTAACTCTATTTTAAGCTGATCATATTTACTCACATTATTTTCCCCTCTCCTTATCCTTTCCCTCAATCTTCTGAGGGAAAGAAAAGATGCTTTTTTTCTGCCTAATTTTCCTCTGACAAATTGTTATGGCATTGAAACTTTGATAAAGAAAGAACTAGAATTGCAACCTCAATGGGAGATTATTGCCACATTATGCTTTCTATAATCATGTTATTTGTTTTATTTAGGGTTTTATTGTCTTGTGGTTTGAAGGGAAAAAAATCAGAACTTTACCTGCTTTTTTCACATTAATATGTGTGATATGGTTTGGCTGTATCCCCACTAAAATCTCATCTTTAATTGTGGTTCCCATAATCCCCACGTGTCATGGGAGGGACCAGGTGGAGATAATTGAACCACAGGGGCAGTTTCCCCCATTCTGTTATCATGATAGTAAGTTAGTTCTCATGAGATCTGATGGTTTATAAGGGGCTTCCCCCTTCACTGGGCATTCATTCTTCTCCTTCCTGCCACCATGTGAAAAAGAATGTATTTGCTTCCCCTTCTGTTATGATTGTAAGTTTCCTGAGGCCTCCCCAGCCATGCTGAACTGTGAGTCAATTAAACTTCTTTGCTTTATAAATTACCCAATCTTGGGTATGTCTTTATTAGCGGTGTGAGAACAGACTAATACAATGTAAACTTAATTAGCTTAATCATTATTAATCTATATTTTATTATTGGTATTAATAATGAATTGATATTTATTGTTAATAACAAAATAATTAACATTAGTGTTGTTAATGTGACTATTAATAATACAATCCTATATAAATAAACTATTCACATTAATAATATTGGTCTATTTTTTAAGAGATAACATGTAAAAAACATTCTAACAATTTAAACATCTGACAGACAGATATTTGCTGTGAAATGTCTGGTTAATTGGTTGAGTGGGACAGTGGAAAGACCAGATTGACATCAGTCCTCTTGTTCCCACTTGGAAGAATGCATTTGATTTCTTTTTGAATAAATGAAAATTAAATCTTAACCATCCTAGCTCTCTGACTAACTCTGAAAGCTACTGAGGGAGATAAATATCCTTAATGTCTCCACCCAGGTATAATCCTATTACATTTAAATGTTTATGTTTCCTTTGAAATCCTAATTAGCTAAAGATTGCTTGTGCTGATAGCTATGTAGCCAGCCTGCCTTAGAGAAAATATTATTCTAATGTTACTTGTACCCTGTTCTAGGAACAATATAATTACACAGCACCTACCTCTTTGTTAGTAGTAAATTATTTGAATGTGGATGTGGGACTTATAAACAGGATGTCATGGCAACATGTATACTCTTATTTCCAAGTTTCCAGCCAAATGTCACAAATCCTACTGCTATGGTTTGAATGTCCCCACCAAAATTAATGCTGAAATTTAATTGCTGATGTGACAGTATTGAGAGGTAGGGGCTTTTAAAGAAATGATTAGATCATGGGGGCTCCACCCTCATGAGTGAATTGATGTCGTTATTAAAGGAGTGGGTTAGTTATCTCAGGAGTGACTTTGTTACAAAAGGAAACTCTCTTGCATGTGCTCTCTTGCCCTTCCCGTCATTTGGCCACAGTGTGACACAGCAAGTAGGACATCACCAGATAGCCAAACAGATGCCGGCACCATGCCCTTGAACTTCCCAGCCTCAAGAACCATGAGCCAAATAAACATCTTTTCTTTATAAATTCCCCAGTCTGTGGTATTCTATTACAGTAGTAGAAAACAGACCGAGACATCTGTGTACCAGGATGTAAACTACATGAGGGTTTTGTTCACCAATGTATTTCCAGCACCTAGTTCAGGCCCTGACAAAAAGTGTACACTCAGAAAATTTTTGATGACTGAACGGGTAAATGAATTTATAACAGATAGGAATCAAAAAACTCCAGTATACTACAGTATCCAAGAAATAACTCAGTTCTTTATAGTCTATTCTTCATTTTAATTAACTCTCAATCCCAATCCTGATGGACTAAAATTCAGCCTCAATCTTATTTGTTGTTTTCATTCAGCCCAGAGTTTGTTTTTTGTTTGTTTGTGGGTTTTTGTTTTTTTTGTATTTTGTTTTTTTGGGTTTGTTTTGAGATGAAGTCTTGCTCAGTTGCCCAAGCTGGAGTGCAATGGCACAATCTCGGCTCACTGCAACCTTTGCCTCCTGGGTTCAAGTGATTCTCCTGCCTCAACCTCCTGAGTAGCTAGGATTACAGGCACCTGCCACTACACCGGCTAATTTTTGTATTTTTTTTAGTGCAGATGGAGTTTCACCATGTTGGCCAGGCTGGTCTTGAACTCCTGACTTCAAGTGATCTGCCTGCCTTAGGCTCCCGAAGTGCTGGGATTACAGGCATGAGTCATTGTAACTGGCCTCAGCCCAGAGTTCTGAAGCCCTATACAGTCCCAAAATGCAAAAGAGGTGGAGTGGCACTGTAGTAGTTGAGGGCTGGGTCAGCCCTCAATAATCAATCATTTTTCTACACAGGGTATAGCTCAGATGTGCACTACTCTGTCAACATTGTCGCACAGGCAATCAATAACCAATCCAGCCCTGTGGTTTCCCTCCCTGGAGACCATGCATCCATTCCCTCTGGAATCTTGCTGTTTCTCAGGAGGCTGCTGGGAAGGCTAGGACACCCCACTACTCCGAGAGTAGTCATTTGTGGGAGGCCCTTAATTGATCCTCAAACTATTGCCCCTAGTTCACTTCTCTCTCTGGTGCCTGGGTGCACTTTCTAGATCTTTCATTTTTTTCCTTGGATAACGAGGGCAATAGAGAAAATGGTCTCATTGGCAGATGGGTACCTTTCTCGGCCGGTGGAAATCTGGGGCCCCGAAAGTCGTTTATAGCCTAAACAGTCCCAGTCTCTTGTAATACAAGCTCATGGCATTTTCGACAATAAATCTCTTTCCAAAATATGTGTTCATTTTTTATGACTTCAGTCACACCAACAATTCTTCTTGGAACATGACTTTCTTTCTAGATTTAATTACAGGTCCTTTAAGTTGATCAGGTTTCCACAGGACCTTGCGCTTAGTCGCTTTTCTAGAAGCCATTTTGTTCAGCTGCATGGGTTAGTATGGTCCAGCTTAATGCAATCCAAGGTCTTAACAGAACATCTCATAGCTACATCATTGATTTGGTCTTTGTCCTAAGGCTTAATTGACCTTCCTAGATGAAATTATTCCCCTTCTATCATTTACTAGTGGAAAGAAAGAAAAAGTGGTATCTTTCGACACAGTTCCAAAATGTCTGAATTATCTCTTACTTTTTAGTGCTGCTTGCAAGTAGGCTATTTTTTTTTTTCTGAGTTCATTTCTTTCTTTTATAACCTTATGAATGCAGCTAATATCAGCCAATCCATGCTATGATATTCTGCTTTGGAATCTCTTTCCCAAAATCCACATATTTATTATATAAAAGATCAGGTCTTTTAGAAAAGGTAAAGGTCTTTAATACGCAAAGCAGCAGTTATGAACTAATGACATATTAAAGACCTTTTCCATAAACAAAAATGTTGCAGATATGTTAAGTTAAAAATAATAATAAGCAATCTTTAGAACAGCATTTAGCATACATTACAGTGTATATACGGGAAAAAGGTATGTGCATATGTGTGTGTTGTCAACATAAGTAACAGACAAGAGAGATAGTCTTCAAACATAATGAGTTTAATGGGGAGTGCAGAGTGGATCTGCAAATCCAAGATATGCAGGCTAAGGAGACTACCATTTTATCCAAGGAGGTTGAGGCAAGGAGATGATTTTAAAGGCAAAAGAGAAAAGTACACATAATTTGTTCTGAAACAGAGAACATTGTTTACAGAGGCTTATCACAGGAGATGACACTAGTTTTTTAGTAGAGACAGTGTATCAGGCAAGTGTTCTTATGGATCTTGCTAGCTGTCCCTATGACTCACCTAGCAAGATACAGTTTGGAAATCCTTGGCAAAGATTCCTGCTATAGGCATACATATGTAAGAGCCCTTTAGAGAGTCTTTGTAATAGTTCTTATCATAGGCATGTGTGAGTGAGGGCCCTTCATCCTTAACTTCCCAGCTTCGTTTTATTGTTGTTGATTTGGTCTGACACAAGAGACTCCATTTTGATTCTGGAAACTTTTACTATATATACATAATTTAATACATAAGATATCTCTAGAAAAATACGCAAGAAACTGAGTGCTATAGTTGCCCCTGGAGAGGTACTGGGGCACTAGAATATGGCGGTGAAAGGGAATTATTCTTTTCACTATATATGTATATATATACACACACACATATGTATATATTCAAAAGATATAAAGGAGTATATATACACATATATGTATATAAAGGAGTATATATACACATATATATGTATATAAAGGAGTATATATACATATACAGGAGTATATATACACACATATATATAAAAAGGAGTATATACACATATATACACATATATGTATATGTATATACATCTATACATACATATACTCCTTTATATCTTTTGAATTCCAAACTATGTACATATATATTCAAAAATACATATTTTTTTTGAGCCAGTGTCTTGCTCTGTCACCCAGGCTGGAGTCCAGTGGTGCAATCTTGGCTCAATGCAGCTGCCACCTCCCGGGTTCCAGCAATTCTCCTGCCTCAGCCTCCCAAGCAGGTGGGATTACAGGCACATGCCACCACACCCAGCTAATTTTTGTGTTTTTAGTAGAGACGGGGTTTTACCATGTCAGCCAGGATGTCTTGAACTCCTGACCTCAGGTGATCCTCCCGCCTTGCCTCCCAAAGTGCTGGGATTACAGGCGTGAGCCATATGCCCAGCCAAAAATAATTTCTTAAAAGTTGAAATACGTGCACAATAATGAAAAGTGAAACTTCCTCCTGAGCTCTGCACAAAAATCCTAGGAGTTGGCACCTCAAGTTAATACACTGTAAAGCATGTGTAAACTTTAGAATATAGCACATGTATAGTTCTCTGCTCATTTTTCTCAGTAGTTTGTATTTTTGGTGTTAGTGCTTTTCACATTGTTAATTTTTTTTTTTTTTTTTTTTTTCTGAGAGACAGAGTCTCACTCTATTACCCAGTCCAGAGTGCAGTGGCGTAGTCATGGCTCACTGTGGCCTTGACATCCCAGGCTCAAGCGATCTTCCCACCTCAGTCTCCCAAGTAGCTGGGACAATAAGCATGCACCACCACTTAGCTAATTTTTAAATTTTTTTGTAGAGATAGGATCTTGCTTTGTTGTCCAGGTTGGTATCAAACTCCTGGCCTCAAACAATCCTCCCACCCTAGTCTCCCAAATATAGTGGCTCATTATAGGCGTGACACATTATCGGCATGACAATGACACATGTGTCATTCTTGGACACATTTAAAAAACAATGTATTCATTGTTTTTTAAGAATGAAATTCAAATTAAATATTTGCAATGAAGCACCTCCACAGAAGGGTTTTTTGGAACCCAGTTTAAAAACCATTGCAGCTTTACACCAAGAATAAGAAGGCAATTACAGGCTTCTTAGAGACTAGACTGGATTTTAGAAAGATGCATTCAGTGCCAGGCATGGTGGCTCATGCCTGTAATCTCAGCACTTTGGGAGGCCGAGGTGGGTGGATCACTTGAGGTCAGGAGTTCAAGACCAGCCTAGCCAACTTGGTGAAACCCCATGTCTACTAAAAATGCAAAAATTAGATAGGCACAGGGGTGCGCACCTCTAGTCCCAGCTACTCAGTAGGTTGAAACAGGAGAATTGCTTGAACCTTGGAGGTGGAGGTTACAGTGAACCGAGATCACGCCACTGCACTCCAGCCTGGGTGACAGGGTGACAGAGCAAGACTCCGTCTCAAAAAAAAAAAGAAAACAGAAAAAGAAAGAAAGATGCATTCAGATGGTCACCGACTGGGTTCATTGAAAAGCAAACTCTAAGAGATTGAGTACAGAATGTTTCTTAGGAAGTATTCTCAAGAACAAACCCTGTGGGGACATGAAGACAGTACAATTGGAAAAAAAAAAGAAAGTATAATTGGGCAGAGAGAGAAGTTAAACTGTGAGTCACAGCAAAAGCCTAAGTCCATCTTAAAGGGAGCTTTGGAGATAGGATGACACTTCAGAGTTGCTCCAAAGGGGAACAAGTGGACTGGGCCTTTATGCTTCCAAAACAACCTGACACTTGGATTTTAGCTACTCTTGGGAAGGGGCAAGACCTTGAGCAAGGTTGTTTTCTTCAACCAAAGCCAAGAACTGGAGAAGAATTCAGCTGAGATCTATTGACTGACAACACTCCCAGCTGCAGGGGTAACAAAGGCTTCAGTCTGGAGTGGGGAGATCAAGGTGGGATAGTACAACACATCCATTATAATCCACTCCTGAGTCTCTTGGATCCACCTGCTTCATTCGAGTTCCAAGAGCAGGTCCTTAAATTTTCACAGGGCCTCCATCCCCACCATGCAGCTAATCTCAAGAGCACAAATGATACTCATCATCATTCTACTATATAGGTCTCTTAGATTCCCTTTCTCTCTCCTGACCTAGGTGGCTTACCTAGTGTATCAGTCTGTTTTCATGCTGCTGATAAAGACATACCCAAGACAGGGCAATTTACAAAAGCAAGAGGTTTAATTGGACTTACAGTTCCACATGGCTGGGGCAGCCCCACAATCACGGTGGAAGGCAAGGAGGAACAAATCACGTCTTACATGGATGGCAGCAGGCAAAGAGAGAATGAGGAAGATGCAGGCTGGGCACGGTGACTCACACCTGTAATCCCAGCACTTTGGGAGGCCAAGGCGGGTAGATCACGAGGTCAAGAGATCAAGACCATCCTGGCCAACATGGTGAAACCCCATCTCTGCTAAAAATATAAAATAGCTGGGTATGGTGGTGCATGCCTGTATTCCCAGCTACTTGGGAGGCTGAGGCAGGAGAATCACTTGAACCCGGGAGGCGGAGTTTGCAGTGAGCAGAGATTGTGCCACTGCACTCCAACCTGGCGACAGAGTGAGACTCCATCTCAAAGAGAGAATGAGGAAGATGTAAAAGCAGAAACCCCTGATAAAACCATCAGATCAGCTGGGCGCAGTGGCTCATGTCCGTAATCCCAGCACTTTGGGAGGCTGAGGCGGGTGAATCACAAGGTCAGAAGTTCGAGACCAGCCTGATCAACGTAGTGAAACCCCGTCTCTACTAAAAATACAAAAATTCGGCGGGTGTGGTGGTGAGTGCCTGTAATCCCAGCTGCCTAGGAGACTGAGGCAGGAGAATTGCTTGATCCTGGGAGGCAGAGGTTGCAGTGAGCCGAGATCACATCACTGCACTCCAGCCTGGGCAACAGGGTGAGACCCTGTCTCAAAAAAAAAAAAAAAAAAATCAGATTTCATGAGATTTATTCACTACCATGAAAACAGTATGGGGGAATCTACCCCCATGATTCAATTATCTCCCATCAGGTCCCTCCCAGAATGCATGGGAATTATGGGAGTACAATTCAAGATGAGATTTGGGTGGGGACACAGAGCCAAACCTTATCACCGAGGTAGGGTGACCCAGACACTCATCTCTGAGAGGATCTAAGACCCGGGTCATCATCCCCATCTCAGGACGTGTGTGCCTATTGTATCAAGAAACCAAGTGGATTATGTGGGTGCCGAACATATTATTTCCTAGTGGTCAGGTTGATTACTTCTTCCAGGAGAGTGAATCTCCTTTTTGACTGCTGGTATGAGGTTTAATGCAATGCTTTCTGTATCCTCTGGTGAAAGTGCTCATTCTTTTGGATCAGGATCTCTAGGAAACAGTTTCCCCAGTGAGTTACTGGGGAGTAATGGTTGGTGGAGACACTCTTGCCTCCATCCATTAGTTCCCAGACCTATATATTCTGCTGCAAAGACTTCTCAAGTTCAGATATTTTAAAGGACTTACCAGACTCAAGGTTTTTATTTAAAGGCAAATGATGCATTGCATCAAGAGATGGTGAGTACAGGCAAGCACTGGAATCTGAGAGACAGCTCCGACACAGCTCCCCAGCGTCCTGACTTGCACACAATGCACTCAGAATCTAGGTCAAATCACCAAGATCTGTGCAAGGAACCTTAGCTTTGGGGGAATTCAATAAGGAAGTTCCCAGTGGAGTTTTTATGTACCCTTAGCCAGGCCTATCAAACCGGTTAGGCCAGTTTAAGGCTATCAGTATAGAAACTGGCCCTGGCAGTTAGGAGGGGAGTTTCAGACTTCAAACAGCATATCATAAATTCCACTTTCCTTATCTTGTCTGACAGAAACCAGACATCAAGGCATCCACAGAGACAAAGACAGTGCTGTTCTAGTCCAGTTGTAAATTAACTCCATCTATCAGACTTATTTATTGAAGATACCACACCATACAGCTCTGGTTGACTTCAGATGTATACTAATTCTGCGGCATGGTGCCCCATCCTCTCAGGGTGTTCTCTCCAAGCTGGTACCTTAACAGGTTTCATCAGAGCTGTTTACACCAATGTTGTTTCATCACTCTATCAGACCACCAGGCTCTGGGTGGAATGGTAGGTGAGAGAACCAGTGGATCTTAAGTCATGTGTGAACTGCTGCATTTCCTATCCTGTTAAGTAGGTTCCTTAGTCCAATGCGATGTCATCCAGATCCCATGTCAAGTAGATCAAATACTTTGTAAGCCCTCAACAAGTTATGCTAGATGAGGCCCTGCAGGCAAGAAAGTTAAACTCATCCTCAGAATACATCAATTCCAGTCAAGATAAATTTAGCTGCCATAGCAGAATAACATAGACTGGGTGACTTACAAACAGCAGAAATTTATTCCTCAAATTTCTGGAGGTGGGAAGTTCAAGATCAAGATTCTATGTCTAGATCTTGACATGTCAAGGTATGTTGGCTCATGCCTGTAATCCTAGCTCTTTGGGAGGTTGAGGTGGGCAGATTGCTTGAGCCCAGGAGTTGAAGACCAGCCTTGGTAACACAGGGAGACTCTGTTTCTTAAAAAAAAAAAAAAAAAAAGTAGCTAGGCATATGACACATTCCTGTAGTCTCAGCTACTTGAGAGGCCAAGGTGGGAGGACTGCTTAAGCCCAGGAGTTCAAGGCTGCAGTGAGCTAGCATCTCACCACTGCACTCCAACCTAGAGTACAGTGCAAGGCAAGACCCTATCTCAGAAAAAAAAAAAATTAAATGTCTAGTGAGAGCCTGCTTTTTGGCTCATAGATAGCCTTTTACTTGCTGCATCCTCACATGGCAGAAGGAACAAACAAGCTCTCTTCTAGAAGGGCACTAATCGCATTCATGAGGACTCTACCCTTATGACGGAATCACCTCCCAAGGGCCCTACCTCCTAATACCTTCATCTAAGGAGTTAGGATTTCAACATAGGAATAAACATTCCATTCATTACAGGATCCAAATAGTTAGCATGCCACCAAGTAGATGATTGGTCTCCTTGAGGGATGGTGCTATATTGGGGTTCAGTATTTGTCTCCATAGTTTTCGACAGCAATGAAAGCTAGATCAGCCTGGGTAAGTGCAACCCCTTTTGTTGGACCCATGTACAGGCTTCATCCCTGCCACCATGACTACTCTGTTCATGTACCAGTGAACCAGCACTGGAATAGCTGATGACAGAGACTTCCTGACTCACCTGGCTGGATCATTGCCTTCTTGCTTACTTAGAGGGATCACTGTTTGCTTACCTGAAGAGGGAGAATTAGTCTTTACAAGGGAAAAGTGGACTATTTCTGTAGAAGAATTTCAGGATTCAAGATTCTCTGGTGCATCAACCCAGATGTCTCCCTTCCCTGTGTCAGGGTTACATTTCTTCCCAATTAGGGCTCCCAAGTAGTGCAGAGAAAACTTTCCATGGTTGAGAATCTGCCATTTCTGGAGCTCTACCATACATATCCTGCAGGAGATGAGAGTCTCTTTTATGCTGCCAAGGAGACCCTCTGGCTTTCACACTTAGCCTTTAATTAATTGATAATTAATGACCCTTTCATTATCTTTCTGCAGAATTGAATGGCCCTCCGCAATAGCCATCCAATTTTATAGTCCTTATATTTAGTATTTCCTCTGTCTTTCTCAAATGACTGACACATTGCACCTACAAGTGCATTCCTTCCATTGGTAGACTATCCAAGTTCACTGCTAGTGAAAGTTTTAAAAATTGCACGGCTACTGCATGCCATGGACTATTTGCTGTCTGTGTGCCACCTACTACCAGTGATGGGGACCTCATTGATATCTGGTCTGTGAATGATCCATTTCCAAAGTCCTGTCTTCAGAGTTTTCATTTTCAGACACTCCTGGTGCCAGCTATTTCCGATTGAGTTCCCCATGAACCAAATTCTGAGGCAGAGATCTGCATGTAGGAACTGTATTGGCAAATAATCTTAGGATCAGCTCCTGTGGGGGAATGAAAAAACCCAAGATTGTTTAGAGAGAAAAGTCAAACTTAATGATTCTGTCAAAACAAAGGCCTCAGTCCATCCTATTAGGAGCTCTGGAGTTGGGATGACCCTTCAGAGTTGCCCCAAATTGCAGTCATAAGGCTAGGCCTCTGTGCCTCTGCATTTACAAGTCTTTGGATACGAATTGCCTCCTGGAAGGAGGTATGACCTTGGGCTAGGCAGTTCTCTTTACCTGAGGGCAATTCTAGAAGAGAGACTTGGCTGAGAGTTGTTGATTGCCAGTACTCCCACTGCTGGAGGAATTCTTCAAGCCTTAGATGAGAAGCGGTGTCTGGGAAGCACACCACAGCATCCACGGTACAGATGAAGGGAAGTCAGTGCCTCCTACCTGAAACAAAATAGATTCAATCTTTATCTTATATACTTGCAATTGCCTATCTTTTATCCCTTAGTTCAACTCAGTTTTACTTAAGATCATTATATATACTAGATACCAGGAATATAACGATGAATAAGATTTCTACATTCAAAATGCCAATTATTTCCTCTCTGCCTCCATGCTTCCTAAAAGAGAATTTGTCATTCTCTCTTCTCTAAAAGTCTGCTCCCATAATCCTTTCTAAGTGTTCAGCTGCTACGTGTCTCTGTCCTCCTGGCTTCAGCTGCACAGTCTAATTTTTCTCTTCTGGGATTTTGGAACCAGCACATATGGACTTAACTCAGTCTCCTTTTATTTGTTTTAATAGAAATGCTGCTGAGAGTTGCGGCTCACACCTGTGATACCAGCACTTTGGGAGGCTGTGGCAGGCAGACTGCTTGAGCTCAGGAGTTCAAGACCAATCTGAGCAATGTGGTGAAACCCTGCCTCTACAAAACAACATAAAAAGTAGCCTGGCATGGTGGCACACACCTATAGTCACAGCTACTAGGGAGGCTGAACTGGGAGGATTGCTTGAGCCCAGGAGGTCGAGGCTGCAGTGAGTCATGATTAAGCCATGATGATGCCACTGCACTCCAGCCTGGGTGACAGGGTAAGACCCTGTCTCAAAAAAACAAAGAAAAATAGATTATCTACCTGAGATCACATATCATTGGGTTTAGAATTATTTTTTATCCCAGCACTTTGGGAGGCCAAGGCAGGTGGATCACTTGAGTTCAGGAGTTCGAGATCAGCCTGGCCAACATGGTGAAACCCCGCCTCTACTAAAAATACAAAAATTAGCCAAGCATGGTAGTGTGTACCTATAATCCAAGCTACTCAGGAGGCTGAGGCAGGAGAATGGCTTGAACCTGGGAGGCAGAAGTTGCAGCAGTGAGCCGAGATCATACTGCTATACTCCACCCTGGGAGACAAAGCAGACTCCATCTCAAAAAAGCAAAAAAAGAATTGCTCTTTTCCTTTTTGAGTGAAAATTTCAATAATGCTTACATGTGTGTATATGTGGGGACTTTTTCGCATTGTTTCCAGTATTGTTGGCTAAAGATTAATTTTTCAGATTACTTTTGAATCAAGACAGACTAAAGGACTTTGTTCTTTTCTAAACATTTATGGCAATAAAATGTGTGCTTTATCTATTCAATAGGGTTTGAATGGAAAGAGAGCTCCACTGCAGGTGTGAATTTGTAAATATCTGAGGTCGGCTTGCTTTGTGCTGTGAGAGGGGTGTGGGTTTGAGGAAATAACACAGATATGGGTCTGGATATGAACAGAAAAATCAGGGTAAGTGGCTTTAAACTGGGTCAGTACACATGTCTCCATTCTTAAGGAAGAGACAAGTTGCTCTGCAGTTTCCCTGTGACCTCAATACAGTCTGTTGAAAAGCTATTTGGCTTCTTATACTGGAGCCTCTGATTTATATCCCAGAAACTCCTTTCTTTCAGCTTCCCTTGCCTAAGAATTTCCTGCCTATTCCTTTTACTTCCACCTCAGTGAAGCCAAAGCCCTGCCCTGCTTCTCACATGGCCCAGGGCAGATTTTGTGTTTAGAAACCAGTGGGAACAGTAGGAAAGGGGAAAGATGAGGGATATATACAAATACTTCCCTCCTCACTCCTGACCCTCTTCTGCCACTAACCAAGTCCACATCACGTTTCCTAACTACAAAACACTCTGCAGTAGCCAGTGCCTAGCTCCAGGATGCCTGGGGGAGTCCTCAAGTCTAGATCTCCTCTAAATGTATTAAAAGAAAGGTCATTTTAGTCTTTTAGTCTTTTTTTACCCAAACCGTCCCACTCTGAAAACTCCTTTGCTTATTCGTTGCAGTGGCTCATGCCTGTAATCCCATTTTGGAAGGCCCAGGCAGGAGGATCACTTGAGCCCAGTAAATTTTAGACCAGCCTGGGCAACATAGTGAGACCCCATCTCTACAAAAAAGTAAAAAATTAGTGAGATCATCTCCTTTGCAGTGACATGGATGAAGCTGGAAGCCATCATTATCAGAAAACTAACAAAGGAACAGAAAACCAAACACTGCATGTTCTCACTCATAAGTGGTAGTTGAACGATGAGAATACATGGACACAGATGGGAACAACATATAGTGGGGCGTGTCAGGGGGTGGGGGCAAGGGTAGGGAGAGCATTAGGACAACTACCTAATGCATGCGGGGCTTAAAACCTAGATGACGGGTTGATAGGTGCAGCAAACCACCATGGACAAACCTGCACACTCTGCACATGTATCCCAGAACTTAAAAGTAAAATAAAAATAAAAATAAAATAAAAAATTAGCTGGGCAAGGTAGTATATGCCTGTAGTCCCAGCTACTTGGAAGGCTAAGGTAGGAGGATCGCTTGAGCATAACAAGTTGAGGCTGCAGTGAGCCAAGATTGTACCACTGCACTCCAGCCTGGATGACAGAGTGAGATTCTGTTTTAGAAACAAAGGAAAATTTTTTTTTTTTTTTTTAGACAGAATTTCACTCTGTTAGCCAGGTTGGAGTGCCGTGGTACGATCTTGGCTCACTGCAACCTCCATCTCCCGGGCTCAAGCAATTCTCCTGCCTCAGCCTCCCGAGTAGCTGAGATTACAGGTGTGTGCCACCATGCCCAGCTAATTTTTTTTTGTATTGTTAGTAGAGACAGGGTTTCACCATGTTGACTAGGCTGGTCTCAAACTCCTGACCTCAGGTGATTCGCCCGCCTCAGCCTCCCAAAGTGCTGAAATTATAGGCATGAGCCACCGCACCCGGCCAGGAAAAGAAATCCATAAACAAAAAATAACCTAGACTGATTCAGATGTTTGAAAATGTTTAACAGGGGTTTCAAGAGACAGATTTGACTCCATGTCCTCCCTTGCCATTCCCTAGGCAGGGCTTTACTTGGCCTGATGTGTATCAGGGGACCCAGGGGGCATGGAAAGAATGGGAAGTGGAGGCCACTCCCGTGGTGTCGCCTTGCATTCCAGTGTCATTATTCAAGCAAAATAAGGCTAAAAGGAACATTTGGGGCTGTCCTGAATGATTAATTACGAAGTTACTAAAGGCCAGTTGTACCCCGTTGAAGGTCCATGTCCTACTACTGATACGATAAAAGAGAGATATATATAGGCTAATTGCATGTATATAAATCTTATATCTTCAGGTTTAGGTAGAAAAAGTCTTTCCTTCTTTGCCTGTCCTGTCTCTGCCCCGGGACAGCAGCGCCTATGAGTAGGAGGGACGGTTTGTATGACTGACTGACTGAACTATCAGTCTACAAAGAGTGGACCAAGTGGAAAATAACCTCATTTCCCCCACAGTCCTCAAGAAAAGGATTTTCCCTTGATTAGGTTACTAGCTATTGGAAAATGTCTTAATAATCTTGTATTCCTCCACCCCTTACCCCAATATGATAAAAAAAAAAAAAAAGCTGCATTTAGTTAAACACTTACCAGGCACCTGTCTTACATTATTTCTTTAATCCTGACACTGACACTGTAATGTAGCTGTTACTGCGCTAGTTTTACTTATGCAGAAATGCAGGAACAACTTGACTAACCTGATCAGCAGCACACAGAAAGTTTTAGAGTCGGGTTTGAAACCTACTTAAGAAACCCAAAGTTGATACATTTACTAAGCAGCTGTGACGGGGCATCCCAAGACCACCCTCAGGTTCGACAATTCACTAGAAGGACTCACAAAACTCAGAAAAGCTGTTAAACTCATACTGTTTGTTATGATGAAAGGATAAACATTTAAACCAGCAAAATAAAAGACACAAAGGGTAGAGTCCGGGAGAGACCAGAAACACATTTCTAGTTTTCCTCTCTCTGTAAAGTCATCCGGACAGCACTTAATTCTCTCAGCAACAATGTGTGACAACATGGATGGAGTCTTGCCAACCAGAGAAGGTCAGATGAGTCTTGCTGTCTGGAGTTTCAATTAGGGATTGGCCACATGGGAAGAGAGCACCAACGTGGGTGATCTTATTCAGTCTCCAGCCCCTCTGGGGGTCAAACTGATTCAGCATGGCCCAAGACCCCCACCACAAATCACATGAGTAGCATGAACTATCTAGTATGGTTCAAATGTTTGATAAATTTAATTAAATGTCAATTTGGGATCAGTTTACATTTCCAGGGCCATAGTCCATAGGTTGGACAATTATATTTCGGGGTCATTGGCAGTTCTTTGTTATTTACAAGTCAGAAGGCATAAGTGAATTTTTAAGAATACTAGAGTCTTTTGAGAAGGGAATAATTGAGAAGAAAATGAGGCATTAGATAAAGAACAATAAGAATATTGTTCTTGGCTGGGCGCAGTGGCTCATGCCTGTAATCCCAGCACTTTGGGAGGCCAAGGCAGGTGGATCATGAGGTCAGGAGATGGAGACCATCTGGCTAACACGGTGAAACCCTGTCTCTACTAAAAATACAAAAAATGAGCCAGATGTGGTGGTGGGCACCTGCAGTCCCAGCTACTCCAGAGGCTGAAGCAGAATGGTGTGAACCCAGGAGGCGGAGCTTGCAGTGAACTGAGATCGTGCCACTGCACTCCACCTGGGGTGACAGAGGGAGACTCTGTCTCAAAAAAAAAAAAAAGAATATTGTTCTTGGACATTAAGAATATTACGCATGGGTAATACAAAAGAGAAAAGGAAAGTATATTTGAAACACTCATAAAAAGAAGCATGCCTTTGTAAAATTGTAAGGTACTCTGCACTTATAAGCTAAATGACTTTAGCCTTAAATGAGCTTCAGTTACGTGACATATTGAAAAATAATAATGAAATTATATACACACACATTCACACGCTTTGCTGGGTTTTTGCAGATTAAATTATACAGTGTTTACTGCCTGCCTACTATGAAACAAGCTATGAAAAAAGTTTTCCACTCTCAAGGAACTTAGTCTTGTGGGAAACACAGACAATGATTAATTAATCACAGTGATGATTAATTACAAATTTCAATGAGTGTCTCAAAGTGAAGGAACATCGCAAGGTCATAAGAGAGTGTATACCACTGACTTAAATCATGGGGAGGGTACCAGGTCAGAGAAGGCTTTTCTGGGCTGACATCTAAAGGATGGGAAAGAGCTAACTAACCAAGGGGGAGGGGATAGGGAGGAGTGGGGCATTCCAGGCAGTGGGGACTACAGAGAGACACAACAAGTACAGGGGCTAAACGAAAGCTTAATGAAACTAGAGTAGAGAGTGAGGAAGGAAAGCAGTCTTATTAAGAGATGAGTCTGGGTCAGATAATTCAGGTTGTTAAAAGACCAAGGTAAGAATTGAGGTCATTATCTTAGAAGCAATAGAAAGTTTTCAAATTTTAAGCAGTGAAGTGACTAATTAAATTTTCATTTTAAAAAGATCACTAGGGACTGGGCGTGGTGGCTCACACCTGTAATCCCAGCATTAGCCCTTTGGGAGGCTGAGGTGGGTGGATCACTTGAGGTCAGGAGTTCCAGGCCAGCCTGGCCAACATGGTGAAGCCCTGTCTCTACTAAAAATACAAAAGTTAGCGGAGCATGGTGGCACGTGCTGGTAGTCCCAGCTACTCAGGAGGCTGAGGCAGAAGAATTGCTTGAACCTGGGAGGCAGAGGTTGCAATGAGCCGAGATCATGCCACTGCACTCCAGCCTGGGAGACAGAGCAAGACTCCATCTCAAAAAATAAATAAAAATAAAAAGATCATTAGGTCTGATGAAAAGAACTAAGAAACAATTTTTTTGAATAAAAGAAGAAAAATATCATCTGGGCTATGGTTTGGAATTACTGACTTGGGAGGAAGAGAGATTTTAGCTGAGAAGAATGGATACAGGGAAATTAGATAATATGAAGTTGGTACCAGAGTTTCTAAAACACAATAGAGAAAAGAAAATTAAACTAACATTAACTAAATATTGGCTATGTGCTAGGTGTTTTATATACATTAGCTGGGATATTAACCCCCAGTTTGTTTTTGTTTTCTTACTTCTGCAATGACTTGGAATAACCCTTAGTGTGACTCCAAAACCCACAATCTTTCTATTCTATCCTGTACCCTCAGCAAGTATTATATGAATCCAATTTTTAAACAATAAAAGGGGCTAGGTGTGGTGGCTCATGTCCGTAATCCCAGCACTTTCGGAGGCTGAGGCAGGTGGATCACTTGAGGTCAGGAGTTCAAGACCAGCCTGGCCAACATGGTGAAACCCTGTCTCTACTAAAAATACAAAAATTAGCCGCGTGTGGTGGCAGGCACCTATAATCCCAGCTACTCAGGAGGCTGAGGCAGGAGAATCACTTGAACCCGGGAGGCAGAGGTTGCAGTGAGCTGAGATCGTGCCACTGCACTCCAGTCTGGGCGACAGAACAAGAGTCTGTCTCAATTGAATTGAATTAAATTAAATTAAATAGAAGGATCAAATGCCCAGCTTCCTCACCCATAAATTTTTTTTTTCTTTTTTTTTGAGACAGTGTCTTGCTCTGTCGCCCAGGCTGGAGTGGAGTGACGCAATCTCAGCTCACTACAACCTCCGCCTCCCAGGTTCAAGTGATACTCAGGAGGCTGAGGCGGGAGAGATGGGGTTTCACCATGTTGGCCAGGCTGAGATGTTACTCCTAACCTGAAATGATCCACCCGCCTCGGACTCCCAAAATGCTGGGATTACAGGCATGACCCACCACACCTGGCCCATAAACTTTTACGATATACTAAAGTTCGAAAATTAGCCAGGTGTGGTGGCACATGCCTGCAGTCCTAGCTACTTGAGGCAGGAGGATCACTTGAACCCAAGAGTTTGAGGCCACAGTGAGCCAGGATTGCACCACTGCACTCCGAACTGGGCGAAAGAGTGAGACCCTATCTGAGAAAATA
This sequence comes from Chlorocebus sabaeus, assembly GCF_047675955.1. Lineage (NCBI taxonomy): Eukaryota > Metazoa > Chordata > Mammalia > Primates > Cercopithecidae > Chlorocebus > Chlorocebus sabaeus. The sequence goes on from NC_132914.1 coordinate 14,986,466, forward strand.
AATACATGAAATAAAGTTTGATATAACACAGAGAAGAGACAGAAGAAAATGAAAAATAGTTTTCTAGTTGGGGTTTCCTAAAGGAAATGGTTCACTCAATTTATTTGAATGAGGTAATGGGTCCAAAATACTTTGTGGGTTAGTGATAATTACTCATAATTCATTAATGAACATACTTCAATTTAAAAAGAGAGAGAGACAGAATAATTAAGTTAAAGAATCCTAGGCAACCCTTCTGGGTCCCCTTCCACCATGGGGAAGCTTTACTTTCGCTTTCGCTTTAATAAATCTTGCCACTGCACACTCTTTGGGTCTGCGCGTTTCTCTAATCAAGCTGTAACACTCCCCACTGCAGTCCATGGCTTCATTCCTTGAAGCCTGTGAGACCACAGACCCTTCGATCGAGGAAAACCTTCGATCAGGAGAAGTCTTCTTGTCTCATTTCTGGGGTCCCGTCCAGAATTCTCCAAAGCAGTGAGTAAACTCGGACCCCTTTTGCTTGCTACTCTGTTCTATCTTCTCACTAGAAATTGGAAGAAAACACCAGGTACCTGTCGGCCATTTAAAAGCGACAAGCATGGCCGCCGGACTTAAGACACGGGTGTGAGGCTTTCTGGGAAAGAGCTCTCTAACAACCCCTGGCCCTCCAGGCTGGGAGCATTGGTTTAACTGGAACCAGTTCCACCTTTCTCTACCTTTCCTGGGAAAAGCCGAGGGCTGGCTAGAGGTGGAAAACTGTCTTCCCAAACTCCTGGCACTGGCCCAGTCGAGATCATGGCACAGCAAGAAGCCTCTATTCCACAACTGCCCATGCATGCATTCTCTGCCTTTTCTGACCCAGGCCTCCTGGGTGCTAACGTCCTCAGAGAAGACTTTCTCGAGGCCCTGTCCTCTAGGATCTTTCTTACCCCTGAGTCTAAGAATCTTTTGGCTAGGAGCCTAAGTCAAGGGGGCTGGCAATCCAAAGACTCTTGCCCATGGTGTTCTCAGGCTTATTCTTATGCAAATGGGTATCAATATACTTATACGTGACCTGTCCCTCATAACCTGTACCCTAGACACTATCCGGGACATCAAAAGACATGTCCGTGGCTGATAGAAGACCTAGGACATTTTTCCTTTTGTTGCCCTAATCTTACCCCAGATTGTAGAAGCTACTTTAATTACCACCTTTCCTGTCTGGGATCAGCAATTAGAACTGTAGAACTTCTCCACTCGAAGCTGTCAGATGTATGGGCTGAAAACAATATCATAGACAATGGGTCCCCCGATTCAAGTCCAAAGGTCAACGAATATTCTTATGAGGGCGAATAGGGGACAGAAAATTTGGGTACAAAAAGCACTGGTCCTCCAATTTGCCACTGCCTACCCTGAAGCTGTTGTGCTTCAGTGCCATTTTCAAGGACTTTATCTTGCTGGGACAGCTCCAAGCCCAGAAATATGCTAACTGGTGCCTGGTCTCTGGCTCAAAATACACCCCGAACCTAAGACCCACTCGCAGATGCAAAGGCAATTGTGGGCATGCTGGTAAGGAGCCACTAAAATCCAACAGCCCCGGCCCCCTTTTTTTGTGGCTAAAAAAGGGCAGGAAATGAGTGCAGGCAAAACTGCTACGTTAGTAAGTGCAATTAAATCCAATAAGCAGTGTTCCATGGGTGACTGTGCACCCTGGAAAGAAAAGGACACTAGAACCATAGGGGACGCCCTAGGGCTAGTGCTCACTAGGGGATGACTAGGGGTGTAGGCACTCCTACATTCTCCTTTCAGATGGGAGACATTCCCTCAAAAGCAAAGCCACGCCTGAGGTATATTCGGGATAACTGGGACCAATTTGATTCTCAAACACTGAAGAAGAAGTGACTTATATTTTTCTGCAGCACTGCCTGGCCGTAATACCCTCTTTCCAGAGGAGAGATATGGCCACCCGAAGGAAGTATCAACTATAATACCATCCTACAGCTAGATCTCTTTTGTAAACGAGAGGGCAAAGGGAGTGAAGTGCCATGTGTACAGGTTTTTTTTCTCACTAAGGGATAACCCACAATTATGTAAAAAATGTAATTTACATCCTTCCAGGGCTCCTCAAAGCCTACCCCCATACTCAGGTCTCCCCAGAGCTCCCCCTTCCACTAGTAAGAACTCTCCTTTGGCCCTTACACCCCAAAAGGAACCAGACAAAAAGATAGCCAAGGAACCACAAGGCGCCAATGGCCCTCGATTGTGCTCCCTCCAAGCTGTGGGAGAAGGAGACTTTGGCCCGGCGTGAGTACATGTCCCCTTTTGCCTCTCAGACTTAAACAGATCAAACTGGACCTAGGAAAATTCTCAGATAATCCTGATTGATACATAGATGTCTTACAGGGATTAGGACAATCTTTTGATTTAGCATGGAGAGATAGTATGTTGTTGTTAGGTCGAACCTTAACTCCCAGTGAAAAAGAGGCCATATCAGCTGCATCCCGGGAGCTTGGGGATCTCTGGTACCTTCGCCAGGTAAATGATAAAATGGCATCAGAAGAAAGGGAACAATTCCCCATAGGCCAACAGGTGGTTTCCAGTGTGGATCCCCATTGGGACCTCAATTTGGAGCATGGAGACTGGAGTCACAGGCATTTACTGACTTGTATACTAGAGGGATTAAGAAAGACCAGAAAAAAAGCCAATGAATTACTCAATGACGTCCACCATAATGCAGGGAAAGGAAGAAAATCCTATGGCATTTTTAGAGAGACTAAGGGAGGCATTAAGAAAGTATACCTCCTTGTCACCTGACTCTAATGAAGGCCAACTAATTTTTAAAGGATAAGTTTATCACTCAGTCAGCTACAGACACTAGAAAAAAAAACTTCAAGAGTCTGCCCCGGGCCCCGAGCAAAATTTGGAAACTCTATTGAATTTGGCAACTTCAGTATTTTATAACAGGGATCAGGAGGAGCAGGCTGAACGGGACAGACGAGACAAGAAAAAGGCCGCCGCCTTAGTCATGGCCCTCAGGCAGACGAACGTCCGTGGCTCTGAAAGAAAGAAGGGCCGGGCAGGCAACCCACCTAACAGGGTTTGTTATTAGTGCGGCTTACAGGGACACTTCAAAAAGGACCGTCCAAACCAAAGTAAGCCGCCCCCTCATCCATGTCCCTTGTGCCAGGGGGATCACTGGAAGGCACACTGCCCCCAAGGGTGAAGGTCCTCTAGGCCAGAGGCCACTAACCAGATGGCTCAACAACAGGACTGAGAGTGCCTGGGGCAGGCGCCAGCTCATGCCATCACCCTCACAGAGCCCCGGGTAAGCTTAACTATTGAGGGCCAGGAAACCACCTTCCTCCTGGACACTGGTGCAGCCTTCTCAGTTTTACTCTTCTGTCCCGGACAACTATCCTCCAGATGTGTCACCATCAAAGGGGTCCTAGGACAGCCAGTCACTAGGCATTCCTCCCACCCCCTATTTGTGACTGAGGAACCTTATTTTTCTCACATGCCTTTCTTATTATGCCTGAGAGTCCTACTCCTTTACTAGGGAGGAATATATTAGCTAAATCAGGGACATTATTATACTTGAATATAGGAGAAGGAATACCTGTTTGCTGCTCTCTACTCGAGGAGGGAGTTAATCCTGACATCTGGGCAGAGGAAGGACAATACGGACAAGCAAAAAACACTTGTCCAATTCAAGTTAAATTAAAGGATCCTACCTCATTTCCTTATCAAAGGCAGTACCCCCTCAGACCAGAAGCCCAACAAGGGTTACAAAAGATCACCAAAGACCTAAAAGCACAGGGATTAGTAAAGCCATGCAACAGTCCATGCAACACCCCTATTCCAGGCATACAAAACCCATCAGACAATGGAGGTTAGTGCAAGACCTCAGAATTATCAATGGGGCAGTTGTTCCTCTGTATCCAGTTGTACCTAATCCTTATATTCTACTCTCCCAGATACCAGAGGAAGCAGAATGGTTTACAGTCCTAGATCTTAAGGATGCTTGCTTCTACATCCCTCTCCATGCTGACTCTCAATTTTTATTTGCCTTTAAAGATGCATCAAACCCAGTGTCTCAGTCTACCTGGACGTCCTACCATTCATTATCAGGGCTGAGATACTAGGAGGACTAGGAACCGGCATTGGAGGCATTACCACCTCAAGCCAATTCTATTACAAATTATCACAAGAGTTAAATGATGACATGGAATGAGTCTCAGATTCGCTGGTCACCTTACAAAGCCAGCTTAACTCTTTAGCAGCAACAGCCCTTCAAAATCGGAGAGCCCTAGACTTATTAACAGCCAAAAGAGGTGGAAGCTGTCTTTTTCTAGGAGAAGAGTGCTGCTATTTCATTAATCAGTCCGGAATTGTCACCGAGAAGGTTAAGGAGCTGTGAGACAGGATACAGTGCCGGACACAAGAGCTCCAAGACACAGGACCTTGGAATATTGTCAACCAATGGATGCCCTGGCTTCTCCCCTTCTTGGGACCCTTGGTGGCTATTGTGATGTTGGTTATCTTTGGACCCTGCATTTTTAACCTCCTTGTAAAATTTGCCTCTTTCAGAACAGAATCCACGAAACTGCAAATGGTTCTACAAATGGAGCCCCAAATGATCACCACTAGCACCTACTATCAAGGATCCCTAGACCGACCCACCAACCTGTTCTCACTCCACAACACCAAAGACTCCCCTCCTGAGGAAACCTCAACTGCAGAGCCCCTTCTACCACCTAGTTCAGCAGGAAGTAGCTAGAATGATCATCGCCCAACTTCCCAATAGCACTTGGGCTTTCCTGTTGAAACGGGAGACTGAGGGACTAAGTGGTTAAGTTGGCTGGACTTCCTGGGCCAATAGGGACTTCCCTAAGAGGACTTCCCCCTAAGCCAAAATGAGTCATAGCTGCAAGCTAAGAGATTAAAACTTCAACCAATCAAAGGGGACTTTCCCCTAAGCCAAAATGAGTCATAGCTGCAAGCTAAGGGATTGAAACTTCAACCAATCATATAGGGAGTTTAAGCTCTAGCTGCAGCCTGATGTTTTTAACCAATCAGGCCTGCCAACTCACAAGTGGAGAGAAAATAAGCTAATCCTATAGGACAGAAAAAGGAAAAGGGGAGGAGTCATAAGAGAATATAAGCATAAGACATCCAAGCCAGAAACAGAAACCCTTCCGGGTCTGCTTCCACAAGGTGGAAGCTTTACTTTCGCTTTCCCTTTACTTTCCCTTTCACTTTACTAAATCTTGCCACCATAAAACAAAAACAAAAACAAAAAAGAATCCCGGCCTGGTACAGTGACTCACAACAAGAAGGCAGATCGCTTGAGACCAGGAGTTCAAAGCCAGGGTGGGCAACATGGCAAAACCCCATCTCTACAAAAAAATACAAAAAAAAATTAGTCCCCACTACTCAGGAGGCTGAGGTGGGAGGACCACTTGAGCCTAGGAGGTTGCAGCAAGCCAGGTTCATGCCACTGCACTCCAGCCTAGGCGACAGAGCCAGATCATGTCTTAAAAAAAAAAAAAAAAAAAAAGGAGGCTGTAATCCCAGCACTTTGGGAGGCCAAGGCAGGCAGATCATGAGGTCAGGAGATCAAGACCATCCTGGCTAACATGGTGCAACCCCGTCTCTGCTAAAAATACAAAACGTTAGCTCGGCATGGTGGCGGGTACCTGTAGTCCCAGCTACTTGGGAGGCTGAGGCAGGAGAATGGCGTGAACCCAAGAGGTGGAGCTTGCAGTGAGCCAAGACTGCACCACTGCACTCCAGCCTGGGCAACAGAGCGAGATTCCGTCTCAAAAAAAAAAAAAAAAGAAAGGAAAAGAAAAAGAAAGGGCAGGGCGTGGTGGTTCATGCCTGTAATCCCGGCACTTTGGAAGGCCGAGGTGGGCAGATCACTTGAGGTCAGGAGTTCAAGACCAGCCTGGTCAACATGGTGAAACCCCATCTCTACTAAAAATACAAAAAATTAGCTGGGCACTGTGGCACGCACCTGTAATCCCAGCAACTCAGGAGGCTGAGGCAACAGAATCGCTTGAACCCCGGAGGCCGAGGTTGCAGTGAGCCAGGACTGCACCACTCACTCCAGCCTAGGCAACAGAGCAAGACTGTGTCTCAAGAAAGAAAAGAAAAAAAAAAAAAAATTCCAGCTTAATTTTCTTAAAAGGAAGCTGAATTGGCAGAGTTGTCCCACAGTAGACTAAAACAGCCAGGCCTTTATACCTCCACCTTGATCACTGGATGTAGGCTGTCCTAGTAACGGTGCCTCACCTTAGTCACTTATGAAGCTGATGTAGTCCCTGAAGACACTGCTAGCTGAAGGCTTTCCCCTCGTAGCACTCACAGTAGTTGAGAAAACAAGTTCTTCACTGAAGTAGGGTCTGGACACCATGCTTGCTATGTCTTCACAAAATATTATTGTATCTTTTTAAATCTCCTTGATGTTGCCCCTCTCTACTTGGAATAGAAGAAATTCCCATACATAAATAAAATTAAGATCTTAGGATAAATTTTTAAAGAGAGAAAGATGATAGACATTCAACAAGAATTTATTGAACATCTACGTAGTATATAGTGTTAGAATGAGATACAAAGTTATAGAAAATACCGAGGCAGAGTCAAGGGCAGATGCATAAACATTTACATAAACATAGAATGAGGCTTTTTTTTTTTTAAGACAAGGTCTCACTCCTCTATCACCCAGGCTGGGGTGCAGTAGTAAGATCATGGCTCACTGCAGCTTCGAACAAACTTGTGGGCTCAAAGGGTCTTCCCACTTCAGCCTCTCAAGTAGCTGGGACTACGGGCACACACCACCACGCCTGGCTAACTTTTTTTTTTTTTTTTAATTTAGACATAGAGACAGGTTAGGGTGTCTTGCTATGTTGCCCAGTCTGGTCTTGAACTCTTGGCTTCAAGCAATCCTCCTGCCTTGGCCTCCCAAAGTGCTCGAATTACAAGGGTGAGCCACTGTGCATGACCTAAAAATCCGGCTTTTTTGAAGCACTGAGGAATGATGAAAGGAAAATTTTTTTAAAAAACGTATTAATGGTAAAATACAGTAAGTACCTTCTGCCATCCCTCATCCTGTGTCATTCTCCTTTCTGAAACTGTTTGAATAAATATTACAAGTAGTAACTCTGCTGAAGTAAGTTTTACATAATTAGGATCTCAAAAAGGCTTTTTCTAGTCCAAACACTCCTAAGTTCCATTTTCCTAAATCTGTAGCAATAATCTTATTTTATAGAGGCTGTACCACCAATTACTGCCACTAAAGGCATATTGCTGTGAAATGAACCCGGGTTATGAAGTTAAGAGAATCCTGAGTTTAATATTCTGAGTTGGCCACCTGCTGAGGCAAATCATGCACTTTGTGTGCTGTGAAATTGCAATAATTATACGTATATCATACATGCAGCAAATAAAAATACTTGATGGCTAGATATAGGAGTTCAATAGAAATGTATTCCCTTCCTTCCTCTTCCATCAATAATATCCACTACACAAGAAGCGCCAGCTTGGCTGGGCACGGTGGCTCATGCCTATAATCCCAGCACTTTGGGAGGCCGAGACGGGCAGATCACGAGGTCAGGAGATCGAGACCATCCTGGCTAACACAGTGAAACCCCGTCTCTACTAAAAATACAAAAAATCAGCCAGGCGTGGTGGCGGGTGCCTGTAGCCCCAGCTACTCGGGAGGCTGAGGCAGGAGAATGGCGTGAAGCCAGGAGGCGGAGGTTGCAGTGAGCCGAGATCGTGCCACTGCACTCCAGCCTGGGCGACAAAGCAAGACTCCGTCTTAAAAAAAAAAAAAAAAGATCCAGCCTATGATTAGTGTCTCCACAGGCTGTAGTCTTCACAAATTGATCATTTATAAATTGTTGTTTTCACATGCCTGCTCCTGCCAGTTACTGAATGCTGGGAATACAAAATTACGTAAGACATGGTCTTGACTTCAAGGAGCTTACAGGTTAGTGGGGCAGGGCTGAGGAAGTGAGGAATAGGGTACAAGTGCCAGCCATTGTAACAGTAATTGGGAGAGAGCACTATTTGTGCTATAGAGAGGTAAATTCAGGTAGGAGTTCAGAAGAGAGATGTGAGAGAATACAGTGAAATGCCCAAGAAAGCAATTGATTCATCCCATCTCTTGAACATAGAAAAGCTGATAGAAAACGAAGTCAAGTGATAACTCAAGGTCACACCTTTACTTATTAGTAGAGTCTAGCAGAAACCAAAGACTCCTAAACCCAGCCCAGTGCTCCTTTCCTGTTTCTGTACCCTTTTTTCCCAAACATAAGGGGTTGTGGAAGGGTTTTCCCGAGTCAGATAATGTGTGTCTAAGGCCTTCCATTTACAGGTGGTCAAAGTCTTTTCCTGAACCTGTCCTTCCCAATGACACCTTGCTTTCCTTTTTTTTTTTTTTTTTTTTTTTTTTTTTTAATTTTAAATGGAATCTCACTCTGTCATCCAGGCTAGAGTGCAGTGGCACAATCTTGGCTCACTGCAACCTCTGCCTCCTGGGTTCAAGCGATTCTTCTGCCTCAGCCTCCTGAGTAGCTGGGACTACAGGCACGTGCCACCATGCCCAACTAATTTTTGTATGTTTAGTAGAGACGAGGTTTCACCATATTGGCCAGGCTGGTCTCTAACTCCTAACCTCATGATCCACCCCCCTCGGCCTCCTAAGGTGCTGGGATTACAGGTGTGAGCCACCACGCCCGTCCTGACACCTTGCTTTCATTCCCACTATGAACACCAGCCAATATATACCCAAATGATAAAAGATTTCCAACACGTGCACTCTTGAAGAAAGCACATGATCTTTATTTCTTTGTCCAAATAACTAAGTAGTGGTAGTGCTAAGAAGAGTGTCTAGGACTGCAGTGGTGACTGAGAACTCACATGCACTCTGCTTCACCACAAAAAGACAGTGGCAAACCATCTTTATTTTATTTTATTTTATTTTTTTGTTTGTTTTTGAGATGGAATCTCACTCTGTGGCCCAGGCTGGAGTGCAATGGCACTATCTCGGCTCACTGCAAGCTCTGCCTCCTGGGCTCAAGCGATCCTCCTGCCTCAGACTCCTGAGTAGCTGGGACTACAGGCGCCCGCCACCATGCCTGGCTGATTTTCTGTATTTTTAATAGAAACGGGGTTTCACCGTGTTAGCCAGGATGGTCTCAGTCTCCTACCTCATGATCTGCCTGCCTTGGCCTCCCAAAGTGCTGGGATTACAGGCGTGAGCCACCGCGCCCAGCCCTTCCTTTATTTTAATAACACAGTCTTTAAATGCAATAGTACTGAATTGTCTAGTTTAATGTTATGTATTTCATACACTATTAACACCAGTATGGGAAGCATTTATAAAAATTATGTGCCATTAATTATTTTCTTTCACTTAAAGCTTTTAGGATTCTGTTTGAAAATATATGTAAAATGATAAAGACCAAATGTATGTTAATTCAAATATTTAATTAAAGAATAAAATAAGAATAATGAACTAATTGAAATTGTTGTGAAATTGGTGTGGTGACTTTTGATTCAAACATTTAAATCTGCTGAGGTTAGTTTTCGTACAACTATTCTCAGGATTACATTTATAGACCCTCATCTAGTTAAATGTAGTATTCTCACTTTAACAGTGATTCAGGCCAGACACAGTGGCTCACTTCTATAATCCCTGCACTTTGGGAGGCTGAGGCAGGAGAATCACTTGAGGTCAGGAGTTCGAGACAAGTCTGGCCAATATAGACCTCATCTCTACAAAAAGTTGGGTTTGGTTTTGTTTTTAGAGACAGGGTTTCACCCTGTCTGCCCAGGCTGGAGTGCAGTGGTACAGTCTCAAGTCACTGCAACCTCCACCTCCTGGGCTCAAGCAATCCTCCCGCCTCAGCCCCGCCAAGTAGCTGGGACCACAGGCACGAGCCACCATTCCTGGCTAATTTTTGGATTTTTTGTAGAAATGGGGTTTCACCATGTTGCCCAGGATGATCTCAAACTCCTGAGGTCAAGCGATCCACCCACTTTGGCCTCCCGAAGTGCTGGAATTACAGACTTGAGCCACCACAGCTGGCTTCCACAAAAAGTTTAAAAACAAAAGTGATTCACACAAACAACAAACTAGATTTTTTTTTTTTTTTTTTTTTTTTTTGAGATGAAGTTTCACTCTTGTTGCCCAGGCTGGGGTGCAATTGAGTGATCTCGGCTCACCATAACCTCTGCCTCCCAGGTTTAAGCGATTCTCCTGCCTCAGCCTCAGCCTCAGCCTCCTGAGTAACTGGGATTACAGGCATGCGCCACCACGCCCAGCTAATTTTGTATTTTTAGTAGAGATGAGGTTTCTTCATGTTGGTCAGGCTGGTCTCAAACTCCTGACCTCAGGTGATCCACCCGCCTCCGCCTCCCAAAGTGCTGGGATTACAGGCATGAGACACTGCACCCAGCCCAAACTAGGTTTTTTTATGACTGTAAAGGAATACATGTTCACTGCAAGAAATGAAATATTTAAAAGTACAAAAGTAAAAACTATTAAACGTAACTCCATGACCAAATAAAAACAGGGTCTCGCTATGTTGCCCAGGCAGGTCTCGAACTCTTGAGCTCAAGCTATCCTCCTGCCTCTGCCTCCCTAAGAGCTGGGATTACAAGTGTGAGCCACCACTCCTGGCCAATAAAAACCATTTTAATAGTGTGATATATATATTAGTTTTATATATACATATACACACACATAAAAACATATATATATTTAAATCACCATTATACTCTACATATAATTATTTCTAACTAATTGTATTTTATTATACTTTAAAATTCTGTGGAGGAATAGCAGAGATTAGTGTTACTATCAAAAACTTGAGATTCTAAGGTAGTGATTCCTATTACATTACCATTTAACTTGCTTATATGACATGTCAGAAGGCAGAGGTATCATGGAAACTGACTATAGATTATCATAAAATAAATTAGGTGGTGAGTTAAGTTGCAGCTACTGATTCAGATTTGGTTTCTTTAGTGGAGTGAATCAGTACAGCCTGTGGCGTCTACTATGCAGTGTTATATGTTTATTTCTGTATAACAATGTATAAGGATCACAGGAACAGTTTGCCTTCACCAGGTAGAGTCAGCAATATACTTTCATGGTCTTTCCTTAGGTGTCAATGTCAATTTTCTTATTCTCTGCCATAATCTAACCCAAGTGTAAGAAAATCGCAACCCACAGACGAAATTCATCCTGACACATTTTTGTATGGTCCATAAGCTAAGAATCGTCCTCATATTTTTAAATGGTTGACAAAAATTAAATGATGAATTTATGTAAAGATAAATAAGAATTATATGAAATTCAAATTTATCTGAGTAGTGTAATAAAAGATATTTAAAAATAAATAAATACTAAAATAAAATTCAAATTTCACATAAACGAAGTGTTGGTAGAACACAGCCACACTCATTTGCTCACATATGACTGTTTTCACACTACAGGGTTGAATAGTTGTAACATATACTACACAGCTCACAAAGCCTAAAATATTCGGTACATGGTCCTTTACAGAAAACATCAACCTCTGATCTAATTCACAGAGACAATGATTGTCTTGAAATGCCACAGAAAATCACGCCAACTCATCTCACAGATCACATCATGCTGAGTAGAACTGATGAGCAGAAAATAGCAAGTATCCTATTTGTCAAAGTGATACACATACGTGATCCAGGATGGCAGATACTGTTACCTCAGTGACATCTCTAGGGGTTCAGTAGTCTGGGTCATGTTGAGCTAGCTCCTCTAAAATAAAGAAGTTGCTGAACACTGCACTTCATGTAAGGAAAACAGACACATACATGATTTGGGTCTATCTTGATTTGACAGCAAACAGATATTTGAGCATACTGCCAGTGTGAATCCACGAGTAAAACAAAGTTCTACAGCAGGTCCTGGATGAAACTTAAAAGCTGTTCTGCCACCTGGACCTATGACCTAGCATATTCAATAATAGCTTTTGCAACAGATGAAATGCTATACAGAACCACAAGAATGTGGCAATAGAAGAATCACAATGTTGCCACTTAAAAAGTTTTGAAGGCTTGCTTTTTTCTACAGAAAACGTCTTCTTTGGAGAAATGTGTCTTGGAGTTCTACTGAGTTTTGGCAAAGATTAAATGCCTGACCATCATACCTCAAAAGATCGTGAGAACTAAGCTACCCATCACAAATTGTGTGTCAGACACACACAGCAGCTAGTGCATCACAAAGTGGAAATAGTATGTATCAGTTTCAAAAGGTACCGAGGCCACAAGCTGATTGTTTAAACAGGGAGGACAGATTTCCAGAACACCTATTCCTGCTTCATTACTTCCCCTTAATACACATGCATGGCCTCATTGAAGATTCCTTACAGCCACTTAACTAAGAATGGGTTTATAGATGTTTTGAGAGGTGACAATGTGCTAGCTACCCCTCACTCTCAGCGCCTCCTCGGTCTGGGCGTCCATTCTTGTGGTCCTTGAGTAACCCTTCAGGCCACCACCGCACTGTGGGAGCCCCTCTCTGGACTGGCCGAGGCCGGAGCGGGCTCCCTCGGCTTGCAAGGAGGAGCGGAGGGAGAGGCGCGGGCAGGAATCGGGGCTGCGCACAGCGCGAGTGGGTGCGGGCGTGGGCTCTGCGGGCCCTGCACTTGGAGCCGCTGGTGGGCACCACCGGCCCAGGGCACTGGGCGGCTTAGCACCAGGGCCAGCAGCTGCGGTGGATGTGCTGGGTCCCCCAACTGTACCGGCCCACTCGCTGCTGGGCCTCAGCTGCCTCCCCACTGGGCAGGGCTCGTGACCTATAGCCTGCCATGCCCGAACCTCCCCCATGCCCTGCAGTGGCCTCCCACACGGCCCCAGCCGGCCTGAGCCTCCCCGACGAGTGCCTCCCCCTGCTCCACCAGGCTGGGTCCCAACAACCACGCAGGGACTGAGGAGTGCAAGTGGACTGCGGGGGACTGGCACCTCTACCCGCAGCCTCTGTTGCAACATCCACTAAGTGAAGCCAACTGGGCTCCTCAGTGTGGTGGGGACTTGGAGAACTTTTATGTCTAGCTAAAGGATCATAAACGTACCAATCAACACTCTGTGTCTAGCTCAGGGATGGTAAATGGACCAATCAGCACTCTGTCAAAATGGACCAATCAGCTCTCTGTAAAATGGACCAATCAGCTCTCTGTAAAATGGACCAATCAGCAGGATGTGGGTGGGGTCAGATAAGGGAATAAAAGCAGGCTGCCTGCGCCAACAGAATTAAGTTGCTCTAGTCTTTTTTTCTTATGTGGTGGGAGTGTTATTGTTTTACTCTGCGCGATAATTTTTGTTGTCAGTGGGTAGAGGATGCCTTTAAGAGCTGTAATCCTCTTTGTAAGGGTGAGTATGTGTAGCTTCATTCCTGAAGCCAGCAAGACCAGGAACCTAGCAGAAAGAGCGAAGAACTCCAGTGCCTTTAAAAGCTGTAATACCACAAAGGTCTGCAGCATCGCTCCTGACAGCGAGACAATGTATCCTCCAGAAGGAAGCAGCTCCAGACACATTTGACGGAACAAACTCCAGACGCACCATTTTAGATGAACTGTAACACTCACCACAAGGGTCAGTGGCTTCATTCTTGAACTCAGACCAAGAACCCACTAATTCTGGATACAGTTTTACACTAAACTAAAAAATTCATTGCCATAGTACTGTAGTATAATACAATGTCTCTGAATAGCTAAGGGAAATTTTGCTAATGGAGAAAACTTTAAGCAGTACAACCTGTCATACACCTTGTCTGCAAAGAGAGATGACTACCGCATATGTGTACGTATACATATAGGCAATCCTGTCATCTGCAATTTGATATCCTGCTCTCCAACTTGCATGTTATTTCTCTTGCGTAATTGCTGTGGCTACAATTTCCAATATTATGGTGCAGAAGAGTGATGAGAGTGGGCATCCTTGTCTTGCTCAAGCCGTAAGAGGAAATGCTTTCAATTTTTACCTGTTCAAAATGGTAACTCTGCGTTTGTCATATATGGAGTTCATTGTCTTGAGGTATATTGCCTGCATACCGAATTTGTTGGGTTTTTTTAAATCTTGAAGGGATGTTAAATTTTATCAAATACAGAATGATACTGAGATGCAGGAAGGTATTGAGATGATCATACTGTTTTTGTCCTTCATTCTTTTGATGTGATGTATCCCATTTACTGATTTATGTATGTTGCCCCATCCTTGAATCCCAGAGAAAACCTCACCTGCTCGTGGTGTGTAATCCGTTCGATATAGTGTTGAATTTGGTTTGCTAGTATTTTGTTGAGGATTTTTATAGCTATGTTAATCAGGGATATTGGTCTACAGTTCTCTTCTTTGGTTGTATCCTTGTCTGGTTTTGGTGTTAGGGCAGTGCCAGCCTCATGAGTTAGGATGAATTTCCACCCCATTTTTTTTTTTTTTTTTTTTGAGTAATTTGAAGAAAGTGGTGTTCTTTAAAAATTGTGTAGGATTCAACTGTAAAGCCACTTGGTCATGGGCTTTTCTTTGTTGGAAGGTTTTATTACTGAATCAGGTTTTTTTGTTTTTTTTTTTTTTTTTTTTTTTTTGAGATAGAGTCTGGCTCTGTCGTCCAGGCTGGAGTGCAGTGGCACAATATCGGCTCACCGCAACTTGTTCCTTTCGGGTTCACGCCGTTTTCCTGCCTCAGCCTCCCAAGTAGCTGGGACTACAGGCGCCTGCCACCACACCCCGCTAATTTTTTGTGTTTTTAGCGGAGATGGGGTCTCACCGTGTTAGCCAGGATGGTCTGGATCTCCTGACCTCATGACCCACCCGCCTCAGCCTCCCAAAGTGCTGGGATTACAGGTGTGAACCACCGTGCCCAGCATACTGATTCAATTTTTTAACTGATTATTGGTTTATTCAGGTTTTCTAGTTCTTTATGGTTCAATTTTGGTAGGTTTTATATGTCCAGGAATGTATTCACTTCCTCTAGAGTTTCCAATTTGTTGATGTATAGTTGTTCACCTTAGTCTCTAATGATCCTTTGTATTTCTGTGATACCAGTTGTAATGTCTCCTTTTTTATTTGTGATTTTATTGGGTCTTCTCTCATTTTTTCTTAGTCTAATTAAAAGTTTGTCTAATTTTTTAATCTTTTCATAAAACCAACTTTTTGATTTACTGATTCTTTGCATTTTTCTAGTCCCAACTATTATTTCTGCTCTAATTTTTATAATTTCTTTCCTTCTACCAATTTTGACTTAGGCTTCATCTTGCTTTTCTAGTCTCCCAAGCTACATCATTAGATAGTTTATTTAAAAGATTTCTAGTTTTTTGACATAGCTCTTTATTGCCATCAGCTTCCCTCTTATTCCTGTTTTTTATGTCTCCCATAGGTTTTGGTATTTTGTGTTTCTCTTTTCATTTGATTCAAAAAGTTTTTAATTTCTTAATTTCTTTATTGTCCCATTGGTTATTCAGAAGTATGTTGTTTAATTTCCATGTATTTGTATGGTTTCCAGTGTTGTTCTAGTGATGGATTTTTAGTTTTATTCCGTTGTGGGCAACATGGATACTTGATATGATTTCAATTTTTAAAACTTCGTGGAAATTTGCGTTGTAGCCTGACATATGGCATGTTCCATGTGCTGATGAGAAAAATGAGTTATTCTGCAACTATTAAAATGTACTGTAAATGCCTGTTAGGTCCATTTGGTCTATGGTACAGTTTAAATCTTTGTTAGTTATCTGTCTAGATAATCTGCCCAATGTTGACAGTGGGGCATTTAAGTCCCCAACTATTATTGTATTGATATATATCTCTCCCCCTAGATCTAATGATATTTGCTTTATATATGTGAGTACTTCAGTGTTGAGTACATACATATTTAGAATTGTTATATCCTCTCACTGAATTGAACCCTTTATTATTATATAATTCTGTTTCTTTTTATAGCTTTTGAGTTGAAGTATGTTTAAGTCTGATACAAATATATCTGCTCTTATTTTGTATTTCTATTTGCATGGAATATCTTTTTTCATCCCTTCACTTTCAGTTTATGTGTGTCTTTGTAGGTGAAGTGAGTTTCTTGTAGACAGTATATAGTTGAGTCTTGATTTTTATCTATTCAGCCAGCCTATATCTTTCTAATTTGGGGAACTTAATGTTTACATAAAGATTGTTATTGATAGGTAAGAAAAAAACTACTGACATTGTTTTCTAGTTGTTTTACATTTCTTTTGTTCCTTTCTTTCTCTCTTACTGTTTATCTTTGTGATTTGGTGGTTTTCTGTAGTGATGAGGTTTAATTCCTGTCTCCTCATTTGGATAACTGTTCTACCTGTGAGTTTTATACTTTCATGTGATTTCATGATGGCAGTAATCATCCTTTTCCTCTAAACGTAGGACTTTCTTAAGCATTTCTTGTAAGGTCAGTCTAGTGATAATGAATTCCTTCAGCTTTTGCTTGCTGGTGATGTAGTTTGAATGTGTGTCCCTGCCCAAATCTCATGTTGACTTGTAATCCCCAGCGTTAGAGGTGGGGCCTGGTGATGAAAGGTGACTGGATCATAAAGGCAAATTTACTGTGAATAGTTTATCACCATCCCCTTGGTGCTGTCCTCAGTAGTGAGTTCTCATGAGATCTGGCCACTTAAAAGTGTATGATACGTCCCCAACTTCTCTCACTCCTGCTTTCGCCTTGTGATGTCCATGCTCCCCCTTTGCTTTCTACCATGATTGGAAGCTAACTGGGGCCTCCCCAGAAGCAAAATGCCACTATGCTTTCTGTGCAGCCTGTAGAACCATTTGCCCATAAAATCTCTTTCCTTATAAATTACGCAATTTCACGTACTACTTTATAGCAATGCAAGAATGGCCAAATACACCTGGGAAAGTCTTTATTTCTCCTTCATTCTGAAGGATAGCTTTGGTGGGTATAGTATTCTTGACTGGCAGTTTTGTTCTTTCACCACTTTGAATATGTCATCCTATTCACTCCTGACTTGTAAGTTTTCTGCTGAGAAATCTGCTGTTTCTCTAATGGGAATTTCGTTGTGTGCAGTAACACTTTTGTCTTGCTGTTTTTAGAATTATTTCTTTGTTTTTGACGGTTCTACTATAACGTGACTTGAAAGGGACTTTTTTGGGTTGAATCTGTTTGGGAACCTTTGAGCTTCCTGGATTTGGATATCTATCTCTCTCCTAAGACTTGGGGAGTTTTCAGCTGTTATTTCATTAAATGGGTTTTTCTATATATTTTCTCGTTTGTCCTTAAACATCCATAGTGTACATATTTGTTCACTTCATCATGCTTCACAAGTCCTCTAGGCTGCTTTCTTCATTCTTTTCTTTGTTTTAAAGACAGAGTCTCACTCTGTTACCCAGGCTGGAGTGCAGTGTACGCTTATAGCTTACTGCAGCCTCAAACTGCTGGGTACAATGATCCTTCCACCTCAGCCTCCCAAGTAGCTAGGACTGCAGATGCATGCAACCACACCTGGCTAATTTTTTCCCCCAGAGGTGGGGTCTGACTTTGTTGCCCATGCTGGTCTCAAACTCCTAGGCTTAAGCAGTTCTCCCACATCAGCCTCTCAGGTGACTAAAATTACAGGCATGAGCCACTGTGCCCAGCTTTTTGTTTTTAACTTCTTATTTTTGGTGGTCTGACTGGGTTATTTCAAGTCTTTCTGAATTCTTTCAAAAGAATTTCCAAAATTATTTCTCCTGCTTGATCTATTGTTGAAGCTCTCAACCATGTTTTTTATTTTATTTGTTAAATTCTTCAGCTCCAGATTTTCTGTTTGTTTTTTTAATATCTATTTCTTTGTTGAATTTCCCATTCAAATCATGACTTGCTCTCCTAATTTTGTTAAATTGTCTATCTGTATTATCTTGTATCTCACTGAGTTTCCTTAAGATCATTATTTTGAATTTCTTTTCAAGCATTTCATTCATTTCCTTTTCTTCAAGTCTGTTACTAGAGAGAATCATTGTGTTCCTTTGGAGGTGTCATGTTTCCTTGCTTTTTCTTGTTTCTTGTGTCCTTACATTGATATCTGTGCATGTAGTAGATTAGTCACCTCTTCCCATTTGGTGGTGTAGCTTTCGTAGGGAAAGATTTCTTTCCTGTAGATGTGTCCTATAGTGTCAGTTGGGATGGTGCTTTGGCTTTGGTTTGGGGAGGGTGCAGTAGTATGGTCTCCATGAGATTTCTTTGGCTATAGTCAACAACAGCAATGTCTGTGAGTGTCTCAGTGGCCCAGACTGTGTTTGTGGAGGCAGTGGTGTGGCCTTGCTTGGGATGGAGACCACTGGGCAGGCCAGTTCTCAGGCCCTTGTAATGAGTAATGTGTACCAGGTGCAGAGTCTCCACTAGTCAAGGGAGAAGAGTCATTGGTGACAGTGGGTGCTAAGCAGGCCAGTCCTCAGGTCCTTGGGGGACATACATGGTAGATCTTCTAGTCAAGGGGGTGAGGCTGCCAGCAGTGGCAGACACCAGATGGCCAGCTTTCAGGCCTTGTGAAACATACACATCTGCTCCCCCAAGTCTTGGGGGTGGCCTCCCACTGTGGTGTACTCCCTGTTCCTTGGAGTATAGGGCACTGCCTGGACTCAGGTGCCAGGGTCATGGTTATACTGCTGTGTCCACTGAGGTTGTCGAATGTTGTGGCACTGGAGCCTTTTGTGTAGGCATGGTGGGATAATGACAGGACCCCAGGGATGTAAAAGCTATTGTGCCCCAGGGCAGTATGCAGTGAATCTGTTCTCAAAATGGCACCATGCCATAGCAACTTGGGTTTTGGGGACTGAGAGACACCCAATGGGATTTCCTTCTCTGGGGCAATTCACCTACGTGAACTCAAGGTAGCTCCCTATACTGGGCTCAGGGCCTGTGAAGTCTGCGGGGCTGTCGTATAGCTAAGATATCAAGTATCCATGGTGATAATGATAAGTGCTGGAGATCTCTGGCTTACTCTCTCCCTGAAATAGGTGGTCCCTTTTGGGGACCCCAAGTGGATCCTGGACAGGTGCTTTGCTTCACTCTATGTGCTGCCTTCCCAAGTTTTCCCCACACTGTTCCTTACTGACGAACTCATTTCACAGAAAAAAAAAAAAAAGCAGCAACAACACACTCATCTTCATGGAATAGGTGGTCCAGCCACATACCAAATCACACAGAAATACTTAGACTGATCTATTCAAATAACATTAGGAGATTTTCCCTGATGCAAATTATCAAATTCCTGGAATTAATTTAATCCATGAACATTTTTTCATGCTTTTATTTTGCATTTTACTCCTTGGGCTCTGACTCTGGTTATTAGCCTAATGCAAAGAAAAAAGATATATGAGGGAAATTATTCACTTTTTCCCACAGCACTGTCTAAATAGAAAACACAGCAACAGCAACTTAAAGCAAAGCTGAAATAGTTTCTTCATACACAGGAGTGGAGCAGCATTCTGGAGCAAGGGAAACTCATTTTGTGAATGTTAGAGGGAATGTTTAAGGGCCTTGGGGGGGTAGGAGACATCTGGGTGTTCCATATCATCCAAATTATCCTTGATATCATCATTCCAAAGATTAAGGCTCCACTGTTTCCCAAACAATGCCTGACTTATATAGAAGATATCTGGTAATGTTAGCAATCCATGAGCCCACAGAATCAAACTCTGGATTTCCATAATCTTGGCCAGGCAACAAGAATTTTTTAATGGAAAATCATTATCATAGAAAAATCCCCAAATTTCAGTATGTATCTTTTAGCTAAAACTTACTATTTGAATTTTTTTTTTCTTTTTTTTTTTTTTTTAAGACAGGGTCTTGCTCTGTCATCCAGGCTAAAGTGCAGTGGTACGATCTCAGCTCTCTGCAATCTCTGCCTTCCAGGCTTAAGCAATTCTCGTGCCTCTGCCTCCCAAGCAGTTGGGACTACAGGCACACACCACCATGCCCAGCCATTTTTTAAATTTTTTTTTAGTAGAGACAGGGTTTTGCCATGTTGGCCAGGCAGTCTCAAACTCCTGACCTCAAGTGACCTTCCCTCCTGGGCCTTCCAAAGTGCTGGGATTACAGGCATGAGCCACTGCACCCGGCCTACTTGTTGTTTGATTTTTATCTTCCTCTTAAAATGTTACTCAGTGGTCTCATAATTAGCCGTCTTCTCTATACACCTGAAATTTTCACAGCCTGTTTGTTGTTCTATTTCAAAGTTTTCACTCCTAATTTATTTTGAATTTGATAATGCCAGTCTATTATTTGAAAACCACTTGCCTGATGTGTAAGCTTACTATGGCTACCATAGCAAAGTACCACAGACTGAGTGACTTAAAAAACAAATTTATTTTCTCACAATTCTTTTGTTTTTGTTTTTGTTTTGACATAGTTTTGTTCTTGTTGCCCAGGCTTGCAGTGCAATGGCATGATCTGGATTCACTGCAACCTCCACCTCCCGGGTTCAAGTGATTCTCCTGCCTCAGCCTCCTGAGTAGTTGGGATTACAGGCATATGCCACCATGCCCGACTACTTTTGTATTTTTAGTAGAGACGGGGTTTTACCATGTTACTCAGGCTGGTCTCAAACTCCTGACCTCAGGTGATCCACCCGCCTCAGCCTCCCCAAGTGCTTGGATTACAGGCGTGAGCCACTGCGCCTGGCGTATTTTCTCACAATTCTAAAAGCTAGATGTCTGAGATCAAGGTGCTGGCAGAGCTGTTTCTTCTGAGACCTCTCTCCTTTACTTGGCTGTCTTTTCCCTGTATATTCACATCGTCTTCCCTCTGTACATGTCTGTGTCCAGAGTTTCTCTTTTTTTTTTGGCGGGGGGTGGGGGGGGGACGGAGTCTCGCTCTGTCGCCCAACCTGGAGTGCAGTGGCCGGATCTCAATTCACTGCAAGCTCCGCCTCCTGGGTTGACGCCATTCTCCTGCCTCAGCCTCCGGAGTAGCTGGGACTACAGGCGCCCGCCACCTCGCCTGGCTAGTTTTTTGTATTTTTTTTAGTAGAGACGGGGTTTCACTGGGTTAGCCAGGTTGGTCTCGATCTCCTGACCTCGTGATTCGCCCGTCTTGGCCTCTGAAAGTGCTGGGGTTACAGGCTTGAGCCACCACGCCCGGCCCCAAGTTTCTCTTCTTATAAGGGTATCAGCCATATTGGATTAGGACCCACCCTAATCTCATTTTAACTTGATTACCCTTTTAAGAACCCTGCCTCCAAATGCAGTCACATTCTTAAGTATGGGGACCATCAGGCCTCTGAGCCCAAGCTAAGCCATCATAACCCCTGTGACCTGCACATATACATCCAGATGGCCTGGAGCAACTGAAGAACCACAGAAGAAGTGAAACAGCCAATTCCTGTCTTAACTGATGACGTTCCACCGTTGTGATTTGTTCCTGCCCCACCCCAACTGATCAATCGACCTTGTGACATTCCTCCCCTGGACAATGAGTCTCATGAGCTCCCCACCGAGCACATCGTGACCCCCTCCCTGATAACAATAAATAACCACCTTTAACTGTAATTTTCCATTGCCTAACCAAGTCCTGTAAGACTGCCCCTCTCCTATCTTCCTTTGCTGACTCCTTTTTTGAACTTAGTCCGCCTGCACCCAGGTGATTAAAAAGCTTTATTGCTCACACAAAGCCTGTTCAGTGGTCTTTTCACATGGACGCATGTGACATTTGGTGCAGAAGACCCGGACCGGGGGACTCCTTCAGGAGACCGGACCCCTGTCCTTGCCCTCACTCCGTGAGGAGATCCACCTAGGACCTCAGGTCCTCACACCAGCCCAAGGAATGTCTCACCAATGTCAAATCAGGTAAGCGGTCTCTTCACTCTCTTCTCCCACCTCTCTTGTTACCCTTCAATCTCCCTATCCTTCCAATTCCAGTTCTTTTTCCTCTCTAGTAGAGACAAAAGAGACATATTTTATCTGTGAACTCAAAAACTCCAGCATCGGTCACAGATTTGGGAAGACAGTCTTCCCTTGGTGTCTGATCATAGTAGGGATGCCTGCTTTGATCATTCACCCACATTCCCTTGGTGACAGGTCAATTGCGGGGACGCCTGCTTTGGCTGCTTACCCACAAACCAGGACTGAGTCAGGGACGCCTACTGGAAGACTGATAGCTGCCCACCTCCACTTCTCCGTGTCTCTACCTTCCTCTTTAAACTTACCTTCTCCACTATGGGCAATCTTCTGCCATCCATTCCTCCCTCTTCCCCCTTAGCATGTGTTCTTGAAAACCTAAAACCCCTTCGACTAACATCTGACCTAACACCTAAACATTTTATTTTCTTCTGTAATACCGCTTGACCCCAATATAAACTTGACAGTAGTTCCAAGTGGCCAGAGAATCGCACTTTCGATTTGTCCATCCTACAAGATCTAGATAATTTTTGTCATAAAATGGGCAAATGGTCTGAGGTGCTTGACGTCCAGGCATTCTTTACACATCAGTCCCTCCGCTGGTCTCTGCTCCCAATGCAACTCATCCCAAATCTTTCTTCTTTCTCTCCTGTCTTTTCCTTAGATCTCCACCCCAAGCTCTGAGTCCTTTGAATCCTCCTTTTCTACGGACCCATCTGACCTCTCCCCTCTCCCCAGGCTGCTCCTCACCAGGCCGAGCTAGGTCCCAATTCTCCCTCAGCCTCCGCTCCCCCACCCTATAATCCTTCTATCACCTCCCCTCCTCACACTGGTTTACAGTTTCGTTCTGTGACTAGCCCTCCCCCACCTGCCTAACAGTTTCCTCTTAGATGGCTGGAGCTGAAGGCATAATCAAGGTTAATGCTCCTTTTTCTTTATCTGACCTCTCTCAAATCAGTTAGCATTTAGGCACTTTTTCATCAAATATAAAAACCCAGCCCAGTTCGTGGCCCATTTGGCAACAACCCTTAGACGCTTTTCCACCCTAGACCCAGAGGGCCCAGAAGGCCGTCTTATTCTCAAATCTTATTCTCAAATGTCTTATTCTCAAAATGTATTTTATTACCCAGTCCGCTCCCAACATTACAAAAAGCTCCAAAAATTAGGTTCCGGCCCTCAAACCACACAACAGGACTTAATTAACCTTGCCTTCAAGGTGTACAGTAATAGACAAGAGGCAGCCAAGTGGCAACTTATTTCTGAGTTGCAATTACTTGCCTCCACTGTGAGAGAAACCCCAGCCACATCTCCAGCACACAAGAACTTCAAAACGCCTAAACTGCACCGGCCAGGCATTCCTCCAGGACCTCCTCCCCCAGAACCTTGCTTCAAGTGCCAGAAATCTGGCCACTGGACCAAGGAATGCCCGCATCCCAGGATTCCTCCTAAGCCATGTCCCATCTGCATGGGACCCCACTGGAAATCGGACTGTCCAACTCGCCTGGCAGCCACTCCTAGAGCCCCTGGAACTCTGGCCCAAGGCTGTCTAACTGACTCCTTCCCAGATCTTGTTGGCATAGCAGCTGAAGACTGACACTGCCCAATCACCTTGGAAGCCGCCTGGACCATCACAGATGCTTCAGGGAACTCTTACAGTGGAGGGTAAGTTCGTCCCTTAATTGATACAGAGGCTACTCACTCCACATTACCTTCTTTTCAAGGGCCTGTTTCCCTTGCCTCTGTAGCTGTTGTGGGTATTGACGGCCAGGCTTCTAAACCTCTTAAAACTCCCCAACTCTGGTGCCAACTTGGACATTATTTTATGCACTCTTTTTTAGTTATCCCAACCTGCTCAGCTCCCTTATTAGGTCAACACATTTTAACTAAATTATCTGCTTCCCTGACTATTCCTGGGCTACAGCCACACCTTATTGCCACCCTTTTCCCCAGTTCAAAGCCTCTTTCACATCCTCCTCTCATGTCTCCCTACCTTAATCCACAGTATGGGATACTTCTACTCCCTCCTTGGTGACTGATGAGGCATCCTTTACCATCCCATTAAAACCTAATCTCCCTTACCCCACTCAACGCCAATATCCCATCCCACAGTAGGCTTTAAAAGGGTTAAAGCCTGTTATCACCTGCCTATTACAACATGGCCTCTTAAAGCCTACAGATTCTCCTTACAACTCCCCTATCCTACCCGTCCAGAAACCAGACAAGTCTGACAGGTTGGTTCACAATCTTCGCCTTATTAACCAAATTGTCTTATTAACCAAATTGTTAAATTGTCGCCTTATTAACCAAATTAACCAAATTGTTTGTGGTGCCAAACCCATAAATTCTCCTATCCTCAATACCTCCCTCCACAACTCATCATTTCGTTCTTGACCTCAAAGACGCTTTCTTCACTATTCCTTTGCACCCCTTATCCTAACCTCTTTTTGCTTTCACATGGACTGACCCTGACACCCACCAATCTCAGCAACTCATTTGGACTGTACTGCTGCAAGGCTTCAGCGACAGCCCCCATTACTTCAGTCAAGCTCTTTCTCATAATTGAGTTTCTTTCCGTCCATCTGTTTCCCACCTTAATCAATACATGGACGTACCTGCTTGTTCAGCCCCAACCTCGTGCCAGACACCAGCCCTCTAGGCGACTATCTTCCAGTCCTCCAGCAGGCTAGCCAGGAAATTCACCAGGCTGCTAATCTTCTTTTGCCTACTCTAGATTCCCAGCCATATGAAGACACCCTAGCTGGACGATCAGTTCTTGTTAAGAATCTGACCCCTCAAACTCTACAACCTCAATGGACCGGACCCTACTTAGTCATCTATAGTACCACAACTGCTGTCCACCTGCAGGACCCTCCCCCTTGGGTTCATTCCAGAATAAAGCTGTGTCCCTCGGACAGCCAGCCTGATCTCTCCTCTTCCTCCTGGAAGTGACAAGTACTTTCCCCTACTTACCTTGAACTCACATTTCTGAAGAACAGTAATAACCTTTATGAGCCTCATACATCCCTTCATTCTATTAGGTCTATTGGTCCTTACCCTGCTTTTTACAACAGGGCTTTACACAGTCACCCCCACTACTTGGACTGTGCCCCCAAAACTTGTCATCACTACTATCTTCTGTCTAGTCATACTCCTATTCACCATTCTCAACTACTCATTAATTCCCTGCCCTTGTTTACACTGGCAGTTTAGACTTTTCTCCAAACCATCATAACTGATACCTCGTGGTTTTACCTCAAACCACCAACCTTAACGCTCCCTTGGAGTGGATAAAGATCTTCAGTGGCAAGGTACACTCCAATTCTTCAATCCTGAGGAAGTCCTTTTTTTTACTTTTCTACTCACTTTTATCCTTGCCTCCATTCTCCAGTCACTCTCTACCTCTCCCTAGTTACCTCCAGCATACTATCGATCTCACCCACTCTCTCCTCACTGCCTCCAATCCTTCTCTAGCAAAGAATTGTTGGCTATGCATTTCCCTTTCTTCCTGCTCTTACACAGCCGTCTCCGCTCTACAGGCCGACTGGGCTACCTCTCCTTTCTCCCTGCACCTCCGAACCTCCTTTAATAGCCCTCATCTTTACCCATCTGAGGAACTTCTTTAGTTTCTAGATAGATGTGGTGAGAACTCCCCAGACATTTCGCAGCCAACAAGCTGTCACACTTCTCCACATCTACTTAACCCAGCACCTTTCTCCTTATGTCAATTTGATCCCCGCCCCCATATTTGGACCCCTAACCACACAACTAACTACCCCTGTTGCCGCTCCTTTAGGCATCTCCTGACAACAGCCTGCTGGAATCCCTTTAGGCAACCTTCCACTGTCCAAATGCTCCTTTACTCTTCATCTCCAGAACCCAGCCATACACACTGCCACACAGATGGGAGCATTCCAGCTTCACATGAATGATAAGCCCTCTATCATTACTGACAGACTCAAAAACACTGGCAGTCACTATTGTTTAGGAAGACACCTACCCTGCATCTCACTCCAGCCTTGGCTATCCTCCCCCTGCTCCTCTGACTCTCCTCCTAGCCCGTCCTCTTGCTTGCTTATACCCAGCCCCATGAATAGCAGTGAAAGGTTACTCGCAGACACTATGCGCTTTCTCATATACCTGATGAAAGGACTTCCTCAGGATTGAAGAATTGGAGTGTACCTTGCCACTGAAGAGCTTCTGTCCACTCCAAAAGAGAGTTGAGGGTGGCGGTTTGAGGTAAAACCAGGAGATACCAGTTATGATGGTTTGGAGAACCGAACCTTTACACAGTTGCACCATCAATCCCCATTACAACCTCTGACGGCTGCTGCCCTTGCTGGAGTTCTAGGATTTTGGGTGCAGGATTCTTCTTTCAGTACACCCTCTCACCTTTTCACTTGACATTTCCAGTTCTGCCTGACACAAGGTCTCTTCTTTTCTTGTGGCTCTTCCACCTACATGTGCCTACCTGCCAACTGGATGGACACATGTACTCTGATCTTCCTTACCCTTAAAATCCAGTTTGCAGATGGGAACGAACAACTGCCTGTCCCCCTCATGACACCAACACGACAAAAAAGAGTCATCCCACTAATCCCTTTACTTGTGGGTCTAGGACTTTCTGCCTCCCCTATTGCACTTGGAACTGGAATAGCAGGCGTCTCAACCTCTGTCACAACATTCTGCATCCTCTCTAATGACTTCTCTGCTAGCATTACAGGTATATCACAGACTTCATCTGTCCTCCAAGCCCAGGTCGACTCTAGCTGCAGTTGTCCTCCAGAACTGCCTAGGCCTCGATTTACCCACTGCTGAAAAAGGAGAACTCTATATATTTCTTAATGAAGAGTGTTGTTTTTACTTCAATCAATCTGGCCTACTCAAAGACAGAGCTCAAAAATTCTCTAATCAGGCAACTAATTGCACTGGACCCACCTGGCCCCTCTCGAACTGGGTATCCTGGTTTCTTCCAATCGTTAGTCCTCTAATACCTATCTTCCTCCTCTTATTCGGGCCTTGTGCCTTCTGATTAATCTCTCAATTCCTACGAAACCACATCCAGGCTATCACCACTCTATATGGCAAATGCTGCTGTTAACAACCCGACAATATCACCCCTTACCCCAAAATCGTACTTCTGTCTAATCTCTCCTACTTTAGGTTCCCGCGCTACCCCTAATCATGCTCGAAACAGCCCTGAGACATGTCGCCCATCACCCTTCCATAACGCCCTAAAAATTTTCACCCCAGGTTTTCACTACTCTTTATCGTTTTATTTCTTCATTATTAACATGAAAAGACAGGAATGTAAGGTCCTCTGAGCTGGCCACACCATGGTCAAGCCATTGTGACATCCCCCCCCCTTGTAATAACCTACTTTGTGATATTCCCCATCCTTGTGAATGTACTTTGTAACATTCCTCCCCGCCCTTCTGAATGTTCTTTGTAACATCCCCACCCCCTCCTTGTGATAATACATCCTCCCTGCCCTTGTGACCTTGTGAATGTACTTTGTAATATTCTCCCCACCCTTGTGAATGTACTTTGTAATATTCTCCCCACCCTTGTGAATGTACTTTGTAATATTCTCCCCACCCTTGTGAATGTACTTTGTAATATCCATCCCCTGCCCGCAAAAAAAAAAAAAAAAAAATTGCTCCTAACTCCACCACCTATCCCAAACCTATAAGAACCAGTGATAATCCCACCACCCTTTGCTGACTCCTTTCTCAGACTCAGCCCACTTGCACCCAAGTGAATAAGCAGCCTTGTTGCTCACACTAAGCCTGCTCAGGTGGTCTCTTATACAGACGCGCTTAACATACATACCGTGTGGAAAGCACGTAAATTATAGGAATGTACCACTTTCGTCCCATTTTATTTCTCAATTTACTGGACGCATTTATTGAAGGCACATAACAGGTCTTTGTGGGAAGAAACAGAAAGAAATCACAAAAGCAATTAAGACAGCTTAAATAATGGGATTTATGCAAGTTACATACAAGGATCCTGCATACCTCAAAGACCCCAAAGTTTGTAACATCAATTATCGGGAATAAAATTACACAAGGTTACCACCAATAAACTTATTTTACAGTTAAAAGTTTTTTATATCTCTGAATTGTTTAAAGACAATTTCAATAGAAATATTTGATTTGGGGGAACTTCTAACCACTAAACAGCAATTATCCTAGTATTGGATCATCTTTGTCTCCTATCACTATCATTTTCTTTCCTATTGTTTTCATTTTTATCTCTTAGCCATTGTTTAAACATTAATCAAGTTTTAATTTACTTAACCCTTGTAACAAGTCTATGAGTTAAGTGCTATCATTAGTCTCATTGTTTTGGTTGGGGCAAAATGAAATATATTCAAGCTAGGTAATTTAAGGACTACTTAATAAAAGGACCATCTAAAAGGTATGGGCAGAATGTAGGATAACCCCAGGGGACAGCAAAGTGCTCTGGGTTTCACAACAGTTAGGAGGCACTGTTATCACCCTTAGGCCTGAAAGATTCAGAAAGGATGTAAGTACTATTTCCCTAACATAGAGTGAACTATTTTGGTAAGGGTTGTTGTGGGGGATATGACCTTCAGTGAAGGGACAGAGCCCTGGGACCTCGTAAGAAGGGAGCTAGGGGGATAAACTCTCCAGCTCTACGCTCATCTTTCTCTTCAATTTCCTTTGAGTGCTTCCCATTGCCCAGATCCAATTTGAAACTAAAAGTCAAGATAACTTCTTGATGCATTCCATATAGGTCAGTCTCTGCCTCCTAGGACACAAAACAGAGTAGAGAAGGGTTGTATATTGGGCTACAGGGGCAAAATAAAGGTATTTAGCATAATCACTTTACACTGCAGTACTACTACACCATTCCGTCTCCAGCGGTGGGTGGTTAGAAAGGTAGGTAGATAGTCAACTTTTATGGAGCAAATAATAAAAATGTATACAGGCCTTTTGCAAACTAACCAAAAAATAAAAATAAAAAGAACAGGGCAAAAAAAAAAAAAAGCTTTTTATAGGCACATATCATGTTAATTTTGGAAATCGCTATTAAGAACTGTAAGCTTCCTTGATTGTTACAGTGCTTAAAAGCATCCAGGAGATGGCAGCATTGGTAAGGTATTTAAAAATCAAATGTTAAAAATATTTTTCACAATTATTCTTGATAATGAGCTTCCTAAATGGAATAACGTTTTAAAGTATAGTTGGTACTAAATAACTAAAAATGCAGAAATGCTAAATTAGTGTCAAATAATAGCGTGGCTTTATGCAGGTTGTAATTCAAGAGTACAGTCACATGACACATAATGACGGTTCAGTAGATGATGGGACTGAAAATACAACAGATTACAACAGGGCTGAAAATTTTCTATCGCCTAATGAGGCCTAGGATAATGGGTGTGTTTGTGTCTTAGTTTGTTATTTGCTGCTTTTTTCATTTTTTTCTTTTGAGACCTGGGTCTCGCTCTGTCACCCAGGCTGCAGTGCAGTGGTGCTATCTTTGCTCTCTGCAGCCTCCGTCTCTGGGGCTCAGGCGATCCTCCTGCCTCAGCCTCTGGGGTAAGATTCCAGGCATGCACCGTCACGTCTGGCTAATTTCTATATTTTTTTGTAGAGACCGGGGTTTCACCATGTTGTCTAGGCTGATCTCAAAGTCCTGAGCTCAGGAGATCCTCCCACCTCAGCCTCCCAAAGCGCTGGGACTACAGGTGTGGGACTATGTGCCCGACCTGACAAAAACAAGTTTAATAACTAGAGGCAACTATTCACAAATCATATACAAAATATCATATGTAAGATGTGGTGGCTTATTAAAAACTAGATATCACGGACATATCAGTTATGAGGCAAAAAAAATTAATCTGCCTTTAAATGTTATTTCTAAATTGTTTTAATCATTTCCAACATTGAAACATAAATTGTTAAAGATACACATAGATGTCAATATTCTGGCCCAGGTACTTAACTGGGTAGAGAAGACAAAATGCTAAAAAACAATCTGACCTTCTAAACCCTCAGCCTGAGATTGAGACACAAAACTCCAGTGAATTACAATACAATTCGATCTGACTCTTAATAGCAAGGTGCCATCTAAATGGGAGGGCCAACTTGCCTAACTCCACCTTGGGAGACAGGTAAAGCTTCACCAGGGAGGGAGGACAGAGCAGATTTTGAGAGATGAGCCTGCATTTGCCAGGATAGGGAGCAGGCCACTGCCTGCAGAAAGAAGAGCAGGTGTGGGGGAGGGTAGACATGAAATAGCACACCCTATCCCATTGGTTAACCAGAGGCAATATTGCCTCCAGGGGAGATTTCGAAATGTCTGGTAACATTTTTGCTTGTCACCACTGGAGAAGTGCTACTGGCAGCTAGTGGGCAAAGGTGAGGGATGCAGCTAAACATCCCACAGTGCACAGACAGTCAACCACGACAAATGAATTATCTGACCTCAAATACTGTCACCGTTGAAAAACTGCTGTAACCGCAAATGGCTTCTCTTTGAATGGCAAGGTTACAGAGAGGAATAGAAAAAAGACAAGCGATGATCCAGGAACGTTTTCTAAAAGGGGGCGGGGATAAAAGTAAGGAAGGTTTATTGACTCCCCTCCCCCAAAGAAAGAAGAAAAAAGAAAAGTTTAGATTTTATTGTAAATGTGAGAGAAAGCCAAACACAATCAGATTTGCGTACTAGAAAGATTGCTGTGACTGTGGGAAGAGAATGGACTGAGATGGCGACGCTGAGAAACAAAAGAAAATTGGTATTTTAACAATTTCACTTCTCTTTTCTTTATCAAGGGGAATATCTTACAAATGAAAAAGTAGAAGTAAGGCTGGTAAGAGGAAATTGAAACTCTAGATTGATACCTAGATTGTAAGAGGGCAAGTAGCTGCTCCAGTGATTTCAGGATTTGTGATGAAGATAAATTAAACTGCCACGTCTGCGCCTCACTTCCTGAATCCCTCCCTCCCACTGGCCTGCAACGCTGCCCCTCGCTCCTGTCTGGCGTGGTTCCTTAAAGCCCTGCATTTGACTCCATACCTTGGCTCCCATTCTTTATCCCACTAGACTGGCAACCCAGATTGGACTTGCTCTTCCAGTTCTGACTTGGAAACTACCCATCAGCCCTTTGCGCAGATGCTGAGGGTTAGAAATGCCCCACTCCTTAGCCCCAGGCACAGTGAGACTAACCCCGCAAGGGTGGCGGTGAAGGGGAGGGGAGAGTTTGACAAATCTCCTCCCAAGTGATATGAGAATTTATGGATGAGATTAGCAAAATGCTCTTGTTAGTCCAGACATCAGAGTAAGAGCCAAATTCTGTTTCCTACAGTGTCCCCACCCGATCATCCTGCCCCTCAGTCACCCAGCCCAGCTATGCTGGCCTCTTTCTGCCTCAGAGTTTGCATTGGCTGTTTCTGGTTAGACGAAAAACAGAATTCCCTAGAGAGATTTCATAAAATGCCCGGATCTGACCCTTACATCCTTTTACTTTTCCTTCTGGGTTTGGCTTTCGCTTTCTTCTTTCCTTCCCTTTCACTCATATCAGCACCTCTACCCCACCCCCAACTCTTACCACACTCATGTCAACAACTGGATATGTGTTTGTCATATTTTCTCCTTGTTCACATAGACTATTTAAGTAAATAAGAAAAACCTGAGCAAGAGAGAAACATGAGGATGATAGCCCAGCTTTACTCTTCTACCCCTCCCCATCTCCTTATGATCCCTACTAGCTGGACCCAATTGGAACCCAGAGAGCAAGGAAGCTCATTGGTGCAAGTCACGTAGGTCATCTTCTGCCTCAGTTTTCCCTGATGTTGCAAAATTGTAATTGCACCAATTTATACTTCCATCAGTCTTGAAGAATTCCAGTTGATCCACATCCTTGCTAATACTTAGTATTATGATGCTTCAGAAATTTAGCTAATCGAGAGCTGGGCACAGTGGCTCATACCTGTAATCCTAGCACTTTGGGAGGCCGAGGCGGGTGGATCACTTGAGGTTAGGAGTTCGAGACCAGCCTGATCAACATGGCAAAATCTCGTCTCTGCTAAAAATACAAAAATTAGCTGGGTATGGTGGCACACACATGTAATCCCAGCTACTTGGGAGGCTGAGGCAACAGGATCACTTGAACCTGAGAGGCAGAAGTTGTAGTGAGCTGAGATTGCACCACTGCACTCCAGCCTGGGTGACAGAGCAAGACTCTGTCCAAACAAACAAACAAAGAACTAAAGAAATTTAGCTAATCTAATGGATGTGTAATGGCATCTATATATTGTTTGACTTTTTGTTTTTGAGATGGAGTCTCGCTCTGTTGCCAGGCTGGAATGCAGTGGCGTGATCTTCGCTCACTGCAACCTCCACCTCCCAGTTTCAAGTGATTCACCTGCCTAGGCCTACCAAGTAGCCGGGACTACAGACGTGTGCCACCACGCCCAGCTAATTTTTGTATTTTTAGTAGAGATGGGGTTTCACCATGTTGGCCAGGATGCTCTCGATCTCTTGACCATTGATCCACCTTCCTCAGCCTCCCAAAGTGCTGGGATTACAGGTGTGAGCCACTGCGCCCAGCCTAATTTGCATTTATTAACAGTGAGACTAAAGCTGGGCACTGTGGCTCACACCTGTAATCCCAGCACTTTGGGGGGCCGAGGTGGGTGGGTCACTTGAGGTCAGTATTTCAAGACCAGTCTGGCCAAAATGGTGAAACCCCATCTCTACTAACACAAAAATTAGCTGGGTGTGGTGACACGCGCCTGTAATCCCAGCTACTTGGGAGGCTGAGGGCAGGAGAATTGCTTAAACCTGGAGGCAGCAGTTACAGTAAGCCGAGGTCACACCACTGCACTGCATCCAGGAAGACAGAGTGAGATTCTGTCTCAAAAAAAAACAGTGAGACTGAATATCCTTTCAGTCAATAGTGTATTATCTGTTTAAATCTTTTGCAATTTTTCTTTTCGATTCTTTGTCCTTTATATACTTATTTGTAGACGTTCTTTAAATCAGCAGGGTGTGGTGGCTCACGCCTGTAATCCTATTACTTTGGGTGGGAGGCTGAGATGGGTGGATCACGATGTCAGGAGATCAAGACCATCCTGGCTAACACAGTGAAACCCCATCTCTACTAAAAATATAAAAAATTAGCTGGGCATGGTGGCACACACCTGTAGTCCCAGTGACTCAGGAGGCTGAGGCAGGATAATTCCTTGAACCCAGGAGGCGGAGATTTCAGTGAGCCGAGATTGCACCACTGCACTCCAGCCTAGGCAACAGAGTGAGACTCCATCTCAAAAAAAAAGAAGTAATTTAAATCTTCTGACTAGGCCAGTTATGGTGGCTCACACTTGTAATCCCAGCACTTTGTAAGGCCAAGATGGGAGGACTGCTTGAGCCCAGAAGTCCAAGACCAGCCTGGGCAACATGGCAAGACCACATCTCTATTTTTTTTAAATTAATATATTTTATAAATTAAAAAATAAAAATTAGCCGAGTGTGGTGCACACCTGTGGTCCTAGCAACTCAGGAGACTGAGGTGGGAGGATCACCTGAACCTGAGAGGTCAAGGCTGCAGTGAGTCATGATCATGTCAATGCACTCCAGCCTGGGTAACAGAGTGGGACCCAGTCTCAAAAAAAAAACAAAAACAAAAAAAAACAAAAAAAACTTCTGGCCTGGCACAGTGGCTCATGCCTGTAATCCTAGCACTTTGGGAGGCCGAGGACGGCGGATCACGGGGTCAGGAGTTCAAGACCAGCCTGAAACCCCGTCTCCACTGAAAATACAAAAAAATTAGGCAGGCATGGTGGCAGGTGCCTGTAATACCAGCTACTCAGGAGGCTGAGGCAGAGAATTGCTTGAACCTGGGAGGCAGAGGTTACAGTGAGCTGAGATGGTGCCATTGCACTCCAGCCTGGGCAACAGAGTGAGACTCCATCTGGGAGAGAAAAAAAAAAAAAAGCTTCTATGAAAATACAAATATTGCGAATATTTTCTCTCAGTCTATAGATTACATTTTCATTTTGTATGTGGTATCTTTTCATGAAAAGAAGTTTTTATTTTGTTTTATTTTTTGAGACAGGGTCTCACTGTCACCCTGGCTGTAGTGCAGTGGTATGATCATAGCTCACTGAAACCTCCAGCTCCTGGTCTCAACCAGTTCTCTTGCCTCAGCCTCCCAAGTTGCTGGGACTACAGGTATATGCCACCACATACAGCAAATTTTTCTGTTTTGTTTTGGTAGAGATGGGGTCTTGCTTTGTTGCCCAGGCTGGTATCAAGCTTCAAGCAGTCCTTACACCTTGGCCTCCCAGAGTGTTAGGATTATAGGAGTGAGCCACTGCACTCCAGTTAGAAGTTTTATATTTTAATATAGTCAAATATATCAATTCTTTCATTGACTTTAGAGTTTTATTGGAAATGGGTGTTGAAATTTATCAATTATCTTTTCAAAATCTGCTAAGATTATTTAAAACTTGCTAATATAACTAATTATACTGAGAGGTTTCCTGATGTTGAACTATCCTTGAATTCCTACAGGAAGTCCTAATTGGGTTTTTTTTTTTTTTTTTTTTTTGAGACGGGGTCTTGCTCTGTTGCCAGGCTGGAGTGCAGGGGCACAATTTTGACTCACTGCAACCTCTGCCTGGTGGGTTCAAGCTATTCCCCTGCCTCAGCCTCCTGAGTAGCTGGGACTACAGGTGTGTGCCACCACGCCCAGCTAATTTTTTGTATTTTAGTAGAGATGGGGTTTCACCATGTTGGCCAGGATGATCTTGATCTCTTGACCTCATGATCCACCCACCTCAGCCTCCCAAAGTGCTGGGATTGCAGGTGTGAGCCACCATGCCCAGCCCCTAATTGGGTATTCTTTATTATTAATACCAATTTTTAACTATTGGATTATACTCACTAATATTTTTATATAAATTTTGGATCTAATTTTGTTTTTTCCTTATTAGTCTTTGGTATTAAAATCATCTAAATTTATAAAAATAATGACAAGAGATGTCCAACTTTTCCATGTCTGCCTGATAACAAAGGCCTTAGTTAAATTAAGTTTATATAAAGGAATCTTCCTTGGTCAGGCACTGTGGCTCACGCCTATAATTCTAGCACTTTGGGAGGCCAAAGCAGGCAGATTACTTGAGCCCAGGAATTTGAGAACAGCCTGGCCAACATGGTAAAACCCTATCTGTACTGAAAATACAAAAATTAGCCCGGCATGGTGTCCCCCGCCTATAGTCCCAGCTACTTGGGTGACTGAGGCAGGAGAATCGCTTGAACCCAGGAGGCCAAGTTGCAGTGAGCTGAGACCACGCCACTGCACTCAAGTCTGGGAGACAGGGCAAGACTCTGTCTCAAGAAAATAAATAAAACCTTCCTAGAATTCCATCCTTTTCTGGTAAATTTTCTTACTTTCCCTTCAAATTCTTCAGTTCCAAAAAACTCTCTGACCAGGAAACACTTTGAAAACAACCTTTTCGGCCGGGCGCAGTGGCTCAAGCCTGTAATCCCAGCACTTTGGGAGGCCGAGACAGGTGGATCATGAGGTCGGGAGATCGAGACCATCCTGGCTAACCCAGTGAAACCCCGTCTCTACTAAAATATACAAAAAAATAGCCGGGCAAGATGGCGGGCGCCTGTAGTCCCAGCTACTCGGGAGGCTGAGGCAGGAGAATGGCGTGGACCCGGGAGGCAGAGCTTTCAGTGAGCTGAGATCCGGCCACTGCACTCCAGCCTGGGCGACGGAGCAAGACTCCGTCTCAAAAAAAAAAAAAAAGAAAGAAACCTTTTCTTGGGGGCCTTAGTAAAACATCTCTCTCTCACTCTAGTAAGAAGACAGTCCTTCCACAGTAATCTATGCAGTGATATATGGCTATCTGTTTAACTGGCTCTTAAACCAGAAAAACATGATTTGTAGCATTTGCCAATAAGCCACCATGGCAAATTTTGAGCTACCATTGTGACATCACTAAACATGGACTTGGGAAGAAATGTCCATGATTGCCTCTTGGAAGCCAGTGAAAGTTAGTTCCAGCATACTATTGAATCAAGGTCCCTCCTCTACAAATGTTAAAGAGTTATGCCAGATTGTGGAGAAATTAAACTGAAATTAAAATGTTACAGAAGACTGGACTTTACCCTGAAGGTAAAAAGAAGACCGGACTTTACCCTGAAGATAAGAAGACCGGACTGCCCTTAGACAGTAGAATCCTCTCCTAGACTGTGGACCTCTGGGCCTCCTCTCTCTGACCCCCATGCTTTGGAGTGCCTTTCTCACATAGTTTCAAGTCTTGTCCACTGCCTGAGACCAGGCAAGGTGACAGTGGCCTCATGTCCATTTAATCCCTTCAGGGCACTCTCCAACATGCTACCTGTCATGTGGTTCCTCTTCTACTCTCTCCCCCAAGTGTGGTTTCCCAGATGTCCAGAGGAGCTCCTGGACCCATGCTTACACTGTGGCTGTAGTCAGCCTACTTCTAGAAAGATGCCTAGTAAGAGCAGTATTATTTTGTGGGATCCCACAAGATTGAACTGCTGATGTTGAGTGACTCCAATTGTTTATATGGACAGGGACCCTCATATAAAAAAGTCTTTGCCTTTTACAGTTAAGCTGGGTGTAAAGTCATAGGGTTAGTGCTAGACTAGTGTAATAAATAGGAAAAGGTGACTGAAATGAAATGGAGGGCTTAAGGACTGACTAATAAATGAGTGTGAGAGTGGGGTTGGGGAAGGGACACTGATTTAAGTCATTTATATAGAAGCAACATGAAAGTCCTCACAGCAATAACTCTGTAAAGGAACTAATGTAAAGAAAAAAAGCAACAGAGATTAAGACTCAATCTTAAAGTTGTAAACACATTTGAGAAGTGGGAGAAAGGAATTGGAAAAGAATACGAAGAATGGGTAGTCAAAGAGTTAAGAATTGTTAAGGATATGGAGCAATCCTCATTAATGATGGTTTTCTTTCAATTAAATCATCTTTGTGACTTTAAAAAAACCTTAGTATAATGTATAAAGTCAAATAATGAAAAACTGTTCCTAGGAGCATTGTTTGTAAAAACTAAAAACTGGAAACAATGAAAATATAAATGTGGTTATAATGCAAAACTATACAGCAATATGTGAGCATACACAACATTATAGATGATTCTCACAAACAATGTTGAGTGGAAAAAGTGAGGTCCAAGGGATAAAGTTCATTTTAAGTTCCAAAACAGGCCAAATTAACCTATGCTGTCAATATTCAGGATAGTTGTTTATTTTCGGGAAAGAGGAAGTGGTGATTGGCAGGAACACAAAGGGAGCTTGGGGTTCTGTTAATGTTCTATTTCCTGACTTGGGATTGGTCAGAATGTGTTCCCCTTGTCAAAATTCATAAAATCATTGCTCTATATACTTAAAATGTATGTACTTTAGTCAGTATAAACTATGCTTAAATGGAAAGTTTATTTTATAATGTAAAAGATACCTCCAGCTGGGCACGTGGCTCATGCCTATAAGTAAACGCAGCACTTTGGGAGGTTGAGGCAGGCAGATCGCTTGAGCCCAGGAGGTGGAGACTGGCCTGGGCCACATGGCAAAATCCCACCTCTACAAATAAAAATTTAGCTGGGCGTGGAGGTGTGTGCCTGTGGTCCCAGCTACTCAGGAGACTGAGGTGGGTGAGCTGAGCTGAAATCATGCCACTGCATTCCATCCTGGGTGACAGAGCGAGACCCTGTCTCAATAAATAAATAAATAAATAAATAAATAAATAGTACTTCCAACTTTCCAAGGCACCCTAACCTCTAATCTTTTTTTCTTTTTTTTTTCCCCCCTTTTTGTGGAGAACGGGGTCTTGCTGTATTGCCCAGGCAGCTCTCAAACTCCTGGGCACAAGCTCTCCTCCTGCCTCTGCCTCCCTAAATGCTGGGATGAAAGGCATGAGTCACTGCACCCGGTCTAGCCTCTAGGCTTAATTTCCAGAGGTAAACAATATATTAACAATGCATCATCCAGCCGGGTGCGGTGGCTCATGCCTGTAATCCCAGCACTTTGGGAGGCCAAGGCGGACGGATCATGAGGTCAGGAGATTGAGACTACCCTGGCTAACAGGGTGAATCCCCGTCTCTACTAAAAAATACAAAAAAAAATTAGCCAGGCGTGGTGGCAGGCACCTGTAGTCCCAGCTACTTGGGAGGCTGAGGCAAGAGAATGGCGTGAACCCAGGAGGCGGAGCTTGCAGTGAGCCAAGATTGCGCCACTGCCCTCCAGCCTGGGCAACAGAATGAGACTCCATCTCAGAAAAAAAAAGAAAACAAAGAAAGAAAAAAGAAAAGAAAAGAAAGCAAACCTCTCAAAACAATCCTTTGCAGTGAAGTTCAACTTTGTACTCCTTAAGATGATGGCTGGTGCATAGTTCCTTGGGGGTCCAATTTAGCATTTTTAGTAGAGAAATGTACTTCCATACACTTGATTCTTCAAAATTAATAACATATTTCTTTTACTCTTCCAGAGATGATGGAAAGAATGCTGAATTGTATAAACAATGCCAGCACTGTCCTATAAAACAATGAACCAGTATCCTTCAAGATACCCAGTGACTCAAGATTAAAGCATAATATATTGGCATTAGAAGAAAATGTAGACATCACGAAGTAGTATTTACTGCATTTTGTCTGCCATCATCTGTTCCTCATTCTCTTGATAGCAACACCTTGATTTTCCTTTGGAGAAACGCCCTCTTCCCTATTCTGAGTCCCTGTGTTTCTTTTTTTTTTTTTTTTTTTTTTTTTTTTTTTTTTTTTTTTTTTGAGACGGAGTCTTGCTCTGTCACCCAGGCTGGAGTGCAGTGGCGCGATCTCGGCTCACTGCAAACTCCACCTCCCGGGTTCATGCCATTCTCCTGCCTCAACCTCCCGAGTAGCTGGGACTACAGGCTCCCTCCACAACGCCCGACTAGTTTTTTGTATTTTTTAGTAGAGACGGGGTTTCATCGCGTTAGCCAGGAGGATCTCCATCTCCTGACCTCGTGATCCGCCCGCCTCGTTCTCCCAAAGTGCTGGGATTACAGGCATGAGCCACCGCGCCGGGCGGAGTCCCTGTGTTTCAAATGAAACACTTCACCCCCATCCTAGGTCCAGGAGTGGACATATGACCCAGGAACGAACAATCAACATATCCCATTTCCCTGGATCTAATGATTATTCCAAAGATATGCACATGTTCCTCCCCAGGCCAAGGAGGAGCAACTGCGGAAGATTTTGCTAGAATCATTGAGAAAAAGATGTTTTCTTTGCATTGGAGTTATTAAATAATAAGAATATAATTTAGAGTTGTGAAAGGCAAGCACATGAAAGCCTATTTAACATGATACGGATTGGACAGAGTCTCAATGATTTCATGTAGGTCCTGAATCCAAATGCATCAGAAATAGTGCTATTACAGACTAGATTGTGCCCCCTCAAAATTCATATGTTGAGGCACAAACCCCCAATGTGAGTGCACTTGGAGACAGAGCCTTTAAAGAGGTCATACTGGGTGCCGTGACTCACGCCTGTAATCCCAACACTTTGGAAGACCAAGGCGGGTGGATCACCTGAGGTCAGGAGTTGGAGACCAGAATGGCCAACACCGCGAAACGCTGTCTCTATAGTCCCAGCTACTCGGGAGGCTGAGGCAGGAGAATGGCGTAAACCCGGGAGGCGGAGCTTGCAGTGAGCTGAGATCCGGCCACTGCACTCCAGCCTGGGCGACAGAGCGAGACTCCGTCTCAAAAAAAAAAAAAAAAAAAAAAAAAAAAAAGAACAAACAATACAGCTGGCGCAGTGGCTCATGTCTGTAATCCCAATGCTTTGGGAGGCCGAGGTGGGCAGATTACTTGAAGTAGAGTTTGAGACCAGCCTGGCCAGCATGGTGAAACCCCATCTCTACTAAAAATGCAAAAAAATTTAGTTGGGCATGGTGGCACATGCCTGTAGTCCCAGCTACCTGGGAGGCTGAGGCAGGAGAATGGCATGAACCCGGAAAGTGGAGGCTGCAGTGAGTTGAGATCACGCCATTGCACTCCAGCCTGGGCGACAGAGCAAGACTCTGTGTCAAAAAGAAAAAAACAAAAATTAGCCAGGTGTGGTGGCGTACTCTGTTGTCTCAGCTATTCAGGAGGATGAGGCACAAGAATCACTTGAACCCAGGAGGCAGAGGCTGCAGTAAGCTGAGATTGCAGTACTGCACTCCAGCCTGGGTAACAGAGTAAGACATCGTCACACACACACACACACACACACACACACAATAATATAATAATAATAATGAGGCCAGGCACAGTGGCTCACGCCTGTAATCCCAGCACTTTGGGAGGCCGAGGCAGGTGGATCACGAGGTCAGTGCATTGAGACCATCCTGGCTAACTTGGTGAAACCCTGTTTCTACTAAAAATACAAAAAATTAGCCAGGCATGGTGGCACACACCTGTAGTCCCAGCTACTCTGGAGGCTGAGGCAGGAGAATCGCTTGAACCCAGGAAGTGGAGGTTGCAGTGAGCTAAGATCGCACCACTGCACTCCAGCCTGGGCAACAGAGCAACTCCGTCTCAAATAAATAAATAAATAATAACAGCCCCTAAAACGTGGAATTGGCTAATTGAGGTGAGGTATAAGGTAGTGAGAAGTTCCCCACTCCCCAGTTAGGAATGCTTAGCAATTACTGGTTTTTGGTAGAAAAATGCCTGGCTAGATTGCCACCGATTTTATATTAGGACTCTTCATGTATTAAACAATAACAAGGCTGGACGTGAGCCACACTTTGTTTGAACCTAGCTAATCCAAAAACAGAAAATATAAAAAAACACAGTTTTGCCTATAGTTAATAATCCAAGATGGCCAAGAATCAGTTCTGGCTTTCCAGGATTAGAATGTCAAAATTCTATACCCAAAAATAAAGTGAACGCTAAGGAGGCCAGGATACTGATATCCACAGATCACTCCCAGTTACTTCCTGTTATTCATGCCCTGGATGACAAAGGGGACAATTGTTCTCATTACAAAGAACCAGTCAAAAGAATGTAGCCAGAAAAGAAGGAACTGTCTCACTCTGCCTCTCCACTTCGGATAGGGCCATGATAGAAGTCAACAAGCTACAATGTAGTGGATGGTCCAAGCACCAGTTTGTTTTAAAAAACAAGATAAAAATAATTCTGGTTTTGATTATAAGCTCGGGGAATGTGAATAGAAAACAAAAAAGTACTAACATTATACATAAGTTGTATTGCTTTAGAAACCCTAAGCCTGGTCAGGCACAATGGCTCACTCCTGTAATCCCAGCACTCTGGGAGGCTGAAGTGGGTGGATCACCTGAGGTCGGGAGTTCAAGACCAGGCTGACCAACATGGAGAAACCCCTTCTCTACTGAAAATACAAAATTAGCTGGGCGTGGTAGTACATGCCTGTAATTCTAGCTACTCGGGAGGAGGCTGAGGCAGGAGAATCGCTTGAACCTGGGAGGTGGAGGTTGCAGTGAGCCGAGATCGCGCCATTGCATTCCAGTCTGGGCAGCAAGAGCGAAACTCCCTTTAAAAAAAAAAAAAAAAAAAAAAACATCCGGAGCCTAAAAAAGAGGGGAACTCTATTCTAATGGCCGCCTCAAACCTTTCTTTTTTTTTTAATATGGAATGCTGGAATGCTTCACAAATGTGTACATAATCCATGCAGAGGGACCATGCTAATCATCTCTGTGTGGTTCCAATTTTAGTATATGTGCTGTTGAAGCAAGCGTTCTTTCTTTTCTTTTGAAAACGGTAGTTTTTTTACTGTGGTAATCCTGTTTTCCTTTCATTTTTGTGCAATAGATGTTTCAGGA
Source organism: Chlorocebus sabaeus (assembly GCF_047675955.1). NCBI lineage: Eukaryota > Metazoa > Chordata > Mammalia > Primates > Cercopithecidae > Chlorocebus > Chlorocebus sabaeus. The sequence goes on from NC_132914.1 coordinate 15,028,172, forward strand.
TGATCAAATATATTATTTAGCTATGAGTTCCAAAATCATGAGGCCTTTTAGAATAGTGCTATTCAAAGACAATAAAGCTATGTTGCAGTTTTGCAACTATAGACATATATGTGATAGTTCTGAGAATTTTTATTTAAGCCAAATAAAATAAAGCAAAACACCATTATCTCTTGAACATTTTCATTGTCACTGTATGTTTTCATGGCCAAGCCAAAATTCTTTGAGAGAGGCTAATAGGAAAGATAGTATTTCATACACAGGTGAGAAAATTATGGATGACTAGTACAGATTAACTAAATTATGCAAAGGCATATATCGAGGTAATGACACAATAAAGACAGGAATTCGGGGCTTTCTCTGTTTTCATTCAGGGGCAAGAAAAGACTAGGCAGCAAAGCTGGGCATGGTGTTTCACACCTGTAATCTCAACACTTTGGGAGGCTGAGACGGGAGGATCACTTGAACCCAGGAGTTTTAGATCAGCCTGGGCAACATAGTGAGACCTCCATCTCTACTGAAAATCAAAAATCAGCTGGGCATGATGGCATGTGCCTATAGTCCCAGCTACTAGGGAGGCTGAGGTAGAAGAACTGCTTGAGCCCAGGAGGTTGAGGCTGCAGTGAGCCTTAATCGTGCCACTACCCTCCAGCCTGAGTGACAGAGTGAGGCTCTGTCTCAAAAAAAAGAGACCAGGCGGCAGTTACTGACACCCTACCTTACCACCCATCTCTGGGCAGTATCTCTTATTAGCCTACCTTTGAATTTTTATTAGGGTGACACCAGCAACAGTCCCATACTCCTAATCCAGGTAAGGGGAGAGAGAGCTGCAGCCAGAAACAAGGAGGGAAGGGATGAAGATGGAAAAGAGAGAAAAAAATGAATGCCAACTAGTCTTCCTCTCCTCACTTTGGCAGTGATAAACTCTTGCTCACTCCCTTTGTGCACTCTGGTAGAGAAGCAGCACATTCCGTTTAGTTACGCGTCTGTTAGCGTGGTGAGTGTTATTTAATTGCAGAAAACAAGTTGGAGATAAGAGTGAGATTCAGGAAGGAAATTAGTCTCCTTTCTTTTCAAAAATGGTACAAAAATAACAACAAAACCATACTTAAGGAAGGAAGTAGATGGAACACAATAATATGGAGAACCATTATTCCTTCCCAGGTTAGGCAGGAGAGCTAGGATCTAGTCCTATCTGGTCACACAAAACACATGGTTCGAGCTTTTTGGAGTTCCGTTTCCTCATCTGAAAAGGCAGGGGGGTTGGAAGGTTCAAATTTTGTATTAAGATACTTTGAAGAAGTAATAACCATTTTTCATGAAAGTTAAAGGGAGGATATAAAAAGAAACTAAGATTTATCAACACTTATCTTGTGCCAGGTAATTAGCACTAGGATTTTTAAAGCACAGGCTCAAACATCCTGGGTTTGTTTGTGTTCTGCCTTCTACTAGCTGTGTGACCTTGGGCAAGTTACCTAACTTCTCTGTGTCTCCTTGTCCCCGGCAGAAAATGGGAACAATGGGCCAGGCGCAGTGGCTCACGCCTGTAATCCCAGCACTTTGGGAGGCTGAGGCAAGAGAATCACTTGAGTCCAGGAGTTCAAAACCAGCCTGGGCAACATAGCAAGACTTCATCTCTACTAAAAATTTAAAAGTTAGCCGGAAGCAGTGGTACAAGCCTGTAGTCCGAGCTACTCTGGAAGCTGAGGCAGGAAGATCACTTGAGCCACAGAGTTCCAGGCCACAGTGAGCTATGACTGCACCACTATACTCCAGCCTGAGCAACACAGAGAGATCCTACCTACAAAAAATAAAAATAAAATGGGAACAATGGTACCTTCTCCAAAGGGTGGCTATGAGGATGATGGTTTATATATACAATGTGGTTTATACATACTATATATACATATATATCATAACAGCAAACTGGCACAAAGTATTGCTCTGTAATTGCTATTATAATTATTACAACTTGCCGGGCGCGGGGGCTCACGCCTGTAATCCCAGGATTTTGGGAGGCTGAGGTGGGAGATCATGAGGCCAGGAGCTTGAGACCATCCTGGATAACACGGTGAAACCCCATCTCTACTAAAAAATACAAAAAAATTAGCCTGGCGCGGTGGCGGGTGCCTGTAGTCCCAGCTACTCAGGAGGCTGAGGCAGGAGAATGGTGTGAACCTGGGAGGTGGAGCTTGCAGTGAGCTGAGATGGCGCCACTGCACTCCAGCCTGGGTGACAGAGCAAGACTCCGTCTCAAAAAAAAAAAAAAAAAAAAAAAAAATTATTACAACTTTATCGTGATATTTTTATAGATGAAAAAATAAAATAGATGAGGAAACCATGGCTTCAGAGCTCTGAGTTTTTCTGACCTCAATATTCAGTCTCTCAACTATTGATTACGCTGTACTAGTTAAAAGAAGTGAAAGTCGGCCGGGCCCAGTGGCTCACGCCTGTAATCCCAGCACTTTGGGAGGCTGAGGTGCACAGATCACCTGAGGTTGGGAGTTCAAGACCAGCCTGGCCAACGTGGAGAAACCCTGTCTCTACTAAAAATACAGATTAGCCGGGTGTAGTGGTGCATGCCTGTAATCCCAGCTACTCAGGAGGCTGAGGCAGGAGAATCTCTTGAACCCCAGAGGCAGAGGTTGTGGTGAGCTGAGATCGTGCCATAGCACTCTAGCCTGGGTAACAGGAGCAAAACTCCATCTCAAAAAAAAAAAAAAGAAGTGAAAGTCACAGAATTTTGCAGTCAGTTAGGGAAATCCTACCAGTTTCGCAACGAGTCAATCAAAACCTTGCAATAAATACACAATAAAGCTGTGTTTCAAAAGTCCTCCAACACCTAGCATAGCTTTTAGAACAGCTAATTTGTTTATGTGAAGAAATGCTCCAGGCAGGGCACAGTGGCTCATGCCTGTGATCCAAGCACACTGAGAGGCAGAGGTAGGAGAGTCACTTGAAGCCAGGAGTTTGAGGGCAGCCAGAGCAACACAGAGACACCCTGTCTCTGTGAAAAACAGAAAAAAAATAGGCCAAGTGTGGTGGCTTATGCCTGTAAGCCCAGCACTTTGGGAGGCCCAGGGGGGGTGGATCATTTGAGGTCATGAGTTCGAGACCAGCCTGGTCAACATGGCGAAACCCCATCTCTACTAAACATACAAAAATTAGCCAGGCTTGGTGGTAGGCACCTGTAATCCCAGCTACTCGGGAGTCTGAGGCAGAAGAATCGCTTGAACCAGGGAGGCGGAGTTTGCAGTGAGAGGAGATTGCACCACTGCACTCCAGCCTGGGCAACAAAGTGAAATTCTGTCTCAAAAAGAAAAATAGAAAAAAATAGCCAAGTGTGGTGGTGCATGCCTATAGTCCCAGCTACTCTGGAGGCTGAGGTGAGAGGATCGTTTGAGCCCAGAAGTCAAGGCTGCAGGGAACCAGGATCAGGCCACTGCACTCTAGCATCAGTGACAGAGTGAGACCCTGTCTCAAAAAAAAGAAAAAAGAGAAACAGCCCCAAAGACATTACTCTTGTGTTGGGCTGAAATCCAGTGAATTGGTGGCCTCTCTCTCTCTCTCTCTCTCTCTCTCTCTCTCTCTCTCTCGTCTGAAGGTTTTCAGAGATGCAAATTGCCTACTTGAAATTCTGTGGCATTAAATCTCTGCTCAGATGAGCCTCTGGCCAGAAGTAGAATCCTTTTTTTTTTTTTTTTGAGACGGAGTCTTGCTCTGTCTCCCAGGCTGGAGTGTAGTGGCATGATCCCAGCTTACTGCAACCTCTGCCTCCTGGGTTCAAGTGATTCTCCTGCATCCCCTCCCTAGTAGCTCAAATTACAGGCACCTACCACCATGCCCAGCTAATTTTTGTATTTTTGGTAGAGACAAGGTTTTGCCATGTTGGCCAGGCTGGTCTCAAACTCCTGACCTCAAGCGATCCACCCATTTCAGCTGGAATTACAGGCATGAACCACCTCGCCCCGCTAGGATACTTTTTTTTTTTTTTTTTTTTTTTTGGACACAGGGCTTCACTCTCTCACCCAGTCTGGAGTACAGTGGCACGATCTTGGCTCACCGCAACCTCTGCCTCTTGGATTCAAGCAATTCTCTGACCTCAGCCTCCTGGCTAGCTGGGACTACAGGTGCGTGCCACCACATCCAGCTAAGTTTTTGTGTTTTTAGTAAAGGCAGGGTTTCACTGTGTTAGCCAGAATGGTCTCAATCTCCTGACCTCGTGATCGGCCCACTTTGGCCTCTCAAAGTGCTGGGATTACAGGCGTGAGCCACCATGCCCAGCCTGTGTGTGTGTGTGTGTGTGTGTGAGTGATGAAGTTTTGCTCTTGTTGCCCAGGCTGGAGTGCAATGGCATGATCTCGGCTCACTGCAACCTCCACCTCCCAGGTTCAAGCAATTCTCCTGTCTCAGTCTCCTGAGTAGCTGGGATTACAGGCGCCTGCCACCACCCCTGGCTAATTTTTGTATTTTCAGTAGAGACGAGGGTTTCTCCATGTTGGCCAGGCTGGTCTTGAACTCCTGACTTTCAGGTGATCCACCTGCCTCGGCCTCCCAAAGTGCTGGGATTACAGGCATGATCCACTGGGCCTGGCCACCAAGATACTTTCTTAAAGGAGGAATTGGTAAATTCTTTCCCTGTGGTGATAGGGAGTTTTGATAAAGGTGGGAAGGGGAGAACCATGTGCATGACTCCAGACTCAGAAACCAAAACCCAAGTTGAATTCCATCTCAGAGTAAAATCAAGTACTACAGATGAGAAAACACAGACTCTTAAGAATTATAGGACTAGCGTGTCTTCTCTTAGGGGATAAAAGCTGTTTGACAGCGTCTGCAACAAGTGGTTCACAGACACGTCCATCATCTACTTTCTCAACAAGCAGGAACTGTTCGAGGAGAAGATCACACACAACCCCTGACCATCTGCTTCCCTGAGTACACAGGGGCCAACAAGTATGATGAGGCAGCCAGCTGCATCCAGAGTAAGTTTAAGGACCTGAATAAGCACAAAGACACCAAGGAGATCTACGTACACTTCACATGTGCCACCGATACCAAGAACATAGTTCGTGCTTGATGTCATCACCGATGTCATCATCAAGAACAACCTGAAGGACTGTGGCCTCTTCCAAGGGGCAGTGAGACCTGACGGGATGGGCCACCACCAACTCTGTACCCTGCAACCCCTGAGGAAGATGGGGCAAGAAGACCGTGCTCCCCTCCTGTTTCGCAGCCACTTTTCTCTTCTTTCCTTTGTTCTCAGCTCCCCCTGTTCCCTCAGCTCCAGACGTACGGGAGGGGTTGCCAAAGACCTCCCTGTTTGAACCCTGCCCTTGTCTGAGGTGCTGGTAATGGCCATGGTACTCCCTTTCTGGGCATCTGTTCTGGTACCCCCCAGAAGTTGTGAAGATTCCATTTTACTTAGTAGCTCTCATTATGTAAAGAGAAATCTTGAAATAAATCAGTTGTTCCTGAAAGTTCACAAGAGTAAGAAAATAGACTGAGTCTTGCCGGCCGGGCGCAGTGGCTCAGGGGCCTGTAATCCCAGCACTTTGGGAGGCCAAGGCGGGCGGATCACGAGGTCAGGAGATCAAGACCATCCTGGCTAACACGTTGAAATCCCGTCTCTACTAAAAATACAAAAAAACAATAGCCAGGCATGCTGGCGGGCGCATGTAGTCCCAGCTGCTGGGGAGGCTGAGGCAGGAGAATGGCGTGAACCAGGGAGGCGGAGCTTGCAGTGAACCGAGTTCATGCCACTGCACTCCAGCCTGGGAGACACAATAAGACTCCGTCTCAACAAAAAAAAAAAAAAGAAAGAAAGAAAAGAAAACAGACTGAGTCTTAAAAGAACTACATGGTATAAAAGAAGAATCCAGAAAGTAGTAGACTGGGACCAGAGAAATAATATTTGAATTTAACTCATCTGTTCAACAAATATTTGCTCCTTGCTAACATTTTGCCAGGTCCTGTGCTTGTTATACAGTTTTGACCAGATAGACATGGCCTTAGGGGACTTGAAAAGCTAGTTGCCAGTGAAGGAGGAGAGCCAATATACAAGAAAACAAATATATGTAATTGTAAGTTACAGTGGTACTATAACAGAAAAAAAGAGGTTGCCATGTAAGACAATAAGAAAATATAAGAATTTACTTTGGACCAAGCGTTCAGGAAGGCCTCTGAGGAAGGCAAATCTTGACCAGAGGGTAGGAGGAACTCAGGGGACAGTGAAAGGAGGAAGGAATATTGGCGGGGCAGGGGTGGGGAGATTTCAAGCACGTGGAGTGAAAAATGCTAAGATCCTAAACTAAAAGCAACTCTAAGAATCAGAGGGCTAGTTTGGATGGCTTGACCTCTACCCCTCTTGAATCCCCTTTGATACCAAACATTTTGGAAAATCCCATGTAGCATATACTGCATGCCTTCCCACAATCATTTATGACTCTTAAGTCTCACAAAAACAAATTCAACTGATGAATTCACATCTTTTTAACATACATTTTGAAGATTATCTTAGCCCAAACCTGCACCCACATCCTTCTGAGCGTACTGACTCACTAGACAAAGCCAACTCCTCCCCTCCTGCGTACAAAAATAGCTTTTCCAGATCTACTGTTGTAATTGGTTTTTTTCCAGGGCTTTATGCTCTACTGAAACTAAACACTTAAATGAGCAATTTCACTCTAGTTTTAAGCTCAGGGGAAATGACAATGGTTTTGTTTCTGTTTTGAGACTTTGGGGCAAATTTTAAATCATTAATATATAATTAATCCTATGTAACATCATAGAAGCAAAACATGTGATTCCTTTTTCAGTACATTGCACACATAAAATGAACATGAAACCAGGTTTGGAGAGTGATTCTTAGTAACGTAGCCTTGCATTTGTGCTTCGACATAAAATTGAGACATTCTCAAGAGGCCTTGGGACATGGTGACATGTTGCGCAGTTTGGCCAGCAGAGGGAGACCAGAGAGTCGTGAAGCACCCAACGAAGCCACACCCAGATTAGGGTTGCTTATTATCTGTCTCTTCTCTGAATTTTCAAAAAACACAAAAAGAAAATGAGACATTCTTGAAACAAAGCCCCTTTTTTTATTGAAGCAAAATCCACGTAACATAAAACTAGCCCTTTTAAAGGGTGCAATTAAGTGGCATTTACCTCATTCACAGTGTTATGGAACCGTCACCTCTATCTAGTTCCAAAACGTAAGAAATGTTTAAATTTTCTATAAAGAGAACTTGCAGAAGCCCAGGCCTGTTGTATCCTCCTTATTTCGTCACATTCCCAGTTTTGTGTCCACCGGCATTCTGTCAGGAATTGTCCCCATGCGTTCCCCCAACAGCCTTCGTCACTGTACAATTCATAGACTCGGATTCAGGTTTACAATTACAGGTTCGAAAACCAAAAACATCCCAATCCTTTAGTTCTTCCTCTAGGAATTGCACAGTTGCAATAGACAAGCCAGTATAGGTGACTTTTAAAAATTCTATACATACTATGTTTGTCACTTCTCAGCAAAGGAATGAATAAATTGTTTTAATTTAAATATGGTTACAAAACGGAAATGAACAATGTACTACACCAAAGCCCTTCAGTCTTTGATGGGAAATTTAAAGTTATTCCCATCCACAGTGAAAATTAGTTATTTCTAGGTTGGGATGCAAGCCAAGATTTTAAGGGCACCATGTCAACTGGTTAGATAACAACTTTGAGGAAAGCAGAACTTAATGTAATAAAAGCAGAAGGTTTACAATCTAAATCCACTTTTTTATTAAAGAATTTAATCTGCTTTATGGGGTCTTGGCCCAGGGAAGGGTAAAAAAAAAGAAATGCCAAACTGGAGAGGCCGGGGGAGGGGAATGGCTGTAGATGACTCTGGGAAAACAGGAGGGAGGGAAACTGAAGCGCGAATGAGGCCGGATCCGCCCTAACAAAGAGGCAGAAACTGTGTCTCAACAGCCACCAAATCCAGTTCAGGGCGGTTTGAGCCAGTTTCTGAGCTGGATTGAGAACAACAGCCTCGGCAGAGACTTCACTAGGGTGAAACAGAAAATCCAGCATGGACTTCCCAGAAAGAACTGGATTTGGCCTGGACTCGCTGGAGCCTAAAGCTGCTTCCTGTAGTGGCAAAGTCAGATAAAATATAAGGCCTGGAGCATGGACAGTGGCCTCTTCCAGAAAGAGAAATCACACAGCACTGTCTCTGTGCCATAATCCAGTCCGCATTTTCTGTCTTGCTGCTCCTAATTGTGGCTGGTAAGGGAAAAAGGGCCTCAGGGTATCAGTTTTCAGAGAAAGCTGGCTGCAATGTTGGGGGAGGGGAAGATTATGTGTCTCCCGTAGTTTAATGTGTGTGCCTGGTGGGGGGGAAGGGGGGGAAATGTGCGAGAGGGTCTGAAGGAGAGGGAACAGCACTTCACACCCTGCAGTTCACACCACCTTTCCAACAGCTTTGCTGCATTATTGCACAACCTCAAAATACACTGAACATAGGCTTTGTGGGAGCGCCCCACATACAAGTGGCACTTGTACAAGTAATTATCAGACCTCCTTCAGCCCTACGCATGAAATGGCAGTAGCCATACCCAATACTGTCAACATTCTCTTTTCACCTGGGTCCAGAAATACATACAAGCCGTACATGCCTTTCTCAACTGACACAGCAGTATTAGGTAACAATGGAATGATAATCCTGTCCTCCGCTCCCCTCCCCCAAGTGCCAGAAGCTCCCAAGATCTGATCAGTCCCACCCTGAAATGGCTCCTCTAACACTGTCTAGTAGACTGAACTGTGGCCTGCAGCTGTGGAGGGTGTGCACTGCCTGTGGCCAAGTTTGGCTCAGAACCTTCCCGAACCAGTAAAGCCCTTCCCCACCAAAAATTCCTAGGAGTTCTACACAAAGTCCAGGTCGGCCTGGTGGGACAATGTGTGTGTGTAAATTCCCTCTCCCCTAAGTGTCCAAAGTTGTTTAGAATCTTCCAGAGGCACTAATTAAGTGCCTCCAGACCCAGGGCTTCTCTGACTGGAAGTCAGCCCTGGTGCGAGCTGGGGGGCAGGGCATGGAGCTTACAGCTCTCCCATGCACAGGCTCAATTACAAGCAGGGCTGTAGGTTTCAGAAATACTCCTTAGAGACTGGGGAAGGGAAAAGGAAGAAGGTCAGCTGAAAGATGTGAAAATGCTATTTTATTCCTTTACCATAGATACATAGATGGAAAATTGGAACACAATCCACTCTGCATTATTAATGTGCGAAAATCAAACACACGAAACATGTTGTTGACATTTTCTATTTAATGTTTATTACACAAGTAAGTAACTCATGAAGCTCTTCTACGTCTATTTCACTCACTATTAAACCTGGACTGCTGGGGATTCTGCTAGGTCTTTCTTTTAGGATTTGTTTCTTTTTTGGTAGGGGACAATGAATTGCCCCACATGAAGATGCAGTAGGCTGGAGAGGATAACAGTAATAACCGCCGGGTGCCGTGGCTCACGCCTGTAATCCCAGAATTTTGGGAGTTCAAGGCGGGCGGATTGCCTGAGGTCAGGAGTTTGAGACCAGTCTGGCCAACATGGTGAAACACCGTCTCTACTAAAAAAAATACAAAAACTAGCTGGGCGTGGTGGTGTTCGCCTGTAATCCCAGCTACTCGGGAGGCTGAGGCAGGGGAATTGCTTGAACCAGGGAGGCAGAGGTTGCAGTGAGCCGAGATTGCACCACGGCACTCCAGCCTGGGCGACAGAGTGAGACTCCATCTCAAAAAAATTAAAACAAAAATAAATTTTTTAAAAAAACAGTAATAACCATAATACTGAGAGCTCACTATAAACCAGGTATTACCAAGTGTTTCATATCTTAAATTATAACACACACACCGTACATTTCCGAGTTAGGAATTAATGTCCCCATTTCAGAGATGAGGAAAATGAAGTTTGGAATGATTTGGTACTTTACCAACGTTACACATCTCTAATGTGGCAGGCAAAGATTCTGGCTCCAAAATCCATACATCTAAGCTGATGCTATACCAGCCACCTCACTGGCAACGGGTTATAAACCCTTTTTCAGATCCTACTACGTGTCTGCCTACTTCCGGCTGGGGGAAGATGGTCATAGCGAGAGGGGAAGAATTGGTTCAGTGATGAGAACATGGTTGGTTCCTGCCTTCAACAAGCTTTCAATCTAATGACTGTTTTTTTCAAGGACAATTCAGAACAGTCTGACAGGGATTTTTTTTTTTTTTCCCCCTGCCTTTCGGCCTCAGAGGCCATCTGGGAAAAAGAGTTTAGAATTTCCCTGCCATTTCCGTGCTGTGCGGGGAGGAACATTTGAAATCGGGCCTGGCGGGGTACCAGCAGGCAGCACAAGCAAGCGGGGTGGAGAGGGCCAGGGCGAGGCCCCGGGAGCCGTCACCATGGCAACCCAGCCTGCTTTCCAGAACAACGTCTGTAACCAGGAAAACAGCTCCAGAGAGCTCGCTCTTCATAATCCCCGTGGCCTGTCGGGCCAGGGAATGCACAAGGGGGATTCTTTCTCTGTAGAGAAACGGCTCTTTACAAGGCGGGAACAAAGGGGAAACATTTGTTGTATAGATCTGTTATCTGGCTGAAATAAAATCAACAAAGTGCAATTACTTAGTTCCTCTCCACTCTTCACAGGAAATGAACTCTGTATTGTTAGGCAAGGTTCCTTTTTCTGAATAATATTTGCTGTAATTTTTCTTTTATCCCCATTTTATAGATGAGAGATTAGTAAGCATGAATGAACTTGACCTCTGCAAAACTATAATTTGAAAACCAGGGCGTCTTTTAGAAGGCTTTGTGAAGGAGGCCCCGCCTTTGCCTTCTTTGTGATAAACCTACCAGATAATGTGAAGAGAGTTAGTGTCCACGTGCTCGGGGCCTTGGGAGCCACCAGCGCTGGCTGGACTCAGCCGCTGCGCTCTGTTCCCTGCGCTCGCCCCTCCCCCGCACCCGCAAACGCAGCCAGGAGGAAGAGGCGAGGAGGAATGCAGGAGGCATTCCAGCCCCACCCCCGCAAGCCGCCTCCAGCGCGTTCTGAAACTACTGCTAAGTGGGCTGCAAGGAAGACAGTGAACCAGCTGGTGACTGTACTCCTCCAGGCTTTCACATGATCTACAGCCTGACTACACCCTGCGCATTGAAGGTTGTCCCTTGCTCCCTCTGAGCTAGGGTGTGACAGCCCTTAAAGATGAGGGTAGCATCGCGGTAGTCAGTCCACACCTGCAAGACCAGGAACAACAGCAGTTACTGTATGCCTAACAACCGACGATTTTCCGTAAATGTCCACACTTACAAATAATGTCATTTTAAAATAGTTACGTAAACCAGAAAGGTTAAGAGTTCAGCTACCTCGTGGCAATAAAAGTTCTGCTCTCTGTGTCTGGGTGTCCCTGAGGAGGCCAATCCATGACAAAATCGGAAAAGCCAAAAGAACTAGACCTACACTTTTGCATCAGTCCCTTTGTGCAGTGATGAAGGAGGGAGGGCCCCTCATCACTGGGGAAGTCATGGGTGGCACACTTTCCAGTCTACGCTAGAGATTTTGTTGCCTTAAGGTCACTTGGTGATAGGAAATGCGGTCCCTGCCATCTTCCACCCCTAGGGACTAAGTTGAGAACCACTGCCAGAGAAGCCTTGGAAGGAGTTAATTGGATGAACTATCGATATTAAATTAAGGCCTAAATATGTTGTCCATCCCACAGACATTTTTTTTTTTTTTTTTTTTTTTGGACGGAGTTTCGCTCAGTCACCAGGCTGGAGTGCAGTGGCACGATCTCGGCTCACTGCAACCTCTGCCTCCCAGGTTCAAGTGATTCTCTTGCCTCAGTCTCCCAAGTAGCCGGGACTACAGGCACGTGCCAGCACGCCCGGCTGATTTTTTTTGTATTTTTAGTAGAGACGGGGTTTCACCATATTGGTCAGGCAGGTCTTGAACTCCGGAACTCGTGATCCATCGGTTTCCCAAAGTGCTGGGATTACAGGCGTGAGCCACCGCGCCGGCCTCTTTTTTTTTTTTTTTTTTTAGACAGAGTCTTACTCTGTCACTGGGCTGGAGTGCAGGGGCGCTGATCTCGGCTTACTGCAACCTCTGTCTCCCAGGTTCAAGAGATTCTCCTGCCTCAGCCTCCGGAGTAGCTGGGATTACAGGCACCCACCACTACACCCAGCTAATTTTTTGTATTTTTAGTAGAGACGGGGTTTCATCATGTTGGCCAGACTCGTCTTAAATTCCTGACCTCATGATTCGCCCACCTTGGCCTCCCAAAGTGCTGGGATTACAGGCGTGAGCCACCGCGCCCGGCCAGAAAAACAGACTTCATTTCAGATGTATTAACAAACAGGTCAGCTACCAGTCAGAAATAAAAGAACTCAAACGCTAAGACAAAGCAAGGAGTCTGAAGTCCACTAGGTCAGTAGCTTTTCAGGACCTGAAACAGGTGGACTAGCCCAGCAGGAGAATTGATCTGTTTCCTTACCCAGAAGCGTCCAAGCATCCCATCAGGATAATAACTAAACCACAAGCACAAAAACCCTGAGAAAAGGTGAGCTATTGACATGCAGATTTCAACATCCAAAGCACTTTAAAATTTCAACATATTATTTATAACTTTAGAATTATTAGCAAAACTACACATTATTGGACCTAATATCAGAAGAGTAATTATTAGATACATGATCATGAGTCAGTACTAATGTTTTCACGTAGTCTGCTAAGACCTGTTCACACATGCTAGGCTGAGATCTAGCAGCAATTAAGCTAGGACTTATCCCGGTACCACATACCCTAACATCCAATCTATTTCACCACTTCAACTCTTTTTTTTTCTTTTTTTCTTTTTTTTTTTTTTTTTTTGAGGTGGAGTCTCACTCTGTTGCCCAGGCTGGAGTGCAGTCGCAGGATCTCGGCTCACTGTAAGTTCCGCCTCCCAGGTTCACCCCATTCTTCTGCCTCAGCCTCCCAAGCAGCTGGGACTACAGGCGCCCACCACCACGCCCGGCTAATTTTTTGTATTTTTAGAAGAGACGGGGTTTCACCGTGTTAGCCAGGATGGTCTCGATCTCCTGACCTCGTGATCCGCCCCCCTCGGCCTCCCACTTCAACTCTTAAAGGGCAAAGAAGAGAGAGACATTCCTTAAGAGATAGAGGACTTGCAGGGGCTGAAGTAGAGAAAGTTTGTTGTTACTGTAACATCCCAATTTCGAGTCCCTTAGTAAGCACATTTTCCAGACCCTGATTTTCTTTTCTTTGTTTCTTTTCTCTTTTTTTTTTGAAAGAGGATCTGGCTCTGTTGCCCAGGCTGGAGTGTAGTGGTGTAATCACAACTCACTCCAGTTGCCTCTCAGGCTTACGCAATCCTCCCACCTCAGCCTCCACAGTAGCTGGGACTACAGGCATGCACCACTATGCCTGGCTAATTTTTCTATTTTTGGGGTAGAGACAGGGTCTTGCCATGTTGCTGAGATGGTCTCAAACTCCTGGCTCAAGCTATCTACCCACTTCAGCCTCTCAAAGTGCTGGGATGACAGGCATGAGCCACCACACCGGGATCCAAACCCTGATTTTCCCTTGCTGGTACTCATCAGTGACGTTAAAATATTTCAGTTTTCGGACCGGGTACAGTGGTTCATGCCTGTAATCCCAGCACTTTGGGTGGCTAAGGCAGGGGGATCACGAGCTCAGGAGTTTGAGACCAGCCTGGCCAATATGGTGAAACCCTGTCTCTACTAAAAACTACAAAAATTGGTCGGGCTTGGTGGCACACTCCTGTAGACCCAGCTACTCAGGAGGCTGAGGCAGGAATCACTTGAACCCAGGAGGCAGAGCTTGTAGTGAGCCAAGATTGTGCCACTACACTCCAGCCTGGGCGACAGAGTGAGACTGTCTCGAAAAAGAAAAAAAAAAAAAAAAAAGTCAGTTTCTGGTCACAGTGTAATATTGTGTTACCTGACTTCTTTGAAATTAGACCTTCTGTCAATAAGGTAAAAGAAGAGGTAATATGATATGTGTAACTTCCAGGAAAAAGCTTTAAGATCTAATAAACAATATGTTACTGTTGGAGAGATCAAGGAATCAAGTGTTGAGTTGAAACCTCTTTGAGCCAAGGTCTCCTTGCCAAGGCACATTAGACATGCAGCAAGAGAAAGAAACAACCTTTGGTGTGTTAAGCCATTGAGAGAATTGGTGGATATTTGTTATACAGTACAACCTAGATTATCTTGATTAGTCACCTGTCGATATCTGTTTCTGTACCCTCATTTCTTCCCATCAGAAGCTGTGTCTTCTACACAGTCCTAGGCTTCAGAAGACACTGATTCCAGCTCCAGCTCCACAGGGTGGTTCAGTATAAGAATCATGGTAATATTAGTTCCTAATCACTAACTGGTTTAATACGTTTGCCACAAAGTCTTAGCAGTTTCTCAGAGAGAGAGAGAGAGAGAGAGAGAAAGGATGCACCGTTCTCCCTCTGGATGTTTTTATGACAATTATTTTATTATCTCACAGTTCGGTGAGTCAGGAATTCAGGAGCAGCTTAGCTGGACAGTTCTGGCTCAGATTCTCACATGAGGTTCCATTCCAGACATTTGCCAGGGCTGCATTCATCTGAAGGCTTGATTGGGGTTAGGGAATATACTTCCAGGATGGCTTATATGGCTGTTGGCCTAAGTTCTGTTTATTGCTGGCTCTTAGTAGAAGAACACAGTTACTTACCCTGTGGATCCACTCCATGGGGTTACTTGAATGTCCTCCTGTCATGGTAACTGGCTTTCTCCAGAGTGATCCCAACAAAAAGAACAGGAGGAAACCATTATATTTTATATCCTAATTTTAGGAACAACACACCATCATCTCTATTTCATTTTATTCATTAAAGGAAGTCACTAAGTCTAGTCCACATTTAAGAAGAGGGGAATTAGGCTACACTTTTGCAGGGAAGGAGGAATAGTAAGGAATTTGTGGACATATTTTAAACCACCACAGATATGACAGCAGGAAGTGCTGTTGCCATATTGAGTAACAAGAGGATCTAGCCTGAGGGTAAACACTCACAGAGAGGAAAGCAGAACAGACATGGAAAGAATTTTGATGACATCACTGAGCCACTGATCTTACCATGCCTGGAACCTACGCTGGACTACTTATAGTTATGTGAAAAAAACCACATTTCTTCCTTTACCATTTCAGTCTGTTTGAATGGGGCTTGCTTATATTTCCTCTAGGGAATGAAACCAACGTATCTAATCCACAATACATATTGTAAATTCACCTAGATATCAATATATAAATGTAAACATTTGAAAAATATGATCTCCATTTCTAAATTATTTAAATTACATATATATAAAACTGCTTATTCAATTACATATATAATTATACGTGTGTGTTTATAAAACTGCTTACCATATGATCAAAGTTTTGTGCAATTTAAAAAAAAATTCTAATAATTTCCAAATAATTTGTTGATTTTAAAAAAAACCTTTGATGTGGTCAGGCGTGGTGGCTCACACCTGTAATCCCAGCACTTTGTAGGGCCAAGGCAGGCGAATCACCTGAGGTTGGAAGTTCGAGACCAGCCTGAACAACATGGAGAAACCCCATCTCTACTAAAAATAACAAAATTAGCCAGCCTCCCAAAGTGCTGAGATTATAGGCACAAGCCATTGTGCCCAGCCACCAGATAAATTTTAAATAATTTTTTTGTGCCTTAGTTTTCTCATCTGTAAAATAGGGTATGGTTGGTGATGATAATTTAAATTCACAAATGAGTTAATATGCTTTTATTTATTGATATTTATTTATTTGTTTATTTTTGAGACAGGATGTGTCGCCCAGGCTGGAGTACAGTGGTGTGATCACATTTTACAGCAGCCTCAAACTCCCGGTTTAAGGGATCTCCCACTTAAGCCTCTTAAGTAACTGGGATGGCAGGCACACAACACCATGCCTGGCAAATTAAAAGAAAAAAAATTATAGGCACAGGGTTTTACTATGTTGTCCAGGTTGATCTTGAACTCCTGAGCTCAGGCCTCCCAAAGTGCTGGGATTACAGGTCTGAGCCACTACACCTGGCTAATATCCTTTTAGAAGAGAACCATACAGAGAAGGTACTATGGAGGTGTTAATTTTTATTTTTATTAATAAAATCAATGTTAATGTCTTCAATCAATAGTCATTCAGTGAAGGATGGGCGCAGTGGCTCACACCTGTAATCCCAACACTTTGAGAGGCCAAGGTGGGTGGATCACCTGAGGTTGGGAGCTCAAGACCAGCCTGATCAACATGGAGAAACCCCGTCTCTACTTATAACATAAAAATTAGCTGGGTGTGGTAGTACTCGCCTGTAATCCCAGCTATTCGGGAGGCTGAGGCAAGAGAATCACTTGAACCCGGGAGGCGGAGGTTGCAATGAGCAAGATTGTGCCACCGATCTCCAGCCTGGGAGACAGAGCCAGACTCTGTCTCAAAAAAAAAAAAAGAAGTACTTGAAAAAAATAAACGGGCTGGGCATGGTGGCTCACACCTGTAATCCCAGCACTCTGGGAGGCTGAGGCGGGCAGATAACTTGAGGTCAGGAGTTCGTGACCAGCTAACCTGGTCAACATGGTGAAACCCTGTCTCTACTACAAAATACAAAAATTAACCAGGCGTGGTGGTGGGAGCCTGTAATCCCAGCTACATGGGATGATGAAGCAGGAGAATTGCTTGAACCCGAGAGGTGGAGGTTGCAATGAGCCAAGATCACGCCATTGCACTCCAGCCTGGGTGACAAGAGCGAAACTCTGTCTCGAAAACAAACAAACAAACAAAAATACAGTGCTTCCACACTAGTGCAAAACACGCCTTGACACAGAAGGAGCCTGTGTTTGAGGATGATAGGTATTCATTTACTTTCATAAACCTTTCACCACATCTCAGATTGCTCATTGGGAAAAACGTATATTTTGTGAGATATTTTGGAAGGTCTCCATGTGAAGTTTGGTCCTGGTCATGTAATTATTATTTTCTAATTTCTTATTCTGTTATTTATGTTTTTTAAATTTATAAACAAAGAGTACTAAAATATCACGATTGTTATTCACTCTGTCATCCAGGCTAAAATACAGTGGTGTGATCATAGCTCCCTGTAGCCTCCAACACCTGGGCTCCAGGGATATTCTCATCTTAGCCTCCAGAGTAGCTGGGACTATTGCCTACCCAAAGGACCTTTTTTTTTTTTTTTTTTTTTGAGATGGAGCCTAGCTCTGTCATCCAGACTGGAGTGCAGTGGTGTGATCTCAGCTTACTGCAACCTCCACCACCCAAGTAGCTGGCACTACAGGCACCCGCCACTCCCCTGGCTAATTTTTTTGTATTTTTAATAGAGACATGGTTTCACCAAATGGCCAGGCTGGTCTCGAACTCCTGAGTTTGTGATCCGCCTGCCTCAGCCTCCCAAAGTGCTGGGATTACAGGCATGAGTCACCGTGCCCAGCCAGGACTATTATTATTATTATTATTATTTTTTTCTGAGACAGAGTCTCACTCTGTCGCCCAGGCTGGAGTGCAGTGGCAGGATCTTGGCTCACTGCAACCTCTGCCTCCCAGATTCAAGAGTTTCACCGTGTTAGCAAGGATGGTCTCAATCTCCTGACCTCGTGATCCACCTGCCTCGGCCTCCCAAAGTGCTGGGATTACAGGCGTGAGCCACCTCGCCAGGCTGCTATGAATCTTAAATAGAGTAGATCAAGGTCACCAACTCCCTTCTTGGAATATATTTGCATATCTGTGCTCAGGGAGAATGAATAATCTATGCAAATCCACTGCCAGTGGTTTTTTTCTCTAAGGCAGATATCTTCCCAAAGAAATAAGAGGGAAACTTGTTCCTTTATATTTCAAGTAAAACAAAACAAAGAAAGACACCCTGAGATTCTACTATGGTGGAATTTTAACTGGATTTCAGATCCTATCATTCATTACGAAATTAAGGAGGATAAAAACCCACTCCAGGCATTTCAACCAGTAGAGATTTAAATAAAGAAATGAGTTAATGTTGGAAAGTCCAGAGAGGGCGAGAAGCTTACTCAATGAGTAGCAACTACTAACCATTTCTAGACTGGGGAAGCAAAAATCACTGAGCAGAGGCCAAGGGTGCGTGCAGCTAAGGCTTCTCTGAAGCCCAGCTACCTGAACTGGAGCCCAGGAGCCTACAAGTGCAGGCTGCTGTCGGAGTCCCTGTGGCTTCATCTGCCCCAAACTTCACTACTAATGTTGCCTCTGCAATCAGTGCTATTGCCGTCTCTGTTCTTTTATCACTGGTGTGTAGTGCTGGAACTGCTGGAAACAGCTGCTTTTTCAACTGCTCAAAACTAGAAAAAGAGAGTCACAATTCCCTCCCTGTTGCCTTTTAATCTCCTTCCATTGGCAGAATCTGACCAAAAGTTTGTAATGTAGAATACAGTTTGTAAATGTAGTTTGTAAATGTTTGTAAATGTAGAATACAGAATCTAACACAGCAGAGCACAGAAGTGTGAGAATGAAGGTTGAAAACATGAAAGGGAAATAAATCTTGGGGTCTCAAAAACCATTAAGCTAAGGGGAAAAGTCAAGCTGGGAACTGTTTAGGGCAAATTGCCTCCCATTGTATTCAAAGTCATACCTCTGCTCACTAAGATAAATGCATATCTCATTGCCTACTTTGGAAAGGCTAATTAGAAACTCAAAAGAATGCAACCATTTGTCTCTTCTCTACCTATGACCTGAAAGCCTCCTCCTTGCTTTTGCTTTTTGGCCAGTGGTCCCGCCTTTTCCTACGTATGTTGATTGATGTCTCATGTCTCCCCAAAATGTATAAAACCAAGCTGTGGGCTGGGAGTGGTGGCTTACGCCTGTATCCCAGCACTTTGGGAGGCAGAGGCGGGTGGATCACAAGGTCAGGAGTTCGAGACCAGCCTGGCCGTCTTGGTGAAACCCCATCTCTACTAAAAATACAAAAATTAGCCAGGTGTGGTGGCAGGCGTCTGTAATCCCAGCTGCTTGGGAGGCTGAGGCAGGAGAATCGCTTGAAACCACTGCACTCCAGCCTGGGCTAAAGAGTGAAACTCTGTCTCAAAAAAAGAGAAAGAAAAGCAAGCTGTGTTCTTCCCACTCTGGGCACATGTCGTCAGAACCTCCTGAGGCTGTATCACGGGTGACACTTTGGCAAAAGAAACTTACTAAATCGACTGAGACCTATCTCAGATATTCAAGGTTCACAAGAACAAATAAATAACCAGTCTGGTAAGTCGTAAGAAAGTTACACTGCATTTCATGGACCCTAACAAGGCCAAGACACTCACTCACCTTCCCAAGAAGAGTCTCTGTAGAGACTCAATGGTAAACCTGTAGGCAGTCAAGAGGGTTTAATATGTCCTTTTCTCCACTATCAAATGCAGTCACAAAACAATATTTCAGTATTATCAGACACCTAACGAGCAGTGCTATGTGAAGGTTCTAGGAAACTTTAAACGATTGAAGATTCTCGCCTTCAGGTAAGGGATAGGAAAAAAAGCAGTACTGATAATACTGAAATATTGCTTTGTGATTGCATTTGATAGTGGGGAAAAGGACATATGAAACCCTCCAGCCTTTTTCTCTTGGTGCCCTAAAACTTCTAGCTCATTGAGATTAAAAGGATCAAAATGCAATCTTATCCAGGGATAAAAGGCATCTTTACAATTGGAATTCTAAAATAGTATGTCATCCACTTCAGCACAAAGTGGATGGAGAGAATAAGGCATAATATCAAATATAAGCCCCCCAAATAGAAAGTTACGAGGGTGGACAGAATGTGGAAATAAACTAAGACAAACCAAATGAGAACAAGCAAAGTCTATTTATTCAGAGATTGCTATAGCAAGGGGGTCAACCACTGTCACTTGTATTCTGGCAGAGACTCCAAGGCAGGCAGAGGAGTAGGAAAGTTTTACGGTAGGAAAAAGGAAAGGCTTCAGCTATGCCCCAGTTGGAGGCTGTTGACATGAGGAAGCTGTAAGCAGGTGAACTAGAAACAGGAATTTCTATGTGATTGGTTAGGGGTGCATATTGCCTTTCTCTGATTTTTTTTAAATTTTTAAATTTTTAAATTTTTTTTTTGAGATGGAGTCTCACTCTGTCCTCAGGCTGGAGTGCAGTGATGCAATCTTGGCTCACTGCAACCTCTGCCTCCCAGGCTCAGGCGATTCTCCTGCTTCAGCCTCCTGAGTAGCTGGGACTACAGACATGCGCCACCATGCCCAGCTAATTTTTGTATTTTTTTTTTTTTAGTAGAGACAGGGTCTCGTCATGTTGGCCAGGCTGGTCTCAAACTGCTGACCTCAGGTGATCCACCTACCTCAGCCTCCCAAAGTGCTGGGATAACAGGCATGAGCCATTGTGCCCGGCCGGCTTTCTCTGATTGGTCCTAATTTGGAAGCAGGGACAAAAATTAGAAAAGCAGTCAGTTATTAATCAAGTCCTGGCGATACTGGCTTATTGTCACAGGAAACAACTGTTATTGTCTAGCCTCTTAGGCTGTCACTAAAGATGTGTGACTCCCAACAAATCTGACTTATAGCAGACTGTCTTGCTGGTTGGCTATTGAAAATAAGTGATTAGTTTCCTGGATAGGTTGCTGCATGTTGTCAATGAAGGAAGGAAGAACTTTACCCTCTTACGTTATTAGGTACCTGGGGCCTGCAAATTAAACTGACAAATATTATAATAACAGGAAAAGCATATGCAATTTCATTTGATGTTAATATTTTTATATGGCATAGAGGGCTTTACAGAGAAGATGTGAAAACCTCAAAACGTGGATACAGAGGCTTATATACCATTTTAACAAAAGGCAATAAATTGTGAAGACATAGGTAGATAAAGGACAGAGGTTTGGGCTTGTAGAGGTGGTAAGTTGTTGGAAAGTACCTAGGAAGTATATGAGGAAAACTAATGGAAGATAAGGGCTATATTAGTAAGGTTTGTTTGTGCAGACAATCAGTGTCAATTCTCCATTTCCATTGATAAGAATGCTTTATTTCTGCTTATGGGAGAGCACCTTTCTCATGGAAAATGTATGTCCTGCTTTTAAGAAAAGTGGAGGTCAGGCCAGGTGTGGTGGCTCACACCTGTAATCCCAGCACTTTGGGAGGCTGAGGCGGGCAGATCACAAGGTCAGGAGATCGAGACCATCCTGGCTAACACCGTGAAACTGCTTCTCTACTAAAAATACAAAAAATTAGCCAGGTGTGATGGCAGGAGCCTGTAGTCCCAGCTACTCTGGAGGCTGAGGCAGGAAAATGGCATGAACCTGGGAGGCGGAGCTTGCAGTGAGCTGAGATCGCACCACTGCACTCCAGCCTGGGAGACAGAGCGAGACTCCATCTCAAAAAAAAAAAAAAGTAAAGAAAAGAAAAGTGGAGGTCAGAGGCCATTTGCTGTTTCTCAATTGCCTTCAGTTCAAATTAATCAATATGCTATAGCAGCATATTTGGAGGCAACATGTTCTGATCCCCTTCATGGGTCGGGGTTCCATTGTTATATGTGGTTCAGCCACTGCCCATTTGTATTTCAACTTCAAATTGCAGTCTTTCAATTCTGAATTGCAGATGTACACTTGAGATCACACTGCTTCAGACATAAGCCTGCTCCAGAATGAGGCAGTGAGAATTGACTTACTTTATGATGGTTAATGATTCTTTTGAGCAGCCAATTATTTTAGCCAATAATTTTAGCCAATTATTTTGGGTGAGATTAAATAGTAATAAGAAGAAAGCAATGTCACCAACCATTTTCCCTAAGATACAGTGGAAAAAAATGATGGTTGCTTCGTAACCCTTCAAGGAGTATTTGAATTTCCCAAATTGATACCTGACACCCCACATGCATCTCTCTTTTTTTTTTTTTTTTAAACAAGGTCTCACTTTGTCACCCAGGCCAGAGTGTGGTGGCATGAACACAGCTCACTGCAGCCTTGACCTCCCAGGCTTAAGCGATCTTCCCACCTCAGCTGCTTGGTAGCTGGTACTACAGGAATGCACCACCACACCTGGCTAGTTTTTGGATTTTTTGCAGAGATGAGGTCTCACTATGTTACCCAGGCTGGTCTCGAACTCCTGGGCTCAAGCAATCTACCCGCCTCAGCCTCCCAAAGTACTGGGATTATAGGTTTGAGCCACCATGACTGGCCCCCGATATGCACCCCTAATGGATAGAATTTGAAACTTGAAAAAATTGAGAAATTTAGCCAATTATTTTGGGAAGGAGTGCTTTCCCCATAATTGGGCTGTCTTCTGCCAGATTCTTTCAGGGGCCGACCCTAAGCAAAAGGTTTAAACTAAGTACTTTGAGAGGTGATCATAGGAAGCACTGACAGGGGAAACGGGAAGTAAGACGGGGAATTGAGGGAAGCCTAGACCATTACGTTACCAATGGGGGCAACCGAGGGTCAATCATGCTGGGAATCTCTGGGAGTTGTCCCACCTGAGTGGGAGAGGAAGCTGGAGTTTGTCCTCTAATTCCCATCAGTCATTAGTCTATAATTGCTTCCGGGGTGCTAACTCTACAGCGCTGAGCACTTATTCTACACCTGAAGTGAGAAAAAGCCCTCGGGCAGCATCATGTACTAGCAGTAGGATACGGTCTGCACATACAGGAACAGTAAGTATTGAAGGGATATGAGCATGGCACCGACAGGATCTTCCACACTGGTCGAAGAAAAATGAGGACTCTGATTCCCTATAAAGTGCTGAGATCTAAGATAATCCAAAAGTGTATTATAGCTGACCTTCTTTCTTCCTTCCCTGTGGGTATATGTTTAGTAAATCCCGAAAATGTTCCCTAGGTCTGACTTAATTTTCTTTTCTTTTCTTTTTTTTTTTTTGAGACAGAGTCTCCCATTGTTGCCCAGTGCTGCTGGTGCAGTCTCGGCTCACTGCAACCTCTGCCTCCCAGGTTCTAAGTGATACTCTTGCTTCAGCCTCCAGAGTAGCTGGGATTGTAGGCATGCACCACCACGCCCGGCTAATTTTGTATTTTTAGTAGAGACGGGGTTTCGCCATGTTGGCCAGGTTAGTCTCAAACTCCTGACCTCAGGTGATCCACCCACCTCGGCCTCCCAAAGTGCTGGGATTACAGGCGTGAGCCACCGCACCCGGCCCTGACTTCATTTTCATTTACACCCCAATACTAAGCTCCGACCCGTTCTTTTGTTCCTTCAGAATTAATTGTTGGCGTCTGAGCCTACAGTCTCTGCTTTAGTAGGCATATGCCAAGGGTGTGGTATTAATCTTTCCTCAGCTTTTAAGTATTAAATAAGCCTCCCAAATGGACCCTGGTTCTTGCCCAAAGTGCAGCTCTACTTGGCCAAGGGTTTTACTTTTAAAGAGCCAAAGTGGAAATAAACAAAGAGACTGTCAGTAACACTGACACTTTCCAAAGCTATTAAGTAAACCCTGTTGACACTGGCAATCTTTATTGTTTGTTGTTCGTACATTATGGTTGTCTGATTAGGTAGCATGATTGACTTTAAACACAAAAACACTAAAGCAAGAAGGAATATGAATTAGAGTAGAACTTCTGGATAAGAAGTACATATGTATGAAGGTATTGTGGTTAAGCTCTCAGGCTCTGGCAGGAGGCAGATTGAGTTACAAACTTGGCATCCCCACTTACTTGCTGTATGCCAGTGAGAATATTATTTAACTTTTCTAAACCCATTTCCATGTCTGTAAAATAGAGATAACGACAGTGCTACCTTCCCATGTATCTTAGGAAGATTTAGCAGGATAATGTATGTGACTCTGTTAGAATACAGGTGATCTACATGTCATAAAATCCAGTATATCAGTCAGAGTTCAGTGAAGGAATAGAGCCACTGTGAGTGTTGTTAGGCAAGGGATTTCTTATAGGAACTAGTACTTACACAACTGTGGGAGGAGTTGAGAAAGTAAAGATCCGGAAGGGGAAGTTGGAGAAATAGTCACTAAGCAGTCCCCTAAAGCCCTGGGGTGAGTAGACAAGTCGAAGCTTGCGAGGAAATCTGAGAAATCCAAGACATTCATCAGCCAAAGTGGGACTGCAAAAAGGGAGCTTGCTAAGCACTGTATGGGAAACTATGCCTCTCTTAAGACACCTCCGTGTATGCTAAGTGTCTGGTGGTGGACCTGCTGCTGTTGACCAGCAGGGCTAGCATTTGGGAAGAACAGCCTGGGGTAGAACAGAGGAAAGTGGACAAGCTGGACTCACTGGGCACCTTAATATCTGCCTATCACCATGTGGCACAATGACGATCTTTGGAGAGGCATGGCTGCTGTTTCACTTCTGCCTTGCAAATTATGAGAAGTTCCTCTTGAAGTCAACTCTAACCTAGGTCATATGGGGGATTCCAGAAAACATTCTGCCCAGATTAGTCATGTTGACGACAGAACAATCCAGCATACCCCAAATAATATTGGCTTTAAAAGTATAGTTTATTTCTGTCTCATGCAATAAACGTCTAGACGAAGTCATTCTACAGTGACAGGAACCTAGCTCTTTAGATCTCTTTGCACTAATATCCACAGCAAGCAGCTTTACTCCATAGTCTAAAATGGCCAATGGAGCTCCAAAAATCATGTCGTCATTCCAACCAGCAAGAAAAAGAAAAGAGTAAACTTGGGCTCACACATCGTTTTTTGTTTTTTGTTTTGTTTTTTTTTTTTTTTTTGAGACAGAGTTTTGCTCTTGTCCCCCAGGCTAGAATGCAATGGCATGATCTTGGCTCACTGCAACCTCCACCTTGCAGATTCAAGAGATTTTCCTGCCTCAACCTCCCAAGTAGCTGGGATTACAGGTGCGAGCCACCATGCCTGGCTAATCTTTGTATTTTTAGTAGAGACAGGGTTTCTCCATGTTGGCCAGTCTGGTCTCGAACTCCTGACCTCAGGTGATCCACCCGACTCAGCCTCCCAAAGTTCTGGGATTACAGGCATGAGCCACCATGCCAAACCTTCACACATTCTTTTTTTTTTTTTTTTTTTGAGACAGAGTCTTGCTCTGTTGCCCAGGCTGGAGTGCAGTGGCATGATCTGCGCTCACTGCAAGCTCTGCCTCCCAGGTTCACGCCATTCTCCTGCCTCAGCCTCCCGAGTAACTGGGACTACAGGCACCCGCTACCATGCCCGGCTAATTTTTTGTATTTTTGGTAGAGACGGGGTTTCACCATGTTAGCCAGGATGGTCTCGATCTCCTGACCTCGTGATCCGCCTGCCTTGGCCTCCCAAAGTGCTGGGATTACAGGCATGAACCACCGTGCCCGGCCGCCTTCACACATTTTTTTAAACAACAGGTCCTAGAAATCTCACAGAGCTGCAAGCGATGCTGGAAAGTGTAGCCTTTATTTTAGGCATTGTTATATCCAGCTAAAACTTGAAAGAGGAAGAGAGAACATATCAAGGAAGAAGTAGCAGTCCTCGCCACAGTCCTCTCATCCATAAGCTCCTTCTTTTTACATAAAGCCCTTCTCTCTAGGAGAGGTAACTCCAAAGTGTCCTCTAGTTACTGCTTTAAGCTCAAAGTCCAGAAACTGGGTGATATGGAGTCATCTCCATCTTGTCTAGATGTAGTGGCTCGTGCTCCAGAAACTCATAAACAGAAAGTTATTTGTCCTGCCTTTTTGGTCATACTCAATAAACTGTATAGTGGTGAAAGAGAAATACAGTAACCTTAATTAAAATTTCAACTGAAGAACAGGAAAGCAGGAAACATGTAACACTCACTGGTACTGGTCCATAGAAGTTATCAAACCCTGCTGAGCAGTAATTGCAGAGAACCCCCTGGCCTGAGAAGGGAGTTCCTTGATTAGCTAGCTCACCAGGCAGTCCTTGGTTCTGCTCTCTGAGATGAGCTTTTTCAATCACTGTCTTTGTTGTGGACTGGATTGGGTTCTACCCCAAATTCACATGTGGTCATCCTAACCCCCAATGGGACTGTTTTTGTTTTGTTTGTTTGTTTGTTTGGAGATAGAGCCTTTAAAAAGGCAATTAAGGTTAAATGATGTCATAAGGCTGAGGTCCTAATCATATATGGCTAGTGTCCTAAGAAGAAGAGGAAGAGACCCTAGGGATGTACACGCAGAGAGGGAAGGCCATGTGAAGACACAACAAGAAGGTGACCATCTGCAAGCCAAGAAGAGAGACCTCAGGAGAAACTTAACCTGCTGATATATTGATCTTGCACTTCCAGCCTCCAGAACCATGAAAAAATAAAGAGTTGTTTAAACCTCCAATCTGGTATTTTGTTATAGCAACCATAGAAGACTGATGCAGTTCCTGGTCCCTAGCTCTGCTCTCTCAGAAGTTCCTGCTTCATCAGCATCCTCCATGGCCATATCTGAGACTGGCTTTGTAGAGTCATCCCTTTCTTGGGAGATAACACTGTTTATTAAATCCACTTCATTTTTGTACAGGCTTGGGGATTGGTATAGGGGTATAATAGTTACAGATTTTTGCAGGCAATATAATTATTTCAAATATAATTTTTAAAAATTAACTTTCATTCAATTCTCTGTCCTTGTAATTACAGCCAAAGATCTTATCTAGCCATAGTGTTTTGGTTTGTTTAAAGCCTGAAGACAGATCTTTTTTGTTTTGTTTTGTTTGAGACAGAGTCTCTGTCTCTTGCCCTGGCCAGAGTGCAGTGGCACAATCTTGACTCACTGCAGCCTCCACCTCCCAGGTTCAAGCAATCCTCTCACCTCAGCCTCCTGATTAGCTGGGACTACAGGCGTGCACAACCACACCCAGCTAATTTTTGTATTTTTAGTAGAGATGAGGTTTCACCATGTTGGTCAGGCTGGTCTCGAACTCTTGGCCTCAAGTGACCCACTTGTATCAGCCTCCCAAAATGCTGGGATTACAGGCGTGAGCCACCATGCCCAGCTTTACTCTCAATTTTTAAACTTTTTGAGACAAGGTCTTACTCTATGCCCAGACTCATTGCAGCCTCAACCTCCCCAGGCTCAGGTGATTCTCCTGCCTCTGCCTCCTGAGTAGCTGGGACTACAGGCACACACACACCATGCCCAGCTAATTTTTTTATTTCTTTGTAGAGACATGGTTTTGTCATGATGCTCAGGCTGAACTCGAACTCCTGTGCTTAAGCAATCCGCCTGCCGGGGCCTCCCAAAGTGTTGGGATTACAGGCATGAGCCACTGCACCCGGCCTTATCCCTCAATTTAATGGCAACTACCTTGAAAGTTGTTTAAAACACACTTGGATGGGAGAGAAGTACCCTTAATCGACTCGTTGCCAGCAGGTCAGTGCTTTTGTATGAGGGGTCACTAGTTTTCTTTCTTACTGAGGTTGCAGGCTTTCAACCACTGCTTATAACTGGTTCAATTTTGAGTGCAAAAGCAGTTGCCCTTTTATTCTTGCAAGGGTCCAAATTATCAACTTTGATTGTAGACCTGAGAAAAATAGCACTCTTTTAGCAAAGCTGTAGTCCCTTCTATCTCTGCTTCTCCACTGCCTGCTTGCCTGTAAGGCTTTCTGAAAGCATCAATAGGCAGCCAATATCCACAAAAATCATTAATCTTTTCTGTGATTTCCCCTAAAGCTACAGCCTCAGTCAGCATGTGGTCCCCTTTTCAAGTTAAAGCAGGGAAATGTTTGCCACAAAATGACCAGCCTGTGATATTGAGTCTATACCACCTGCCACTCAACTTCTAAGCCTAGTATCATGTTTTCGGTTTTTCTTAGTACTCCACTTCCAAGTTCTTAATCCTGTATCCATTAGGAATCCATTTAGCATGAAACACAGCAACCTAAAAATGACACTTATTTAAACAAGATGGAAGTTTTTCTCTTTCATGTGTACTAAATTGGAAGGAAATAAAGCAGGGCCTGAAAGCAGCTCAGCAGTCCTCCAGGACTCAGTTTTCTATTGTTCTTCCATCCTCAAAAATATTCCTCAAATCTGCTGAAGCTTCTAGCTGGTAAAAAGAAGAAAGTTGGGAAGACTATGTTACCTCCCTTTAAAGACAATTTTCCAGAAGTATACATGATAGTACTTTTGTTTACACCTATTGGTTAGAACTTAACCCTATGGCACACCTAGCTGAAAGGGATGCTTTCAGCCAATTGTGGGAATACAGCTTAACTGCCAAGCTGTTAGGAAGAAAAGGCAAAAAAAAAAAAAAAAAAAAAAAAAGAAAGAAAGAAAAAGAAAAAATAAGTATGCTCTGTTTCTTTGGGTACGCTGCCCAGAAAAAATACTCACCAATTCCAGTTGTGTCGTATATTTGTGCCAGAAATTTAGTCACTTGGCACACCTATCTGAAAGTGCAGCTACAAAATGAAGCCTCTGTACTAGGGAGCCAAATGTCCAACTAAAAATTGAAGGTTTTATTACTAAGGGGGAGGCAAGAACACATATTTAGTCATAAATAGCAGTCTTGGCTCTAGCAGGTGAATCACATTGCACAGTATCCATCATATTTTTAACAATTCACTGTGTTAACTATCTTTTGTATCAAAATGTGGCCCAGGCAGGAGCCTACACAGTCAGTTCTTTGTTGTTTCACTCTGACTTGGGTAACATTTTTTTAAAAATAGACTTTTTTTAGAACAGTTTTAGTTCACAGCAAAATTGAGTGGAAAGTACAGAGAGTTCCCATGTACCTCTGCCCCCACACCCGCACAGCCTCTCTACCTTCTATGGATAACTTTTTATAATCATCATATAGAAGTGAAACCTGGCCTTCTAATTCTTTATAGTCCTTCACTGTCATCACCGGCACGAAATCTAGTTGATATTTTGAGTATGAAGCTACTTCACTGTGACTTAAAGAAACCTTAGAGAATAAACCATATACATACAGAAAACTGGAATGGACTTTTATTTGAGACAGGGTCTCAATCTGTCACCCAGGCCGGAGTGCAGTGGCATAGTTATGGTTCACTGCAGCCTCTACCTCTTGGCTCAAATGATCCTCCTGCCTCAGCCTCCTGAGTAGCTGGGTCTATAGGTGTGTGTCACCACACCTGGCTTGTGTGTGTGTATATATATGTGTGTGTGTGTGTGTGTGTGTTTGTGTGGTAGAAATGGGGTCTTACTATGTTGCCTAGGTTGGTCTCGAGCTCCTGGACTCAAACAATCCTCCCACCTCGGCCTCCCAAAGTGCTGGGATTATAGAAGTGAGCCTCCACACCTGGCCTGGAATGGACTTTTACGGAATAAAATCTATGGGCCGGGCACGGTGGCTCACACCTGTAATTCCAGCACTTTGGGAAGCCGAGCTGAGTGGATCACGAGGTGAGGAGATCGAGACCATCCTGGCTAACATGGTGAAATCCCGTCGCTACCAAAAATACAAAAAATTAGCTGGGCGTGGTGGTGAGTGCCTGTAGTCCCAGCTACTCTGAAGACTGAGGCAGGAGAACCGCTTGAACACAGGAGGCGGAGGTTTCAGTGATCTGGGATGGTGCTACTGCACTCCAACCTGGGCAACAGACCAAGACTCCGTCTCAAAAAAAAAAATCTATGTCCTGCATACTTTCTTAAATTTATATTATTAGCATACTTCTTGAATGCTAAGCAATAAAAGCCAAGCACAGATCAATAGTATATTTGTTGTACCACTGAGGATTTGTGCAGTATGAATAAGTATATTCTATATGCTAATTTCTCTATTTAGGGAGCAAATAAAAATTAATATGACTTTAATAACTGTATTAATTTGTACTCATGCTGTTAATAAAGACATACCCGAGACTGGGTAATTTTTAAAGGAAAGAGGTTTAATTGACTGAAAGTTCAGCATGGCTGGGAAGGCCTCAGGAAACTTACAATCATGGAGAAAGTGGAAGCAAACACGCCCTTCTTCACATGGCAGCAGGAAGGAGAATGAGAGCCGAGAAAAGGGGGAAGCCCCTTACAAAACCATCAGATCTTGTGAGAACTTACTATCATGAGACTAGCATGGGGGAATCCCCCACCATGATTAAATTACCTCCCACGAGGTCCCTTCCATGACACATTGGGGTTATGGAAACTACAATTCATCATGAGATTTGGGTGGAGATACAGCCAAGCCACATCAATAACACAAAGAACAACATGTAAAATTTGACCAGTTCTGGCTGGGCGTTGTGGCTTACACCAGCACTTTGGGAGGCCAAGGTGGGTGGATTACGAGGTCAGGTTTTTGAAACCAGTCTGGCCAACACAGTGAACCTCCATGTCTACTAAAAATACAAAAAATTAGCTGGGTGTCTTGGCAGGCACCTGTAATCCCAGCTACTTGGGAGTCTGAGACAGCAGCTTGAGCCTGGGTGGCGGAGGTTGCAGTGAGCCGAGATTATGCCACTGCACTCCAGCCTGGGCAACAGTGCGAGACTGTCTCAAAAAAGAAAAAAAAAAATGACCAGTTCTTTGCTAATAGTAAAAAAGATTTAGTGATTCTCAACTGGCTATGATGCCATAAGTCAGGAAAGTAACATGGCCCATGGAAAGGTTATCCTACTCATTATTCCACTCCTCAAATACTCTTCTCTCTGTCCCTTGACACCTGAAATTTCTTTGAAAAGATATAAAGGCTTCTATTTCACAAAGATGTTGAAGAAAAACATATGACTATTAGAGAGCACAGACGGAGAGCTTAGTAAAAAGGTGTTTACTGCCAGAGAGTTCATTTTAGCTTTTCAAGTAGACTTGGGAATGAGGCTTAGGGGAGAAAAAAATGAGATAGTCTTTGAAGTCAAAATACAGTAAACTGGATCTATCCCATATTAAGAAAGCAAGGTCTCTGAATGATGTAATTGGCTACTGATTCATGGGTTCATGAGTTATACAAACCCAGAGCTGGTTGAAAGTGGTCTATTGTGAGCATTTGGTGCCCATCTCAGGATTATGGCATCCACCTGCCTTGGCTGAGTATGTGAGGACTCCCTTGAGATTAGAGTGCCCAGCTTTCATTTAACATAAATTGGGATTATTTGACTCAGTCAAGTCTGAAAGAGGGTTGGCAGGCCAGGTGTCCAGGTCTATTAGGTGAAAGTTTATCACAAGTACAAAACAAAGAAAACTGAAGCTGAGAGTCGCAGAATAAAGTGAAAGTTTCAGTCAAGGTATAAATAACGGATCATAGATCCTGCCGTATTTCTTTCTTCTTTTTTTTTTTGAGATGGAGTCTTGCTCTGTCGCCCAGGCTGGAGTGCAGTGGTGTGATCTCAGCTCCCTGCAACCTCTGCCTACCCGATTCAAGTGATTCTCCTACCTAAGCCTCCTGAGTAGCTGGGACTACAGGCACCCACCATCACGTCCAGCTTTTTTTTCTTTTTTTGTATTTTTAGTAGAGACGGGGTTTCGCCATGTTGGCCAGGCTGGTCTTGAATGCCTGACCTCGTGATCCGCTGGCCTCGGCCTCTCAAAGTGCTGGGATTACAGGTGTGAGCCACTGTGCCCGACCAGATCCTACCATATTTTGTTTGGAAGATAAGAAAGGAAAACAAGAATTTAACAACATTTCTATAATTCAAACTGTAAGTGAGGCAATAGCAATTGTAGAAGATTGTGTGGCAGTGACTAAGCATCTAAGTAGAAACCAGATGCATATCACAACATGAGGCATTCACTTACAGATATCGCTTCTGTAGGTGATCACGTTGCTTCGATTCTGCCAGGAGTCTTTCCTTTACACCCTCAGGTGTTTAAGAATCCACTTTTAAATTATAAAAATAACATCACTAGAGATTAGCTAACTGAGAAGGACTTGGAAAATAAAGATGTTTGAAAGTAGGGAAACATGAAAGGGATGAAAGCATTAGAAAGTGAAGAACATAAGCCTCACCTATTTCATGATCCAATCTACAACTCTCCTGGTAGTTAAGTTGTGAGGTTTGTTTTTGTTTTTGTTTTTTGAAACAGAGTCTTGCTCTTGTCACCCAGGCTGGAGTGCAATGGTGTGATCTCAGCTCACTGCAACCTCCACCTCCCAGATTTAAGTGATTCTCTTGCCTCAGCCTCCCGAGTAGCTGGGATTACAGGCATCCACCACCACTACCGCTAATTTTTGTATTTTTAGTAGAGATGGGGTTTCACTATGTTGGCTAGACTGGTCTTCAACTCCTGACCTCAGGTGATCTGCCCGCCTCAGCCTCCCAAAGCTTAGGAATTACAGGTGTGAACCACTGCACCTGGCCAAGTTGCACTATTGACACATGCATGAGTATGTTCATTGCAGCACTATTCACAATAGCCAAGATGTAGAATCAACCTAGATGCTCATCAACAGTGGACTGGATAAAGGAAACGTGATATATATACACCATGGAATACTACACAGCCATAAAAAAGAAGAAAATCATGTCCTTTGCAGCAACATGGATGGAGCTAGAAGCCATTATCCTAAGCAAATTAACTCAGGAACAGAAAACCAAATAATGCACGTTCTCATGTATTAGTGGAAGCTACACACTGAGTACACGTAGACACAAAGAAGGGAACAACAAGACACCAGGGCCCACTTGAGGGAGGAGGGGGGGAGAAGGGTAAAGATTGAAAAACTACCTATCAGTTATTCTGCTGATTACCCGAGCGACAAAATTATCTGTACACCAAACTCCCATGACACACAATTTACCTATGTAACAAACCTGTGCATGCACCCCTTGAACCTAAAATAAACGTTGGAAAGAATAAAAAAGTTACAGTCTTGAATGACTAAATTTACTTTGCTATAAAATCACACAAAGCATTGTTTTTATGTTGGTCAAGTATCAGGTAGTATTCCCAACTTAATGCTAAAGTAATGTCTTTAGTCACAGAAGAAAAAGGATTTCTCTGACTCCAACCCAAGAAGGCCCCCTTTTCCCCAAGGGAACTGCTAGTCTGGTTAGGCACTTGTAACCCAACTTCACCTCAATTTGTGAAGAACTTATTAAAATAATTCTCGTATTACTGAGCAAAATTTTCCAAAATCAGAATTCTTTAGTTCCTTAAATCTTTAATTTTAAAGATGTTTAGAGGTTTTCCTGACACCAAACTTCTAAAAAATTACAAATTTCCTTATAATCACATTTCTTTTAGGGAGCCAGGTCTTTACATACAGACTTCTCCTGAATAACAAAATTTGCAATTCCAAATATCAAACAGAAGTTTTTCTTCTACTCTTTCCAAAAGGAGGCAAGTAACCCATTTGAGATTATACTGGTCCCAATTTTGCACAGAAGATTCCCCCTGGGCAAGAAAAAGTTCTAGGGGTTTTGAAAGATGTAAACTGCCACATGTACCAAAGGGATGCTTATCGTTGGACCGGAATTGTTTCTTCAGGCCTAATTTACATCTAAATGTGGAGCAAGGGAGTGATGCAGAAGGAAAACTCCACCTTTTTGTCCATTGGAGAAATGAAGGTAAGAGGGAAAAAATTCTAAAATTGTTTTCCACTTGTCATTTACTAAGTCGGAAACTGGGGGGCTATTGTGAGAATACTGCAACTTCTCATTTTTCTGTCATGGTTTTTCACGCTCATTGGTTCCTGGTGGTGGTGATTAACAACAGAACTCTTAAAGAGAAACAAAACAAAACAAAACAAAAAACAGAAAAAAAAAAAAAAACCGCTCCTGTCATGGGTTTGTCTTTAGAGCCTGAAAGAAAAGTGAAGGATGGGGATGCAGGGGAGGGAAGAAAATGTTTTTCCTCAACCCTCCTAAGCTCTTTGTTGGAATAGACGTCTGTAACAAAAGACACATTAACACGATAAAAACAGTTTATTAACGCATGCAGCGCATACCTCAAGGGAGAAACGTCAATGAAAAGTAACTCAAAATGGTGGCTTAGAACCCCACTCACAAGGCATCTTCAACAAGGGAAAACAAATGTGTAGAGAAATGACAGGACAAAGAAAAGTGGTTTTAGGTTTCCAACCAGGGGAAACTATAGGAATGTAAATAACATGGGAGTCCAGTTTGTTTGTAGATTCCCCGAGGCCTCTCAGGGCTGATAGGAATGTAGAGTTGTCTCCAGTAAGGGAGACTCTATATCCTGTCTTCAGGGAGAAAAACTGGAGGACACAGAGTTTTTTCCCCGTTTGCTGCTTCTTAATTGCCTTCAGCTCAAAAATAATTTTTATGTCAAAGAAGCATATTTGGGATGAAATAATCTGGGTTCCTTCAGAGGGACCGTGTGGTCAGACGAGAAGACAGGAGTTGTGCACACAGCGGCAGCACCTAAGGGCGAGAAGGAAGTCCACAGCCTATACAACCAGGAGGGAAGGAGAATGCAGCCGGCACGGAGACAGGGCCCTTGGCTGAGCAGTCCTCAGGCCCATGTGTGAGTTCTCAACTAGCTGTCATAACATTCTGAATGTATTATCTTTGGTCATTAGTCTCATATTTATCTCCCCAAGCACGCCTAAGCATTCATGCAGCTGTTGGAGATGGTGGAACCCTGGTCAGTGATTGGCCTCCTCATGCAAACTGGGCCAGCGAATCTCCGTGGAGGCCACGCTTTCCTGACCCCAACAGTCAGCTCCCAGGAAGAACTCCTCCTTCCTTTTCAAGGTCTCATTCTTAGCTGTATTTCGGTGGGTGCTTAGCTGCCTCCACTATCAGGTATCTTTTATCATTTCCTGCTAGCAGTATAGCAGTAGCTTCCTGGGGATGGGAGAGATGGTTGAGAAAAAGAACAAGAATGATACAATCAGCCCACTTTTCCTAGCACTTTGTACGTGCAGCTTGCGACATTTTTCCAGGCATTTTACAGACAGTTTTATTTTATACATATAAAAGCATACCACGTAAGTGACATTTGTTGTATAATTGGTCATATGTGTTACAGGGATTTTTTAATGTTCCTGAAATAGGATAATGGCAAAAAGCCTCTAAGGTTTGATATGAGTTTATCGGCACTCATTAGATGACAAGACTCTTCAATTCCTGACTAACTGCAGGCTAGGAAAAATATTTGTTTTTAGGTTGTGTGTTTTTATCTTTCCTGTTTTAAATCTTCAACCGGGATCACAAGTTTCTTGTTTCAATTTGCTGACTTTGAGCAATCAATTAGCAAATATTTTTATTTCCTTCCTTCTCTTCTCTTCTCTTCTCCTCTTCTCTTCTCTTCTCTTCTCTTCTCTTCTCTTCTCTTCTCTTCTCTTCTCTTCTCTTCTTTCTTTTCTTTCTCTGTTGTCTAGGCTGGAGTGCAGTGGTGCGATCTCGGCTCACTACAAGCTCCGCCTCCCGGGTTCACGCCATTCTCCTGCCTCAGCCTCCCGAGTAGCTGGGACTACAGGCGCCCGCCACCACACCTGGCTAATTTTTTTTTTTTTTTTAGTAGAGACAGGGTTTCATCGTGTTAGCCAGGATGGTCTTGATCTCCTGACCTCGTGATCCGCCTGCCTTGGCCTCCCACAGTGCTGGGATTACAGGTGTGAATCACCGCACCTGGCAGCAAATATTTTTCTAACCCGTTTTTTACCACGTACTTTGTGAGAGTAAGCTAGGCATAAGGCAAGTTTTCTGCGTTAGGTGGCTTAATATTTGGTTAGAGAGTTTTTTTTGTTTTTTGTTTTTTGTTTTTTGAGACGGAGTTTCACTCTTGCCGCCCAGGCTGGAGAGCAATGGCAGGATCTCGGCTCACTGCAACCTCCGCCTCTTGGTCTCAGCCTCACAAGTAGCTGGGATTACAGGCTATTTTTAGAGACAGGGTTTCGCCATGTTGGCCAGGTTGGTCTCAAGTGATGCACTCGCCTCAGCCTTCCAAAGTGCAAAGTGCTGGGATTACAGGTGTGAGCCAGGCACCCAGCTGGTTAGAGAGATTGGATTCAAAGGATTCTATTATCCTTTGGTTGCTAGGAGTGATTCAGCCATTGTTAGCAGCAGTGGTTCCCTTCTTTTCTCTCGCCACCTGTGCAGATCTTTCACAAAGCAGATGAGTTTCTCATAGAGATAGGAGAAACACTCGCTTTAGGCAAGGATCATTCGTTTACCGGTATAATGAAACACATAACATTGTAATAAACGAAAGAGATTTCAGGCCGAGCGTGGCGGCTCACACCTGTAATCCCAGCACTTTGGGAGACCAAGGCGGGCAGATCATGAAGTCAGGAGTTCGAGACCAGCCTGACCAACATGGCGAAACCCCATCTCTATTAAAAATACAAAATTTAGCCAGGCGTGGTGGTGCATGCCTGTAATCCCAGCTACTTAGGAGGCTGAGGCAGGAGAATCGCTTGAACCCGGGAGGCAGAAGTTGCAGTGAGCTGAGATCATGCTACTGCACTCCAGCCTGGTGACAGAGTAAGACTCTGTCTCAAAAATAGAGAGAGATTTC
Source organism: Chlorocebus sabaeus (assembly GCF_047675955.1). Classification (NCBI taxonomy): domain Eukaryota; kingdom Metazoa; phylum Chordata; class Mammalia; order Primates; family Cercopithecidae; genus Chlorocebus; species Chlorocebus sabaeus. Next base: position 15,064,497 of record NC_132914.1, read on the forward strand.
TAGATATACTTTCAGTGGAATGGTACAATGCTTGGATTATCCAACCATCTAAGGATATTTACTTGGCTTTGACTGCACAGTTTTACAACTCCTTAGAGACTAAAATTAACTTGCAGAAAACAAGTAGCAATGCAAATCATTCTTCTCCATAGCCATGCGGATGAATTCTGTCCAGGGAGGGGACAAATCTCCTTCTCTCCCAGAAGTCAGTTTTACATCCACTTGGAAATTTAATCTTCATGATTTATACATATTATCTGTTGTTTGGATTCCCCTTTGGACCTGTTGTAATATCTTACTGTTTTCCTCATTTAACCAAAGAGTTAGTAAAATCTTCGACACATTCTTTTTACATTTATACAGGGTCTCACTCCATCACCCAGGCTGGAGTGCAGTTGTGCGATCTCGGCTCAGTGCAACATCCGCCTCCCTGTTTCAAACAATTCTTCTGCCTCAGCCTCCCAAGTAGCTGGAACTATAGGCGTGCGCCAGTATGCCTGGCTAATTTTTTTTTGTATTTTCAGTCGAGACAGGGTTTCACCATGTTGGCCAGGCTGGTCTTGAACTCCTGACCTCAAGTGATCTGCCCGCCTCAGCCTCCCAAAGCGCTGAGATTACAGGTGTGAGCCACCTGCACCTGGCTGAGACTCATGATTTTGTCATTAGAAAAAATCCTTTAACATTAGGAGCAGAAACACTCTCAAAATAACTTGGTCAAATGGAGAAATGTAATGGGAATATACAGACCCATTTCAAGGGAAACTAAGGCAGGATGCATCAAGGCTTCACTAGATCTGGAATAGAAAAATCTTTAGGAGCCCCCAAGAAGTTATCTTATCATTTTTCCAAAGCCATATGATCTTTCGTCTCTGCATCTCACTTTGCATCTGCTTTGTCTTACTCCTTTTGGACTCTCATAACAAAACATCTTAGGGCCAGGCACAGTGGCTCACGCCTGTCATCCCAGCACTTTGGGAGGCCGGGGCGGGCAGATCACCTGAGAACAGGAGTTCAAGACCAAACTGACCAACATGGAGAAACCCCGTCTCTACTAAAAATAGTAATAATAATAATACAAAATTGGCCGGATGTGGTGGTGCATGCCTGCAATTCCAGCTACTCGGGAGGCTGAGGCAGGAGAATCACTTGAACCTGGGAGGCGGAGGTTGCAGTGAATGGAGATCATGCCATTGCACTCCAGTATGGGCAGCAAGAGCGAAACTCCATCTCAAAAAAAAAAAAAAATCTTAGAATGGGAAATTTATAAACAACAGATATTTATTGCTTATAGTTCTGGAGGCTGAGGAGTCCAAGATAAAGGCATCAACAGATTCAGTGTCTGGTGAGGGCTCTCTGCTTCATAAATGGCATCTTCTCTGTGTCCTTACATGGTAAAAAGGGTAAACAACTCACTTGAACTTCTTTGTGAAGGTTCTGCCTTCATGATTTCATTACCTCCTAAAGGGCCTAAGTCTTTTTTTTTTTTTTTTGAGACAGGGTCTTGCTCTGTCACACAGGCTGGAGTGCAGTGACATAATCTCGGTGCACTGCATCCTCAACCTTTTGGGCTCAAGCAATCCTCCTCCCTCAGCCTCCTAAGCAGCTGGGACCAGAGGTGCCTGCTACCATGCCCGGCTGATTTTTGTATTTTTTGTAGAGACAAGAACTTGCTACATTGCCCAGGCTGTTCTCGGACACCTGGCCTCAAGTAATCCAACCTGGCCTCCCAGAGTGCTGGGATTACAGGTGTGCTCCACCACATCTGGCCCTAACCCTTAATATAATTACATTGGTGATTGAGTTTCAACATATGAATTTTGGGGGGATATAAACATTCATGCTTTATTCTCTTCTCTTTCAGAAGACTGATTTTCTCTGCTTTTCCATGTACATAGGAGAAATGGCTATCAAAGCCCTGAAGTTACAGACACTTCCCTCTTTTTTTTTTTTTTTTGAGACAGAGTCTTGCTCTGTTGCCCAGGCTAGAGTGCAGTGGCACGGTCTTGGCTCACTGCCTCTGCCTCCCGTGTTCAAGTGGTTCTCCTGCCTCAGCTTCCCGAGTAGCTGGGATTACAGGCACCTGCCACCACGCCGGCTAATTTTTTGTATTTTTAGTAGAGGTGGGGTTTCACCATGTTGGCCAAGCTGGTCTCGAACTCCTGACCTCGTGATCCACCTGCTTCGGCCTCCCAAAGTGCTGGGATTACAGGCGTGAGCCACCGTGCCCGGCCACAGACACTTCTTTCATTTACTCGTTCAGCAAAAATCTGTTGGATACTTACTATGTGAGATACCTGTTGTTCCAGTACCACCAGCCAATATATGAACTTTTCAGTATTCCTATACACATTTCTGAAAGAATCTTTGTGTCTCAGCTACAGCTAGGTCATGTATGCACTCTGAATGGTTGTGCCTAGGGAGGAAAGTTACATAGTCCACTGCTATGGGAGAAAATTCCCAAGACGGCTGGGTAAAGCAGACAAAAGAAGTAACATGTTTTCTTCATATATAACACGTAGACTTCTTAAATAATATAGTGTTCAATATGTACTGTGTTTCAGTCCCAGCTGGAGTATAGTGCCAAACAGTTCTGCCACTAACCACATGGAGGTAGTGCACATGTCACAGGTTCATGGCTCAGTCTTCCTTAAGACTGTCCTTACTTCAGATGCCAACACAAATTCCAGAGGTCCCCAGGCCACCCATACATTTGACTAACTTGGCTTCACATTTCAGGTTTTTAATAACTCCTTCAGGTTTGAGAATTTACTAAAACAGTTCAAGAAAATTATCTACTTATGATTAGCTTTATTATAAAGATACAGCTCAAAAATTGTCAATTGAAGACACACATAAGGAAAGTTCTAGGAGGGAATGCAGAGCTTTGGTCACCTCTTCTAAAAAAATTTGGATGAATTGTCCTCTTGGTACATCAAGGTTCACCAACCAGGAATCTCCACTGAGCTCCAGTATTCAGAGTTTTTACTGGAGATTCATTATGCAGGCATGATTAATTGAGTAAATCGTTGACCTTGTGATTGAACTCAATCAGGTCAGCCTGGCTCAAAGTCCCAAGCATCTAATCCTCTAATCACATGGTTGATCTTTCTGATGACCACTCACCCATCTTGAGGCTAGTGGCCTAAAATGAGTCATCCCCCTAGTATTACAAAGACATTTCTGTCACTCTGGAAGTTCCAACAATTTTTGAAGCTCTATGCCAAGAACTGAGACAAAGACCAGATATACTCTTTATTATACCATAATATATCTTTATATTGTAGTAAATGCTATAAGTGTTCAGGTACCCACTTTCCATTGGGGGCTACTGGCTCAGATAAAATGAACTGGCCTGAAGGAACAGACATTCCAAGAAGGAAAAAGAACAGAGAAAGCCATTCAGATGAGATTCAAAAAAATTTTTTTAATATGATAAACTGGTAAAATAAAATAAGTACAGTATTTTTGCTTGGCCTAAAAGAGATTTGTGTAGACTATAAGGTTCTAAAGGTGCTTGGAGTTCAATAGTCAAGGACTGTGACTGATGACTTTTGGAAATTTATCTTGTTGATAGGAGGTTTCAGCAAAAAAGGGAGTTAGTGACATAAGTGATATTTTAGGAAGACCACACTGACAGCAGTATGTAGGTTGAATTAGAAGAGAGAAATCAGAGAAGCTGTTAAGAAGTGTCAAAGTATAATTTTAAAAGTGTATAAGTTTTAAAAGCATGGCTTTCATACCAATATAGAATGAACACATGTCACTGATTATTACTTAAATCATTAATGAATCATAGTAACTTAGCTTAAAGAAGAATTATAAGAACAAGAAATATGTAATGCATAGAGAAATATATTTGCTAGGTTTGAGATAAAACTTCGAAGGTTTTTTTTTTTTTTTTTTTTTGAGACAGAGTCTTGCTTAGTCACCCAGGCTGGTGTGCAGTGGCACGAACATGCTCACTGTGGCCTCCATCTCCCAGGCTCAAACAATTCTCTCACCTCAGCCTCCCAAGTTATGGGGACTACAGGCATGCACCATCATGCCTGGCTAATTTTTCATTTTTTGTAGAGACAGGGTTTTGCTATGTTGCCCAGGCTGGTCTCAAACTCCTGGGCTCAAATGATCCTTCCTCCTTGGCCTCTCAAATTGTGGGGATTACAGGCATGAGCCACCACACCCAGCTTGAAAAAGTAGTTTTCTGCATTCAGAGTTGGAGATAGAATTTGAAGGAAAATAAAGGGCTTCCCATATACACATCAGAAACTAGAACATAAGGAATAATATGACAATATTCCTCATCAAACAAATGGTCATCTTAGATTTTCAGTTCTATGTAAATCTTGCTCCACAGGATATTGGGTTAGCGGGTTTCTACAGAGTCATCTGCTTCTGATCTAAAAATAATCTTGAAACCACAGTTAAGTGCCCTGATACAGTGAGACAGAGTATAAGCAATGCCAGCTTGAAGCCTATACCCACGAGTTTATTCACTGCAGTATTAATAATTAGAGTATCTGGTACAGTCTTGTTCATAAGGCTCTGAGGATATTCTTTGATGAGGACCCAATTTTTACTTATAGCTTACGACAGAGCATTTAAATGAGCATGAGAGAAAAGAACCACATGTTGGTGGTAAGACTGAATGGATTCTGATTAATTAGTAAGAGTAGCGAATAATATCAGAATGGAATATAAAATTCTTTTTTTTTTTTTTTTGAGACAGAGTCTCACTCTGTCGCCCAGGTTGGAGTGCAGTGGCTTGATCTCAGCTCACTGCAACCTTCACCTCCCCGGTTCAAGCGATTCTCCTGCCTCAGCCTCCCGAGTAGCTGGGATTATAGGCAAGTGCCAACAAACCTAGCTTATTTTTGTATTTTTAGTACAGACGGGGTTTCACCATGTTGACCAGGCTGGTCTCGAACTCCTGACCTCAGATGATCCACCCACCTTGGCCTTTCACAGTACTGGGATTATAGGCGTGAACCACCATGCCCGGCCGAGAATAAAATTCTTTGTTGCTGTTGTTTTGTTTTTTTTGAGATGGAGTCTCACTCTGTTGCCCAGGGTGGAATGCACTGGCGTGATATCGGCTCACTGCAACATCCACCTCTTGGGTTCAAGTGATTCCCCAGCTTCAGCCTCCTGATGCCCAGCTAATTTTTGTATTTTTAGTAGAGACGAGGTTTCACCATGTTGGCCAAGCTGATCTCAAACTCCTGACCTCAGGCGATCTGCCTGCCTCAGTCTCCCAAAATTCTGGGATTACAGGCATGGGCTACCATGCCCGATGGAGAACACAATTCTTTATAGGAAAAAATATATAACAATTCTATTAAATATTAATAAACAATTTTCTTGAAGATAAGAACATGTTAGGGACAGTGAGAGCACTGCCAATTCTCCTACCATATAAAGTATATACATGGTACCTGAAACGTATTTATGTATTTTGTTTGTTTCTGTTTGTTTTAAGTCAAGGTCTTATTTTGTCACCCAGCCTGGAGTATAGTAGCGCAATCATGGCTCGCTGCAGGCTCCACCTCCCGGGCTCAAGCAATCCTCCTACCTCAGTCTCCCAGGTACTATGGGACCACAGTTGCACGCTGCCACATTCACCTAATTTAAAAAAAAAAAAAAAAATTGGTAGGGATGGATATTTTGTATGTTGGTCAGGCTGGTCTTGAACTCTTGCACTCAAACAAGCCTCCTGCCTCAGCCTCACAAAGTGCTGGGATTACAGGAGTGAACCACCATGCGTGGCCTCATATTTATCTTAGTAATATTTTACTTGTTCAAAATTAACCAACAGAAAGTCACACTTCTGTTTTGATTTGACAATTCTTACTATGTGCTTCTTAAAATAGTGTTGAAATAATTACAAAATATAAAGGATACCAGACAAACTTCCATTTTGGCCTTCCCTTCTAATAGGTAAAAAAACAAATCTTTGTGATTGCCAAGGGACTCTCTGGGAAACTTTAAGATAGTAGAAGTTTAAAAGACTTCCTGAAAAAGACTTCCTGACATTATTATTATTTTTAATTTAGGCTCTAATCTTGGGAATTAAAAAACAGAGGAGACTTGGCCACTTGATAAAAGTAGAATTATATGCTCCCATATTAGTCAAAATTCTCTTACAGGGACAGAACTAATAAGATATATACATGGAGTTTATTAAGTATTAACTTACAGGATCCACAGGGTCCCACAATAGGCTGTCTGCAAGCCGAGGGGCAAGGAGAGTCAGTCTGAGTCCCAAAACTGAAGAACTTGGAGTCTGAGGACAGGAAGCATTCGGCACGGGTGAAAGATGTAGGCTGGGAGGCTAGGCCCATCTCTCTCCTTTTCACATTTTTCTGCCTACATTATTATATTTACTGGCAGCTGATTAGATTGTGCCCACCAAGTTAAGGGTGGATCTGCCTCCCACAGCCCACTGACTCAAATGTTAATCTCTTTTGGCAACAGCCACAAAGACACCCCCAGGATTAATATTTTGTATCCTTCAATCCAATCAAGTTGACAGTATTAACCATAACAGGTTCACCCCTTGTCAACTTGAACCCACACACATCTCCTGAGATCATACGTAATCTTAAAATAAAGACAATAATAAGGTCATAATTACACCTAACATAATACAACTATCGTTTGTACAACCAGAAATGCACCAATCCCCAACCCAAGTAGTACTACATAAAGTTAACATTACGTAAATGCTGACAGGAAGTCAATAAATCTCATGTCACATGATAAAGGAAAAGGAAATAAAATGAAGATATTTTAGTACAAGGGTCTACATGCACAAACATGTTTTTAACAAAAGAAGAAAAGAAATACACATGACAGTTACAGTCCTCATTTCTGCAGCTGGTCACGTCGCCATAGCTAGTTTTGATGACTATCTTTTTCTACTGCCCATTCTGTATTCCCTTTGCCATCAGCAAGCACCTCAGCAGGTCGTGGTTTTTTTCCTGGTGGAGTGACCCATACCTTCATTCCTGAAGGGTCTGGGCCATTTGTAGTTCTGCCTGAATTGGGCTGTTGTAGTTTCTCATTGACCTTAATCACAGGGCATGGTGATACTAAGAGACACCCTAATGGATCTCCTGTATTCCATGCATGACTCTTCCTTACCTCTGTTGTGGAGGAGTAGGCTGATTTATTTAGTAGTCCAGGCCAGTCACCCCAGCCAACACTGTAACACCCTTTGCCTATTGACTTAAAGGTAGGAAGAGCCCAAAGTGTCCAGGTGGGAATCCTTTTTTTTTTTTTGAGATGGAGTTTCTCTCTTGTTACCCAGGCTGGAATGCAATGGCGCGATCTCTGCTCACCGCAACCTCTGCCTCTCAGGTTCAAGCAATTCTCCTTCTTCAGCCTCTCGAGTAGCTGGGATTACAGGCATACACCACCATGCCCAGCCTCCCAAATTTTGTATTTTTAGTAGAGACAGGGTTTCTCCATGTTAGTCAGGTTGGGCTCGAACTCCTGACCTCAAGTGATCCGCCAACCTCGGCCTCCCAAAGTGCTAGGATTACAGGCGTGGGCCACCCTGCCTGGCCTCCAGGTGTCAATCTTAACTTCCAGTGTAATGGAATCATTGTTGTGTCTCTGTGTGACAGCATTCTTCCCTCTGGAACTAAGACCTCTAGGCCAGTAGAACGTAATGTCACAGGAACAGGAAGCAAAAATTTTGCTAGTGGATCCCTAGGGGTGATGGTGAGTGATCAATCCACTTCCACCTCCAACCCTTGATTCCTGGACCCATGAATCCTGGCCGTGGGAGAAACAGTACCATACATTGGATGCTGATTCAGAGCATACACAGCCTTCTGGAGAACTTTGCCTCAGCTATGCAAAGTATTGTCACCTAGTTGGCATTGTAATTGTGACTTCAAAAGGCCATTCCACCATTCTGTCAATCCAGCTGCTTCAGGATTATGGGGAACGTGGTAAGACCAGTGAATTCCATGAGCATACGCCCACTGCCACACTCCTTTAGCCATAAAGTGAGTGCCTTGGTCAGAGGCAGTGCTATGTGGAATACCATGACAGTGGATAAGGCATTCCGTGAGTCCGTGGATAGTAGTCTTGGCAGAAGCATTGGGGGCAGGATAGGCAAACCCATATCCAGAGTAAGTGTCTATTCCAAGAAGGACAAATCTCTGCCCTTTCCATGATGGAAGCGGTCCAATATAGTCAACCTGCCACCAGGTAGGTGGCTGATCACCCCAAGGAATGGTGCCATATGGAGGGCTCAGTGTTGGTCTCTTGCTGCTGGCAAATTGGGCACTCAGCAGTGGCCGTAGCCAGGTCAGCCTTGGTGGGTGGGAGTCCACAGTGCTGAGCCCATTTGTAACCTCCATCCCTGCCACCATGGCCTCTTTGTTCATGGGACCACTGGGCAATCACAGGAGTGGCTGGGGAAAGAGGCTGAGTGGTGTCCACAGAATGGGTCATCTTGTCTACTTGATTATTAAACTCCTCCTCTGCTGAGGTCACCTGTTGGTGAGTACTCACGTGGGATACAAATATCTTCACAGTTTTTGACCACTCAGACAGGTTGATCCACATACCTTTTCTCCAAATTTCTTTGTCACCAATTTTCCAGTCATTCTTCTTCCAAGTCCCTAACCATCCAGCCAAACCACTGGCTACAGTCCATGAAATCAGTATATAATCTCAAATCTGGCCATTTCTTCTTCCATGCAAAGTGCACAACCAGGTGCACTGCTAAAGTTTTGCCCACTAGGAAGATTTCCCTTCACCACTGACCTTCAGGGATGTCTTAGAATGGGGCTGTAGTGCTGCAGCTGTCCACTTTCACGTGGTGCCGCCATATCGTGCAGAACCATCTATGAACCAGGCCCTAGTCCTCTCTTCCTCTGTCAACTGATCACAGGGAACTCCCCATGATGCCATCAGTGAAGGCTGGGGAAGGGAAGGCGGGGTGGCAGGAGTGGAGACCATGGGGATTTGAGCCACCTCCTTATGTAACTTACTTGTGCCTTCAGGACCTGTTCGAACCCAATCACATATATACTACTTCCATTCGATGATGGGATGCTGCTATGCATGACCCCCTGTATGGCTAGATGGGTCAGAAAGCACCCAGTTCATGACAGGCAGTTCAGGTTGCATGGTGACTTACTTGATGACCCATAGTCAAATGTTCAGTTTCCACCAAAGCCCAGTAACAGGCCAATAGCTCTCTCTTAAAAAAAAAAAAGAGTAGTTATCTGCAGAAGATGGCAGGGGCTTGCTCCAAAATCCTAGAGGCCTCAGGCCTGTGGGAGACTGCCAAGGGCTCCAAACAGCATCCCTATCTGCCACTGAAACCTCAAGCACCATTGGCTCTGCTGGGTCATATGGCTCAAATGGCAGAGCAGCTTGCATAGCCGCCTGGACCTGTTGCAGAGCCTTCTCCTGTTCTGAACCCCACTCAAAACTGATAGCCTTTCATGTCACTTAATAAATGGGCCAGAATAACACACCCAAATGAGGAATGTGTTGCCTCCAAAATCTAAATAGGCCCATTAGATGTGCCTCTTTCTTGGTTGTAGGAGGGGCCAAATGCAGCATCTTCTCCTTTACTTTAGAAGAAATATCTTGACAGACCCCACACTGCTGGACCCCCAGAAATTCTACTGAGGTAGAAGTTCCCTGAATTTTAGACAGATTTATTTCCCATCCTCTGGCACACAAATGTCTCACCAATAAGTCTAGCGAGTTTGCTATTTCTTGCTCACTGAATCCAATCAGCATAATGTCATCTATGTAATAGACCAGTGTGATATCTTGCGGAGGTGAAAAGCTATCAAGGTCTCTCTGAATAAGATTATGACACAAAGTGGAGAGGTGATAAACCCCTGAGGTAGGACAGTAAAAGTGTGTTGCTGTCTTTGCCACCTGAAGGCAAATTGCTTCTGGTGGGCCTTATGAAAAGGAATGGAGTAAAAGGCATTTGCAAAGTCAATGGCTGTACACCAGTAGCAGGATATATGTTAACTTGCTCAAGCAATGAAACTACATGGCACAGCAGCTCAAATTGCAGTCACCACTTGCTTAAGCTTATGATAATCCACTGTCATTCTCCAAGATCCAGCTGTCTTCTGCACAGGCCAAATGGGAGAGTTGAACAGAGATGTGGTGGCAATCATCACCCCTGCATCTTTGAAGTCCTTAATGGTGGCAATAATTTCTGCAATCTCTCCAGGGATGCAATATTGTTTTGATTTACTATTTGTCTAGGTAGAGACAGCTCTAATGGCTTCCATTAGGCCTTTCTCACCATAATAGCTGTCACCCTACCAGTCAGGGAGTCAAAATGGGGGCTCCGCCAGCTGCTAAGTATGTCTGTGCCAATTACGTATTCTGGCACTCGGGAAATGACCAGGGGATGAGTCTGGGACCTACTAGACTCACCATAAGTCAGATCCGAGCTAAAACCCTATTAATTATGTTACCTTCATAAGCCCCTACTTTACCTGGAGGATCACTGTGATGCTTTGGGTCCCCTGAAATCAAAGTCAGTTCAGAACCAGTGTCCAATAATCCCCGAAATGTCTGATCATTTCCCTTCCCCAAAGCACAGTTACCCTGGTGAAAGGCCAGAGGTCTCCTTGGGGAAGGATGGGAGAAAGATTCACTGCGTAAAGTGTTGGTAATATAGTGTGGTCCTTCCTCAAGAGGACCCAGGCTCCCCTTCATTCAAGGGGTTCTGGGTCTGTAAACTGGCTCAAGTTTGAAAATTGATTGAGGGGCCATGATTCTCTGCTTTTATAACTCAAATAAGTCTTATCCCTTTGACCTAGAAGTTTTCTGTTTGTATAATTTAAATAGGAATGCAGTAGACTTCCTATCAGTTTAACTTCTAGGTACATCGAGATTAATTAGCCAATGCCTGAGCTCTGCAGGAGGCAGTCCATTCTGATTGTCACGTTGCCTCTGCTTTTTTTTATGGTAGCTACACCCACCTTGCCTTTGAGTGTTGGCACTTGGCCCCTGCTACCTCAGGATCCAATTATTCCCATTATATTTAAATTTTGTAGTCAAGTGACTGCAGCTGCCACCGTTAGATGTGACATACAGTGAAGGGCAATTACAGGACTCTTCAAAGATGCAGGTGCCGTCTGCACAAATCTATTTCACAAGGCATTGGTCAAGGGTGTGTCTTCTGGACCCTCCCAGCTGGGATGAGCAGGTCTAAGATGACTAATCCACTCCATCATCCCAATCTGCCTAAGCTTTCAGATCCCTTCCTCTACATTAAACCAAGGGAGACCAGGCATTTCCAACTCCTCACAGTGGGCCCTCTTTTAAGTCATATTTCAGCTAACCAAGCAAATAAACTATTAGAATCTTTTTTAACTCCCTAACCTGATCCAGCTCTATGTTCCTTCTACCATTACCCCATACCCTTAATATCCATCCCCGGCCAGGCACGGTGGCTCATGCCTGTAATCCCAGCAGTTTGGGAGGCTGAGGTGGACATTTCACCTTAAGTCAAGAATTTGAGACCAGCCTGGTCAACATTGTGAAACACTGTTTTACTAAAAATACCAAAATTAGCCTGGCTTTGTGGCATACGCCTGTATTCCCAGCTACTCAGGAGGCTGAGGCAAGAGGATCACTTGAATCTGGGAGGTGGAGGTTGCAGTGAGCCGAGATTGTGCCATTGTACTCTGGCCTGGGTGACAGAGTGAGACTCTTTCTAAAAAAAAAAAAAAAAAATCCATTCCCATGCCTGTTCTCCCAGGTTGCTATTTATATAAATTAGAGAACTCAAACAGTTCTTTTCTTCTTGCGTGTAGGACATCTCCCGATGGGTCACACGCTCAACCTCACCTCTAGGGCCTTGCTGGGACTTTAGTTATAGGTCTAGAAGCAAACAGACATAGTAGGGGTGGCTTCTGAGGGGACTCAACATTATCTTGCCTGCCTGGCAACTGCCTCAGGGGAGGCCATCACTGTTGTACAGGAGGCGCAGGTTTATCTCTTCAGACAAAGGTGGAAAGACAGTGTGGGTCAGGGAGGGGAGGTTCCCGCTACTGGGGATGGGGAAGTTGTTCCTTCTGGGAAAAAAGGTTAATTCGAGTTTACAAACTCAGTGTCCTCAGCTTCATCAGGGTTCTCCCGTATCCTCATTCCAAGTATCAGGGTCTTATTCTTTTCCAGTTAATGCCCTCACTTTAACAGTAGACACCTGGCGAGGCTGTGCATGCATCTTTCGTTGCAGGTCAGCCATTCACTTGCATGAGAAGAGTTTGTGTCTGTTTTTGCACAATTTCAGCTCTGTCTCTGCAGGAGATAAGACTCTCACTCAGGGCAGTCTTAGCAGATTTGATTCTCAGTATCTGCTTCTGAAGCCAGAGACAGAATCCCTGAGTTCATCATTTTCTTTCTTTTTTTTTTTTTTTTTTTTTGAGACGGAGTCTCACTCTGTTGCCCAGGCTGGAGTGCAGTGGTGCAATCTCAGTTCACTGCAAGCTCTGCCTCCCGGGTTCCCGCCATTCTCCTGCCTCAGCCTCCCAAGTAGCTGGGACTGCAGATGCCCTCCACCACGCCTGGCTAATTTTTCTTTGTATTTTTAGTAGAGACAGGGTTTCACCGTGTCAGCCAGGATGGTCTTGATCTCCTGACCTTGTGATCTGCCTGCCTCGGCCTCCCCAAGTGGTGGGAAGAGTTCATCATTTTCTTTCATCACTTTTTCCACTGAAATTAGGAGCAACTAACCAGCTTCATTGTGTTCCTCGGTTCTCCACATATGGTCAAATGTATTCTGTATAGGGTCACAAAACTCCTTGCCTCTCAGGAGCGGTGAATAAGGAGTGTCAAATGCATTTACTCTGCGTAACTCTCTAAATAGTTTCCTCCAAGGACTATTAGTGTTCTCCATACTATTAGAAGTAGAGTCCTTAGCATTTTTGGGTCTAATCATATTAAGCAGCCAACTCCAGATACTCCAAAACCAATAAAAGAACTCCATCCTTAATATTCTGTTCCTCTAGAACTACTCCTGGTACCAAAATTTGTATATGTATATCCTATTGGGGAGTTTATTAACTTTCACAATCACAAGGTCCCACAATAGGCTGTCTGCAAGCTGAGGAACAAGAAGAGCCAGTCCGAGTACCAGAACTGAAGAACTTGGAGTCCGATGTTTGAGGGCAGGAAGCATCCAGCATGGGAGAGAGATGTAGCTTGGAGACTAGGCCCATCTCTCCTTTTTACATTTTTCTGCCTGCTTTATATTTGCTGGCAGCTGATTAGATTGTGTCCACCAGATTAAGGGCGGATCTGCTTTCCCCAGCCCACTGACTGAAATGTTAATCTCTTTAGGCAACACCCACATAGACACACCTAGAATTACTACTCTATCCCTCAATTCAGTCAAGTTGGTTAACACTCAGTATTAACCATCACAGCTCCCTAGAAAATAAACGGTTAAAATAAACACAATTAGGAATGATGAAGTGATACTACTATTGACCCCACAGAAATAAAAATATTTATTAGACTGGCCGGGCACGGTGGCTCACGCCTGTAATCCCAGCACTCTGGGAGGCCGAGGCAGGCGGATCACGAGGTCAGGAGATGGAGACCATCCTGGGTAACACAGTGAAACCCTGTCTCTACTAAAAAAAAATACAAAAAATTAGCCAGGTGTAGGGTGGGCATCTGTAGTCCCAGGTACTCCGGAGGCTGAGGCAGGAGAATGACGTGAACCTGGGAGGCAGAGCTTGCAGTGAGCCAAGATCGCGCCACTGCACTCCAGTCTGGGCGACAAAGTGAGACTCCATCTCAAAAAAAAAAAAAAAAATATATATATATATATATATATATATATATATATATATATGAAACTACTACAAATGCCTCTATGCACACAAACTAGAAAACTTAGAAGAGATGAATAAATTCTTGAACACATACACCCATCCAAGACTGAACCTGAAAGAAATTGATTCCCTTAACAGACCAATAATGAGCTCCAAAATTGAATCACTAATAAATAGTCTACCAAGCAAAAAAAGCCCAGGACCTGATGGATTCACAGATAAATTCGACTAGATGTACAAAGAAGAGCTGGCACCATTCCTATAGAACTATTCCAAAAAATTGAGGAGAAGGAACTCCTCCCCAACTCTTTCTATGAGGCCAGCATTTTCCTGATATCAAAACCTGGCAGAATAGAAGTAAATAACAAACAACAACAAAAACTGTCAGAGACACAACAAAAAAAGAAAACTTGAGGCCAATATCCTTGAGGAAGATTGATGCAAAACTCCTCAACAAATATTTGCAAACTGAATCCAGTAGCATATTAAAATGCTAATTCTCCACAGTTGTGTAGGCTTCATCCCTGGGATGCATGCTTGGTTAAACATATACAAATCAATAAATGTGTTTCATCACATAAACAGAACTAAAGACAAATCCACATGATTATCTCAGTAGATGCAGGAAAGGTGTTCAATAATATTCAACATCCCCTCATGTTAAAAACTCTCAATAAAATAGGTATTGAAGGAACATACCTCAAAATAATAAGAGCCATCTATGACAAACCTACAACCAACTTCATAGTGAATGGACAAAAGCTGGAAGCATTCCCCTTGAAAACTGGCACAAGACAAGGATGCCCTCTCTCACCACTCCTATTCAACATAGTATTGGAAGTCTTAGCCCTAGCAATCAGGCAAGAGAAAGAAATAAACGGCATCCAGATAGGAAGAGAGGAAGTCAAACTATTTTTGTTTGCAGACGACATGATTCTATACCTAGGGAACTCCATAGTGTCAGGTCAAAAGCTCCTTAGGCTAATTAAAAACTTCAACAAAGTTTTGGAATGCAAAATCAATGTACAAAAATCACTAGCCTTACTATACACCAACAACAGCCAAGCCAAGAGGCCAAATCAGGATGACAATCCCATTCACAATTTCCAGAAAAAGAATAAAATACCTAGGAATACAGCTCACCAGGGAGGTGAAAGATCTCTATAATGAGAATTACAAAACCCTGCTCATATAAATCAGAGAAGATGCTAACAAATGGAAAAACATCCCATGCTCATGTATAGGCAAAATCAATATCATTAAAATGGCCATACTGCCCAAAACCATTTACAGATTCAGTGCTATTCCTATCAAACTGCTAATGACATTCTTCACAGAACTAGAAAAAATTACCTTAAAATTCACATGGGACCAAAAAAGGTCCAAATAACCAAGGTAATCCTAAGCAAAAAAGAACAAAGCTGGAAGCATCATGTTACCTGACTTCAAACTATATGATAGGGCTACAGTAACCAAAACAGCATGGTATTTGTATAAAACAAGGCACATAGACCAATGGAACAGAATACAGAGTTCAGAAGTAAGGCCACACACCTATGGCCATGTAACCTTCAACAAAGTTGACAAAAACAAACAATGAGAAAAGACTCCCTATTCAGTAAATGATTCTGGGATAACTGTGTGGCCATATGTAGAAGATTGAAACTAGAGCCCTTCCTTATGCCAGCCGGGCATGGTGGCTCAAGCCTGTATTCCCAGCACTTTGGGAGGCCGAGATGGGCGGATCACGAGGTCAGGAGATTGAGACCATCCTGGCTAACACGGTGAAACCCCGTCTCTACTAAAAAATACAAAAAACTAACCGGGCGAGGTGGTGGGCGCCTGTAGTCCCAGCTACTCGCTCGGGAGGCTGAGGCAGGAGAATGGCATAAACCCGGGAGACGGAGCTTGCAGTGAGCTGAGATCCGGCCACTGCACTCCAGTCTGGGTGACAGAGCAAGACTCCGTCTCAAAAAAAACCAAAAAAACAAAAAAACAAAAATCAACTCAAGATGAACTAAAGACTTAAACGTAGAAACTAAAACTATACACTTTGGGAGGCCAAGGCGGGCAGATCACGACTTCAGGAGATCGAGACCATCCTGGCTAACATGGTGAAACCCCGACTCTACTTAAAAAAAAAAATACAAAAAAAATCAGCCGAGCATGGTGGTAGGCGCCTGTAATCTCAGCTACTCAGGAGGCTGAGGCAGGAAAATCGCTTGAACCTGGGAGGTGGAGGTTTCAGTGAGCTGAGATTGTGCCATTGCACTCCAGCCTGGGCAACAAGAGCAAAACTCCATCTCAAAATAAAAATAAAAATAAAAAAGTCAAAAAATAACAGATGCTGGCCAGGCACAGTGGCTCACACCTGTAATCCCAGCACTTTGGGAGGCCAAGGTGGGCGGATCACGAGGTCAGGAGATGGAGACCATCCTGGCTAACACGGTGAAACCCCGTCTCTACTAAAAATACAAAAAAAAAAAATCAGCTGGGCGTGGTGGCTGGTACCTGTTGTCCCAGCTACTCAGGAGGCTGAGGCAGGAGAATGGCGTGAACCCAGGAGGCAGAGCTTGCAGTGAGCCGAGATTGCACCAATGCACTCCAGCCGGGGCAACAAAGCGAGACTCCGTCTCAAAAAAAAAACAAAAAATAAAAAAAAACAGATGCTGGAGAAGTTGCAGAGAAAAGGGAACACTTATATGCTGTTGGTGGGAGTGTAAATTACTTCAACCACTGTGGGAAGCAGTATGGCAATTCTTCAAAGAGCTAAAAGCAGAACTACCATTTGACACGCAATTCCATTACTGGGTATATAACCAGAGGAATATAAAGCATTCTACCATAAAGACACATGCACATGAATGTTTATTGCAGCACTATTTGTAATACCAGACATGGAACCAACATAAATGCTCATAAATGGCAGACTGGATAAATAAAATGTGGTACATGTATACCATACTGTGCAGCCATAAAAAAGAAAAAGATCATGTTTTTTGCAGGAACATAGATGGACCTGCAGGCTATTCTTAGCAAACTAATGCAGAAACAGAAAACCAAATACTGCATGTTCTCACTTATACGTGGGAGCTAAATAATAAGAACTTATGAACACAAAGAAGGAAACGACAGACACTGGGGTCTATTTTTGGGGGAGGGTGGGAGGAGGGTGAGCAGCAGAAGAGGTAACTGTTGGGTACTGGGCTTAATACCTGGGTGATGAAATAATCTGTACAAAAAAACCCCATGGCGGGGCATGGTGGCTCATGCCTGTAATCCTAGCACTTTGGGAGGCCAAGGCGGGAGGATCACTTGAGGTCAGGAGTTTAAGACCATCCCGGCCAACATGGTGAAACCCTGTCTCTACTAAAAATACAAAAATTAGCTGAGTGTGGTGGTGCATGCCTATAATCCCAGCTACTCAGGAGGCTGAGGCTGAAGAATTGCTTGAACCCAGGAGGCAGAGGTTGTACTGAGCTGAGATGGTGCCACTGCACTCCAGCCTGGTGCCAAAGCAAGACTTGGTCTCAAAATAAATAAATAAATAAATAAATAAATAAATAAATAAATAAAATTTAAAAAAGAAAATAAATGGTTTTAGCTTGGCTGCTTATTAATCAAAGTGACAATGAAATCATTTAAACATGACAGAAGATAACATAATTGCAGGAAAACATAGCAATTTCAGGGTGATGTCTTAGTCCATTTCCTGCTGCTATAACAGAATAGTGCAGATTAGGTAATTTATAAAGAAATTTATTTATTTGGCTTATGGTTCTGGAAGTGAGAACTCCAAGATCTGGGGCCACATCTGATCAGGGACTTCTTGCCATGTCATAACATGGCAGAAGGTATCACATGGCAAAGAAGCATAAGACATACACAGAGAAAAAGGCAGCTGAACTTCCACAATAACCCAATCCCACAACAATGGCAGTAATCTGCTCATGAGTATGAACCATCATGACATAATTACCTCTTGAAGGTCCCATCCCCTAATACTGTCATGATGGTAATTTAATTTCCACATGAGTTGTGGAGGGGACATTGAAACCACAGCAGAGAAACTAAAAAATATAATAATAATAAATAAGACAGCACAAGGCACAGAGCATGATTTTGGAGAGATGCCAAATCTCATTACACTTTTTAATTTTTTTTAGCAATAGAAATCTATCCTAAAATTCACATGGGGAAGATAAAGAGAAGTTGACTAGTGGGTATAAATTGATGGTTTGATAGAAAAAAATAAAGCCTAGTGTCAGATCAGTAGGGTCACTATAGTTTACAGTAGTCAACTGTACATTTTAAAATAACTAGAAGAGAAGAATTTAAATGTTTCTAGCATAAAGAAATAACAAATATTTAAGGTGATGAGTATTTTAAGCACACTGATTTGATCTTTACAAATTAAATGAATATATTAAATCACCACATGTAACTTGAAAATATGTACATTTATCATGTATCAGTTGAAAAAATTTACATGCAATGTCAAGGAACCCTGAGTAGCCAAAGCAATCTTAAAAGAAGAAATTTGCTGGGCACGGTGGCTTATGCCTGTAATGCCAGCACTTTGGGAGGCCGAGGCGGGCGGATCACGAGGTCAAGAGATTGAGACCATCCTGGCCAACATGGTGAAACCCCGTCTCTACTAAAAATACAAAAATTAGCTGGGCATAGTGGTGTGCGCCTGTAATCCCAGCTACTCGGGAGGCTGAAGCAGGAGAATTGCCTGAATCTGGGAGGCAGAGGTTGCAGTGAGCCAAGATCAGGCCACTGTAGTCCAGCCTGGCAACAGAGTGAGACTCCATCTCAAAAAATAAATAAATAAATAAAAATAAAAAGAAGAAGAAATTTGAAGGTCTCATACTTCCTGATTTTAAAACTTACTATAAAGCTATAATAATCAAAACAGTGTGGTGCAGGTTGAGTATCACTTATTTAAAATACTTGAGACCAGAAGTGTTTCAGACTTCATATTTTTTCATATTTGGGAATATTTGCATTGTACTTACCGGTTGAGCATCCCTAACCCAAATCCAAAATCCACAATGCAGATCCACAATGACCATTTCCTTTGAGTACCATGTTGGCACTCAAAAAGTTTCAGATTTTAGAGCATTTAGGATTTTGGATTTTTTTGATTAGGGATACTCAATTTACATTGGCATAAAGGCAAACATATAGACCAGTGGAATAAAAGAGAGAGGCCAGAAATAAAAACCCAGAAGTATATGGTTAAATGATTTTCTTTTTTTTCTTGAGACACAGTCTTGCTCTGTTGCCCAGGTTGGAGTGCAATGGTGTGATCTCTGCTCACTGCAACCTCCACCTCCCAGGCTCAAGCAATTCTCCTTCTTCAGCCTCCCGAGTAGCTGGGATTACAGGCACGCACCACCACGCCTGGCTAATGTTTTGTATTTTTTAGTAGAGACAGGGTTTCACCATGTTGGCCAGGCTGGTGTCAAATGCCTGACCTCATGATCCGCCTGCCTTGGCCTCCCAGAGTGCTGGGATTACAGGTGTGAGCCACCGCGCCCGCTTTTTTTTTTTCTTGAGATGGAGTTTAGCTGTTGTCTCCCAGGTTGGAGTGCAATGGCATGATCTCGGCTCACTGCAACCTTTACCTCCCAGGTTCAAATGATTCTCCTGCCTCAGTCTTCCTAATAGCTAGGATTGTAGGCATGCATCACCACGCCTGGCTAATTTTTGCATTTTTAGTAGAGACGAGTTGTCACCATGTTGACTAGGCTGGTCTTGAGCTCCTGACCTCAGGTGATCCGCTCACCTCAGCCTCCCAAAGTGCTGGGATTACAGGCGTGAGCCACCATGCCTGGCCGGTCAAATGGTTTTCAAGATAATATCAAGACCATTCATTTGGGAAAGGACTATCTTTTTAACAAACAGTGTTGGTAGAACTTGATATCTACATGCAAAATAATGAGGTTGGACCCTTAGCCCATATACAAAAATGAATAGAAAATCCATGAAAGATCTAAGAACCAAAACTGTAAAACTCTTAGAAGGAAATGTAGGATGAAAGCTACATGACATTGGATTTGACAGTTTATATATATACATATACCAAAAGTACAGACAACAAAAGAAAAAAAATAGATAAAGTACATCAAAATTTAAAACTTCTGTGCATCAAAGGAAACAATCAAGAGTGTAAAGGTAACCAATGGAATGAAAGGAAATATTTACTGGCTGGGCATGGTGACTCATGCCTGTAATCCCAGCACTTTGGGAGGCCGAGGTGGGCAGATCACCTGAGGTTGGGAGTTTGAGACCAGCCTGACCAACATGAACATAGAGAAACCTCATCTGTACTTAAAAAATTAGCCAGGCATGGTGGCACAAGCCTGTAATCCCAGCTACTCAGGAGGCTGAGGCAAGAGAATCGCTTGAACCTGGGAGAGGGAGGTTGCAGTGATCCGAGATTGTGCCATTGCATTTCAGCCTGGGCAACAAGAACAAAACTTTGTCTCAAATACATACATACATACATACATACATACATAAAATATTTGCAAATTATATATGGTCATGGTCATGCATCGCTTAATAAGGATGTATTCTGAGAAATGGAACATTAGGCATTGTGTCCTCACAGCTATAAGAAAATGCGCCCTCACTTGACACAATCTGCTGATATCTGGATCTTGGACTTCCTGGACTCCAGAACTGTAAGAAATAAATTTCTATTGTTTTTTGTTTGTTTTCTTTTGAGACGGTATCACTCTGTTGCACAGGCTGGAGTGCAGTGGCACGATTATAGCTCACTGTAGCCTCGACCTCTCGGGTTCAAGCGATTCTCCTGCCTCAGCCAGCCAGTAGCTGTGATTACAGGCACACGCCACCACGTCTGGCTAATTTTTTGCATTTTTGTAGAGACGGGGTTTCGCCATCTTGCCTAGGCTGGTCTCAAGCTCCTGAGCTCATGTGATCTGCCCACCTCAGCCTCCAAAGTGCTGGGCTTACAGGCGACGGCCACTTCATCCGGTCAGACTTATTTCTTTTTCAGACATTATAGGTATTAGAAACCACAGCAAAATAAAATTGATGTTCTGCGTGTCACTTGCAATTTTCTGTAGCCATTTCAGCTTTATCTTTAGATCTCCTTTCACATTCTGGATCAACCAGGGATATTACTTTAGAACAGAACTATTCTCAATTTCTCTTGATAAGAAAAAGCACATCCCATTACCTTGTGTACCGAGTCTGCCACTGTTGCTTCTAGGATAGTGTGCCAGTTATGAAATTATCGTCTCCCAGCCCCAAGCCCACTTGTATATTTTGCTTTGTGACTTTATAGCTTGTGTTCTTCAAAAATTTCTGCTTTGCCAGATGGCTCTTTTTTAGACTCTGTCAATAGAGAGTATTAAAGGGAGACTGCAGACTTGGTGTGGTGGCTCGCGCCTGTAATCCCAGCACTTTGGGAGGCCGAGGCGGGTGGATCACGAGGTCAGGAGATCCTGGCTAACATGGTGAAACCCCGTCTCTACTAAAAATACAAAAAACTTAGCCGGGCGTGGTGGCGGGCGCCTGTAGTCCCAGCTACTTGGGAGGCTGAGGCAGGAGAATGGCATGAACCCAGGAGGCGGAGCTTGCAGTGAGCCAAGATAGTGCCACTGCACTCCAGCCTGGGAGACAGAGCGAGACTCCATCTCAAAATAATAATAATAATAATAATGATGATAATAATAATAATAATAAAATAAAATAAAAAATAAAAAATTAGACAGGTGTGGTGGTGGGCGCCTGTAGTCCCAGCTGCTTGGTAGGCTGAGGCAGGAGAATGGCGTGGACCTAGGAGGCAGAACTTGCAGTGAGCCGAGATTGCGCCACTGCACTCCAGCCTGGGTGACAGTGGAGACTCCGTCTTAATAATAATAATAATAAAGAGCCTGTAAGGCTAGAGGAAGAAGAAAGTACCTGTCCTTTGTATCTGCTTGTGCCTCCTGTGACCATCACCCTAGCAATGCTTCTTTACACTTGCAATGGCAGTTTCTTTCTATAACATCAACTCCCTCTAGTTTTTCTAACAGGGGCGTAATGAATATCCATGTACCTCCAATACCCTCAGACACATCAGCATCAGCTGACTGGCACTCCTTCAGCATCCCTTCAGAAGTCTGGATTTTAGCTCTACAGAACCTCGCCTTTAAATTTCTAAGTTTTAGGCTGGGTGCGGTGGCTCATGCCTGTAATCCCAGCACTTTGGGAGGCTGAGGCGTTTGGATCACTTAAAGTCAGGAGTTTGTGACCAGCCTGGCCAATATGGTGAAACCCTGTCTATATTAAAAATACAAAAACAATTAGCCAGACGTGGTGGCACATGCCTGTAATCCAGCTACTTGGGAGGCTGAGGCAGGAGAACCACTTGAACCCAGGAGGTGGAGGCTGCAGTGAACCGAGATAGTGCCACTGCAGTCCAGCCTGGGCAACAGAGTGAGACTCTGCCTCAATAAATAAATAAATACATTTCTAAGTTTTAATAATTCCAACCTCTTCCCTTTGTTGTTTTAGTGCTGGGGTGTTAGCTGCTTATTGCAATTGCCACTTCTATGATATCTCAGAGTTTTCTTTTTACGTTTTCCAAGATAGTTAAGAAATTCATACTTCGTAACAATTTTTATATTAAATCTACTTGTTCAAGTTTTCTATTTTCTGATCAGACCTTAATACATGTGAGGACAGACCTTGCTTTGTATGGTAGTACAGGATCATAAAAATGATTGGGGAAGCCAAAAGTGAGCAAAATCATCTTACCAATCAATGGATATAGCAAGATGAAAAAGTTCTAGAGATTGCTTCACAACCATGTGAATATGCTTAACATTGCTGAACTGTATGCTTAAAAATGGTTATGATGATAAATTTTGTTGTGTTTTTAACCATAATAAAAAAAATGTGGAAAAAATTACAATTGTCTTTCGACCTTCAAAAACTTTTATCAAGATGTTAAAAACAGCCAGGTGTGGTGGCTCACACCTGTAATCCCAGCACTTTGGGAGGCCAAAGCAGGAGGATTGCTTGAGCCCAGGAGTTTGAGCCCAGCCTGGACAACATACTGAGACACTGTCTCTACTGAAAAACAAATGAAAAAAGACATTAAAAAGTTTATGTCCGTCTAAATGTATATAGGGGAAAAAAGAAATGAAAAATATTTTTAGTACACCATACTTCAAAATATTAGAAACATTGAGAAACTACAGTGTTATATTTATTCGTTTAAAAAAAAAAAAGTATCAAGAGTAATTTGAACAAGGAACTGATATCCAAGGATAATCTGCTACAAAAAAAAAAAAAAAAAAAAAGAGTAGTTTCTACAGTGCATGTCATCTTCTTCTGTCTTGTAACTTACAATATGGAGAAACATATTTTCCATGCCTTGGAAAACTGTAATATACCCTTCCAACATTTTATCTTTTTTGCTTTCAAGGTTATATCTCCAAGATTTTATTTTAATATGAAGATTTTTTTTGATGGCATCACTTCCTCTGAGACATAGCCATCTTTTTTTTTTTTTTTTTTTTTTTTACCACAATCACTTTCTTAATTATGTCAATAAATTCACATTTACTAAGTTCCTCTGGCTGAGTATCTAGAATCTCTTGAACAGAAGCAATGTGAACATCCCCGAAGTCAGCTATTTCTTCTATAACTCCATTATGTTTGATTTGCATTTCACTTCTGGCATCATCAACTTTAGTTTCTTTGCTGCACTTTCATCTTTGTTGGCCAACTTCCTTTTTTGATTATCTATTTTTGTAAAATGCTATATGGATTTATCACTGGGAGAGAAGAAAGCAACACAACTACATGCTGGTGACTGTGGGTGAAATGAACAGAGGCACAGTGATCAATCACTGACAGATTTTGGAAGAAGAGACATGATGGATCCCTGATAATCGTGTGCATGTTTTATTTACATAGTGATTTTTGGACTAAACAGCAGCAAAATTTTTATGTCATGCAATTATTCCCAATTAATATACCATCATAACTGAAATTCAGCCATGTTGTTGGGGCACTGGTATTATTTTTTTAGACAGCGTCTCGCCCTGTCGCCCAGGCTGGAGTGCAATGGCACGATCTCGGCTCACTGCACCCTCCACCTCCTGGGTTCAAGTGATTCTCCTGCTTCAGCCTTCTGAGTAGCTGGAACTACAGGCACCCGCCACCACGCCCAGCTAGTTTTTGTATCTTTAGTAGAGATTGAGTTTCACAATGTTGGCCAGGCTGTTCTTGAACTCCTGACCTCGTGATCCTCAGCCTCCAAAAGTGCTGGGATTACAGGCGTAAGCCACCACACCTGGCCTTGGGCACTGGTATTATTTGACTAAACCTTAGTGTTGTCTGTTGGATTGTGACCCCAAAAAACAATTTGAGTCCTTACTCTCAGTACCTCTGAATGTGAACTTATTTGAAAATAGGGTCCTTTCATATGTAATTAGTTAATATGAGGTCATACTTGAGTAGAGTGGGGCCTTAATCCAACATGAATAACATCTTTATAAAAAGACAGTGTGAAGATAAAAGAGAAAAAGACCATGTGAAAATAGAGGCCGAGATTGGAGTTATGCTGCTATAAGCCAAGAAACCCTTAGAGCTACCAGAAACTAGGAAGAGGAAAAGAAGGAAAGAGCCTTGCCAGCACCTTGATTTCAGACTTCTGGTCTCTACAACTATGAGAGAAGAAATTTTTATTGTTTTAAGTCACTCTGTTTGTGATATTTTGTAACAGTGGCCCCAGGAAACTAATACACATGGTAACTAAAATTTGTGCATATCAGAACTGTGCAAAGCAAGGACTGCCTATAGTATCAATTACGTATATTATTGTTACTATATTATATATACTATTTTTTTTTTTGAGATGGAGTCTCTCTCTGTCACCAGGCTGGAGTGCAATAGCGCAATCTTGGCTCACTACAACCTCCACCTCCCCGGTTCAAGCAATTCTCCTGCCTCAGCCTCCCAAGTAGCTGGGACTACAGGCGCATGTCACCATGCCTGGCTAATTTTTTTGTATTTTTAGTAGAGACAGAGTTTCACCATGTTAGCCAGGAAGATCTCCAATGCCTGACCTTATGATCCACCTGCCTCGGCCTCCCAAAGTGCTGGGATTACAGGTGTGAGCCACCATGCCCAGCCTATATATATATATTTTTAATCAAATTAGCTAATTGCTATTTCACAGACAGAACCAGGAAGTAGGATGTTGATACCTGTCACATGTAAGCATTTTAACAGATTGGTGGAGCATATCTAAGATGACCCTTATAGCCACACACACATCATTTTAACACTTTCTTAAGGTGATGAAAATGAACACTTTCAGCTGCTTAATAACATATAAAACAAGATGCAAAAGTATATATACAAATTATATTTGATGGCCAATGTTTCATTATTCTATCATTTGGGTAATATCCAGGTTCAAATATGAACCATTAATTAATAGTAGTAGTTCAGAGTCTTAAAGTTCTTAGATATTTATCTCAAGACTAAGAATCCTGGAGATTATGTTTAAGCTGACATAGTATGGAACATAATTACTATTGATATGAAAGTTTGTCAGTATTATAATTCAATTTAGTTGAATACATAATTTTATATATTTTATAATATTAAATGCTTATACTCAATATATATTACTCAATATATATTACTGATCAAATTAAGGAGAAGACATATCATTCTTTTTTTTTTTTGAGTCAGAGTCTTGCTCTGTCACCCAGGCTAGAGTGCAAAAGCGTGATCTCAGCTCACTGCAACCTCCACCTCCCAGGTTCAAGTGATTCTCCTGCCTCAGCCTCCCGAGTAGCCAGGATTACAGGCGCCTGACACCATGACTGGCAAATTTTTGTATTTTTAGTAGAGACGGGGTTTCACTATGTTGGCCAGGCTGGTCTCTTTGGCCAGGCTGGTCTCTAACTCCTAACCTCATGATCTGCCCGCCTCGGCCTCCCAAAATGTTGGGATTACAGGTCTGAGACACCGCACTCAGCCTTTTTTTCTTTTTTTTTGAGACTGAGTCTCACTCTGTCACCCCAGCTGGAGTGCAGTGCCGCAATCTTGGCTCACACAACCTCCGCCTCCTAGGTTCAAGTGATTCTCCTGCCCCAGCCTCCTGAGTAGCTGGGACTACAGACATGTGCCAACCATGTCCAACTAATTTTTATAATTTTAGTAGAGACGGGGTTTCATCATGCTGGCTAGGCTGGTCTCGAACTCCTGACCCCAGGTGATCTGCTTGCCTCAGACTCCCAAAGTGCTGAGATTATAGGCGTGAGCCACCACACCTGGTCATATAGGCTATTTTAAACTATACACGTGAAGACACATTAAGAACTGCAGATTCCATTCCACAACGTTAGCCATGGGTAAAAACATTAATACAGAGCACAAAAACTCACCAATCCAGATATCCAGTTTTTCAGTGGGCACAAAATATTTGCTTATTTAATTTGAGTTCACAAATAATTAGACAAGCAAATAAAAACGAGATTAATAGAAACTATACAAACATATGGAAATTAAACAATATCTTCTTGAACGATCAGTGGGTTCATGAAGAGATTAAGAAGGAAATCGAAGTCGGGCGCAGTGACTCACGCCTGTAATCCCAGCACTTTGGGAGGCCGAGGCGGGCAGATCACGAGGTCAGGAGATTGAGACCATCCTGGCTAACACGGTGAAACCCCGTCTCTACTAAAAATACAAAAAATTAGCCAGGCGTCATGGCACGTACCTGTAGCCCCAGCTACTCGGGAGGCTGGAGGAGGATAATCACTTGAAACCAGAAGGCGGAGGTTGCAGTGAGCTGAGATCACGCCACTGCACTCAAGTCTGGGCAACAGAGCAAGACTCTGTCCCAAAAAAACAAAAACAAACAGAAAAACCAAACAAAACAAATGATAATGGAAACACAACATGTCAAAATTTGTGGAATACAGTGAAAGCAGTACTAAGATGGAAGTTTATAGTTATAATCACTTATATCAAAAAGAAGAAAAACTTCAAAGAAACGACCTAGTGATGCATCTTAAAGAACTGGAAAAGCAAGAGCAAATCAAATCCAAAACTAGTAGAAGAAAAAATAATAATAAAGATCAGAGCAGAAATAAATGAAATTGAAACAATCAAATGCAAAGATTAATTTAAAAGTTGGTTTTTTAAAAAAAGATAAAATTGACAAATCTTTGATCAGACTAAGACAAAAAAGAGAAGACCTGAATAAATAAATTAGAGATGAAGAAAGAGACATCACAACTGATACTACAGAAATTCAAAGGACCATTAGTGGCTACTGTGAACCACTATATGCAAATAAATTGGAAAATGTAGAAGAAATTGATAAATTCCTAGACACATGAATCCTATCAAGATTGAACCATGAAGAAATCCAAAACTATAAAACATTGATGCAAGACAATGAAAATGACATCAAAAAAAAAAAAAAAAAAAGGAAAGATATTCCATGTTCATGGATTGGAAGACTCAATATTATTAACATGTCCATAACTAAAAACCAGTAACAAGGAACAAGATTGAAGTCATAATTAAAAGTCTCCCAGCAAAGAAGAGCCTGCGACCAGATGGCTTTACTGCTGAATTCTACCATACATATGAAATGGAACTGATACCAATTGTACTCAAACTATTATAAAAAATAGAGGAGGAGGGAAAACTTCCAAACTCATTCTACGAGGCCAGTGTTACACTGATAACAAAACCAAAGAAACACCCAAAAAAAAAAAAAAAAAAAAAAAAAGAAAGAAAGAAAAGAAAAAAAAGAAAGGAAACTAGCCAAATATCACTAATGAATATTGATGCAAAAATCCTCAGCAAAACTCTAGCATAAAAAATACATTAAAGTCCGGGCATGGTGGCTCATGCCTGTAATCCCAGCACTTTGGGAGGCCCAGGCGGGTGGATCACCTGAGGTCAGGAGTTCCATCTCAGCCTGGCCAACATGGTGAAACCCCATCTCTACTAAAAATACAAAAATTAGCCTGGCATGTTGGTGGGTGCTTGTAATCCCAGCTACCTGGGAGGCTGAGGCAGGAGAATCACTTGAACCTGGGAGATGGGGTTTCACCATGTTGGCCAAGCTACTCTCGATCTCCTGACCTCAGGTGATCCTCCAACCTCAGTGGGAGGTGTGTGCCACTGCGCCCAGCCCTAATTGTACTTTTTTTTTTAATTTTATTTTTTGGAGTCTGGCTCTGTCACCCAGGCCAGAGTAGAGTGGCCACAATCTCAGGTCACTACAACCTCTGCCCCCTGTTTTCAAGTGATTCTCCTGCCTCAGCTTCCCAAGTAGCTGGGATTACAGGCTGCACCACCATGCCTGGCTAATTTTTGTATTTTTAGTAGAGACAGGGTTTTGTCATGTTGGCCAGTCTGATCTTGAACTTCTGACCTCAAGTGATCTGCCCACCTTGGCCTCCCAAAGTGCTGGGATTATAAGCGTGAGCCACTGCACCTAGCCTGGATAATTTTTCCTTTCCTTTTTTTTTTTTTTTTTTTTTTTTTTTGAGATGGAGTGTTGCCCAGGCTGGAGTGCAGTGGTGCGATTTCAGCTCACTGCAACCTCCGCCTCCCAGGTTCAAGCCTCTGCCTGAGCCTCCTGAGTAGCTGGGATTACAGGCGCCTGCCACAATGCCTGGTTAATTTTTTTTTTTGTATTTTTAATAGAGACAGGGTTTCACCATCTTGGTCAGGCTGGTCTTGAACCCCTGACCTTATGATCCACCCACCTCTGCCTCCCCAGGTGCTGGGATTACAGGAGCCTGGCCGATAATTTTTCTTAATAAGAGAGAGTACCATGGTAAAGTGTGGGAAAAAAATGCTTCAAATTTATTTCTTCTTTAGACTTCTGTTTATATCTTAGTTACGTCTGCTACATTTTTGCAGGTTGTTGGAATCCCAAGCCAGGTAGAGCTTGTGGGTCATTTACAATTGCTTTCACTGAGAATTTTCTCTTCATTTGTTGGCAAGGCTTCTAACACGTTTGATTTCCTTTTAAGCAGATAAATTCCAGTTCCCTTCAATGGGAACACTTTTAGCTGAGTTTCTAAAAATAGGAATGGGATTTGAAGCAGGTTAGGTTCTCTTACAACTCCTACATTTCCCCCCTTTCCACAAATACATATAGATACTCTTTTTACATGTATTTATGTTTGTATCACATGGAAAAGTTTCTTTTGGTGTTCCACTCAAGTAAAACTTACATGTCTTGAGGCATTTATTCCCTGGTCTACCTTAAGACCCTATGTGTTTCTGAATAGAACAGTGTTTAAGAGGGTAGTGGTGGTAACAAGGTCTCAGTGTGAATCTTGGCTCAGTTCATGCTACCTCTGTGATCTTGAATAAGTACATTAACACTTTTTGTCTTAGTTTCTTTACCTGGTTTATGCTGAAACATTTCTTAGGCAGTTTGGGCTGCTATAACAAAGTGCCATAGACTGTATATAAATAACAGAAACTTATTCCTCACAGTTCTGAGGGCTAGAAGTCTTAGACCAAAGTGCCGGCACGGCTGTGTTCTGGTAAGGGCACTCTTCTAGCTGCAGACAGCCAACTCCTTGTTGCATCTTCACATGTCAGAAAAGGAGTAGGCTAGCTCTCTGACCCTTTTTTTTTTTTTTTTGAGATGGAGTCTCGCTCTCATTGTGCAGGCTGGAGTGCAGTGGCGCGATCTTGGCTCACTGCAACCTCCACCATCTGGCTTCAAGTGATTCTCCTTCCTCAGCCTCCACAGTAGCTGGGATTATAGGCATGCACCACCATGCCCGGTTAATTTTTGTATTTTTAGTAGAGACTGGGTTTCACCATGTTGACCAAGCTGGTCTCTAACTCCTGATCTCAGGTGACCCACCCGCCTCAGACTCCGAAAGTGCTGGGATTACAGGCCTTGAGCCACTGCGCCCAGCTCTGGCCTTTTTTTTTTTTTTTTTTTTTAATAAGGACAGTAATCCAATTCATGAGGGCTCCACATTCATGATCTAATGACCTTCTAAAGGCGCCACATCCAAGTACCATCACGTTGGGGTTTAGATATCAACCTATGAATTTGTTGGTGGAGACAAACATTAGCCCACAACAAAAGGGAATAGAGGAAGGAATATTACACTGGTTCCTTCACTGCCCTACCAAATTCATCCATCAAGGTTCAATTATTCACCCATGTCTCCAGCCATTAGGAATTAATTGATAAAAGAAGCAATCCAGACAATGGTTCTTACTGTACATAAGACTTATCTAATAAACTCATTAAAATGAAGATTCCTTGCCTTACACTCAGATACTCTAATTCTATAGAACTGAGATTAGCTAAGGAGACTGCATTTTTACCTAGACCTCCTAGGGAATTCTTATGCATGTGGTCCTTAAAACACATTTTTGGAATAGAAATGGAAAGCCAGGGTGGGTGTGGTAGCTCACGCCTGTAATGAGCACTTTGGGAGGCCAAGGTAGGCAGATTACTTGAGCTCAGGAGTTCAAGACCACCCTGGGCAACAAGGCAAAACCTCGTCTCTACAGAAAATACAAAAATTAGCCAGGCATGGTGGCACACATCTGTAATTCCAGCTATTTGAGAGGGTGAGGTGGGAGGATCACTTGAGCCTGTGAGGTTGAGCCTGCAATGAGCCACGATTGCACCACTGTACTCAAGCCTGGGCGACAGAGTGAGACCGTGTCAAAAAAAAAAAAAAAAAAAAAAGAGAAAGAGAGAAAGGAGAGGAAGGAAGGAAGGAAGGAAGGAAGGAAAGCTATCTTTCTATACCAATTGGTATAGAGGCAGAAACCATCATAGAATTATTGTTTTTGTTTTGTTTTGGGTTTTTTTGAAATGAAGTCTCACTCTGTCACCCAGGCTGGAGTGCAGTGGCGTGATCTGGAGTCACTGCAACCTCTGCCTCCTAGTTTCAAGCAATTCTCCTGCCTCAGCCTCTCGAGTAGCTGGGACTACAGGTGCGTGCCACTACATCCGGCTAATATTTTTGTATTTTTTTTAGTAGAGACGGGGTTTCACCATATTGGCCAGGCTGGTCTCGAACTCCTGACTCGTGATCCACCCACCTCGGCCTCCCAAAGTGCTGGGATTACAGGCGTGAGCCACTGCACCCGGCCTTAAGTGGCAAATATTTAAGGAAATAAAATGGGTGTAGTGAGTGATCCAGGCATAGGAGTTACAGAGGTTAAAAGAAAAAGCAGCAGATAATTATGCAGAGTAATCTGAATCCTGCTAGAAGATGCCTTACTCCAGATATCAATGATTTTAGCTTTGGGACAATGGAATTTGCAAGAAAAAATTGAACCAGCTTATCAAGGTGTTGTTTAATATGTATTTCAGAAAACACTGAGCCTAATGAAGCGTTCTTAAACCACCACAATGGAATGGCAGGCTCTTAGTTCTCTGACTTAAATGCCTTTATAAATGTGGAATATTTGAATGAATGAGAGATGGGGAACCCCACAGAAAAGAGTATATAATATCACACACTGGGAGAAAGAAAATAGCAAAATTTTTGTGGACTTATTGATACTGACTATAATAACATGCAAAGTCTGTAGGACCCAGGACACGACTATTTTCATTAGCCAGAATAAGGTCCTTAAGATATCATATAATAGTTGGAACTCTAATATGAATTTGTTGCACCTTTGGCCCAATCAGATTCTGAACTCAACCTGAAGTTTCACGTAGTCCCTGCTTAAAATACGATGGCTGACTAATTAGTTGGATGGTATGATCTACACTGTGGTTATCAATCATCCTTGGCCTGGTTCTTGCTCAAAGTAGCAAGGTGGTAGTGAAGGAGGCTTATCACCTGGAGTTTATCACCTGGTCTTCACTAAGGCTAACTTGTCTGCTAGCGTTGCTAAAGTTTGTTTGTTTTTGAGATGGAGTCTCACTCTGTCGCCCAAGCTGGAGTGCAGTGGCATGATCTCAGCTCACTGCAACCTCCTCCTCTTGGGTTCAAGCAATTCTCCTGCCTCAGCCTTCCGAGTAGCTGGGACTACAGGTGCTCACCGCCACGCCCAGCTAATTTTTGTATTTTTAGTAGAGACATGGTTTCACCATATTGACCAGGCTGGTCTCGAACTCCTGACCTTGTGGTTCGCCCGCCTCGGCCTCTCAAAGTGCTCGGATTACAGGCGTGAGCCACCAGGCCCAACTGCTGAAGTTTAAATTGGCAAAGCACACTGACCAGTGAACAGAAAGCCCATCCATAGTTTACAGGGAAGTCTTCCATCTGATTGCAGGTCAGTCAGTTTCACTGGCTCCCCTTGGCATGTAGAGGACACTGTTTTGTCTTTACTTAGACTCCCTCTGGTTGTATATTTGTTTTCATGGTTATAGTGTCATCATGCATGAACCTACTGAATGTGTTATACACCTCTCAGACATTGCCTTAGACCATTCTTCATAGTGTAAGAAAAGAAGCTGAAGCCCACAGTATTTCTTGTTATTATACTTTTTTGTGCTTATAAGTCAGCCATATAAGAAACTGGAACATTTTATTGAAAATTCAACCAGGGTATAAGATTGGGAACCTCATTTTGCAAAGTTACAGCTCTGTCTTGCAGAATGTGATATATGTTCTGAACCAGTGACCAGCAATGATACTTTCCCTCCCATAGTAAAGAATAAGATTCCAGGAAATTAGCAGTGTACTTGGGAGGGGCACTGCTCATGTTCGCATCTAATAATCTGTTTTCAGAATTTTTGTCTCCTCAACTTGTAACCACAGGCTTTTCAGCTGTCAATTCTCAGTACCCAAGAGAATGGTACTGTGTGATAATAGTGGAAATAAATTTGAAGTAGAAACTGCCACCTAACTATTTCAGGCTCCATACGCCATTGGAGCAAGACACAAAAAGGACGTGATGATTTTAACTGTATTATAGATCTCGATTACATAGGAGAAATGAAGAATACAGCAAGAATCCTAGGGAACACCTGGGGTCACCTCTTTTTACTACTATCTAATGGTGCCAGAGTACCTGAGACCTATTGGAAGTATCACAAATAATTCATCACCCTCAAAATTGAAGGTACAAGTCACTCTGCTCCGGGTGGGGTGAGGAGGTAAGGGAGGAGAAGGAAGAGGAGCAGAATCATAGAAGCTTAAGTGTTGCTGGAAGGCAAAGAACACAGTACAGGTAAAAAGAAAGATAAGTCATAAATACTAGCTATAGTCTCTATGTCAAGGTTATTATTGCTAATTTTGTTTTTGGTAATTGTGAAAATTACTAATTGTCCTCCGTCACTTCTTTTTCCCCTTCTTCTTTTGTGACAGAACATCAGTTTTTTTGTTGTTGTTGTTTTGTTTTGTTTTTGTTTGTTTATTTTAAGAAAGGATCTCACTCTGTCACCCAGGCTGGAGTGCAATGGCAAGATCTTGGCTCACTGCAACCTCCCCCTCCCAGGGTCACGCAATCGTCCCACCTCAGCCTCCAGAGTAGCTGAGACAACAGGTGGGGGTGCCACCATGCCTGGCTAATTTGTACTTTTTGTAGAGAGGGGTTTCACCATGTTGCCCAGGCTGGTCTCAAAGCGATACGCCTACCTCAGCCTCCCAAAGTGCTGGATTACAGATGTGAGTCACCATGCCTGGCCAGAACACCAGATTTTTATCTTGGCACATGACTACCTGAAATAAAGATTGCTTTTCCTTATCTCTCTTTAAGCCATGAATGGCCATGTGACTAAGTTCTGACCAGTGGAATATAAGCAGAAGTATTGTTTGTGAAAATCCTTAAAGGGTGGGGGACGCTGGGGGAGGAAAAAAACGTTTTCGCTTCCTCCTTTTTCTTGCTGACTGAAAAGTCATCATGTATGTTTGCTGTATACTTTGAGAGTATTCAATTGGTCCATAGAAGCTAGGACAAACAAGTGAGATATTTGAAACTCATATGAAGTATTAAGCCTGGATATCAGGTAAACTAGTAGCTTATAAGATACAGGTGAAACTTGGCTGGGCGCAGTGGCTAAGGCCTGCTTCCAGCACTTTGAGAGGCCAAGGTGGGTGGATCACTTGAAGTCAGGAGTTTGAGACCAGCGTGGCCAACATGACAAAGCCCCATCTCTACTAAAAATACAAATACTTTCCAGCCTGTCAGCCTGTGCAAGGAAATGAATTTTGCCAAGAAGAAGAATGAGCTTGGAGGTGGATTTTTCCTTAGTATTTTCCTTAGACAAGAACTCGGTCCAGCTGAACCTTGACTTCAGCCTTGTGATACTTTGAGCAGAGAACCCAGTCATGCAGTACCCAATGTCCAACCTATATAACCATGAGCTAGTAAATGGGTATTGCTTTAAGCTGCTAAAATTGTGGTTGTTTGTTACACAGAAATGGGAAACAAATGCAGCTACTCATTAGTGATACTCATTATGATGTCATTCTGGTCTTGTCTGTGCTCTAAAAACACAGATGACACCCACAGCTGTTTAGTAGGTTAATTAGGGAGCTACAGTTGTAGCCAGGCATACTTGTCCTCCTTGCCTTTTGCTTTTAGAGCAAATGAGTGTGTTGGTTCCAGGCACTCTCTGTCTGCTAAGCTCCCTTGTCCAAATCCCAGTTCTGCTCCTCATGAGCATACCTTCGAAGGGAAGACTGATGTGGCATAAACAAAGATAGGACCTGTACACGCTGAAAATCCACAATTCACATTATGTGGTCTTTTTACCCTACCTGTATCCTATCCTAAGTATGTTCACCTGTTACCTCATTCCTTTGTCCTTGTTGCTCAGTCTGTGTTTTTGTTGTTGTTGTTGATTTGTTTTGTTTTTGTTTGTTTTTTTTTTGAGACAAAGTGTTGCTCTGTCACCCAGGATGCAATGCCATGGTTCGATCTTGGCTCACTGCCACCTTCGCCTTCTGGGTTCAACCGATTCTCCTGCCTCAGCCTCCCTAGTAGCTGGGACTACATGCATGTGGCACCATGCCTGGCTAAGTTTTTAAGTTTTAGTAGAGATGGGGTTTCACCATGTTGGCCAGGCTGGTCTTGAACTCCTGGCCTCAAGTGATCTGCCCGCCTTGGCCTCTCAAAGTGCTAGGATCACAGGAGTGAGCCACCACGCCTGGCCCAGTCTTTTAGATTTTATTTGATTTATTTATTTTAAGACAGAGTCTCTCACCCACTCTTTTGCCCAGGCTGGAGTGCAGTGGCAGTCTCAGCTCACTGCAATCTCCGCCTCCTAGGTTCAAGCAATTCTCATGCCTCAGCCTCCTGAGTAGCTGGGATTGCAGGCATGTGCCACCCACCACACCCAGCTAATTTTCTTATTTCTTTTAGTAGAGACGGGGTTTTGCCATGTTGGCCAGGCTGGTCTCAAACTCCTGACCTCAAGTGATCTGCCCGCGTTGGCCTCCCAAAGTACTGGGATTACAGGCGTGAGCCACCATGCCTGGCCTCAGTCTGCGTTTTAAATTGATTCAATAAACCATGTAATTCAGGCATCTTTACTTAATCTGCATGGCTTTTTGTTCGATGACTTCTATGATAGCTTGCATGGTAGTATACTTAGGGGCTACTATTGAGCCAAAGTAATTTCCCACATGACAAATGTGGATGTAAGGACTGACACTCAAACAGCCATCTGGGACCATAAGGTGAAAGGTTCATGCTGAGGATGGAGTAGCAGCAAGACGGAAGAAGAAATGAGAAACAATTTAGCAGGAGCCCAGATCTCTTATGATGGGCTGTCCCAGTCCTGGATTGCCTCCCTATATTTTTTTATGTGTGAGAAAATAAACTGATTTTTTTTTAAAGTCAATATTATTGTAGATTTTCTGTCACAACTCAATCTAGCTCTACTTAATACACTAATATTCCATATTTCTTCCACTATTTTAAATCACTTTTTCAAAATGTGGTCAGTCTAAGGGCCATCTAAAGCATCTATCTGAGCTACCTGTCAAAATTTAGTTGCTACCTCACAGTCTGTAGTGGGACCCCAGGATTCTCCACTAATGATAAGTCTCTTTGGATATTCTTATGCCACCAATATTTGTAAACCACTGATCAATAGGAAATGTCTGTGTTTTTCATCTTTAGAATTTAATCCAAAGACTAAATAATGGCAAAGAATAAAACCTGGACCTGGGCACAGTGGCTCATGCCTGTAATCCCAGCACTTTGGGAGGCTGAGGCAGGCAGATCACTTGAGTTCAGGATCAGCCTGGGCAACATAGCGAAACTTCATCTCTACAAAAAAATACAAAAATTAGCTGGGCATGGTGGCACATGCCTGTAGTCCCAGCTATTTGTGAGGCTGAGGTAGGAGGATCACTTGTGCCCTCGAGTCAGAGGTTGCAGTAAACTGAGATCATGCTGCTGAACATGCCTGGGTGACAGAGCGAGACTTTGTCTCAAAAAATAAAATACAATAAAACCTGGATATAGGTCCGCAAAGGAACTAGAGGGCTAATATAAAATACCTAGATGTTTTGAACTGAAGAGAAAAAACAACTTTAAAAATTACCCCTCGTATTAGTTTAGAGTGGCTGCCATAACAAATGACCAAAACAATGATGGTTTTA
This sequence comes from Chlorocebus sabaeus, assembly GCF_047675955.1. Taxonomy (NCBI): domain Eukaryota; kingdom Metazoa; phylum Chordata; class Mammalia; order Primates; family Cercopithecidae; genus Chlorocebus; species Chlorocebus sabaeus. Next base: position 15,100,918 of record NC_132914.1, read on the forward strand.
AACAACATACATATCTGTCTCTCACAGTTCTGGAGACTGGAAATATAAAAATCAACGTGTCAGCAGGGCCATGCTCCCACCAGAGCCACTGGGAGAGAATTGATTTCTGGCCTCTTTTAGCTTCTTCTGGGAGCTATCTGGCATTTCTCGGCACATCTCTCTGATCTGGGCCTCCGCCTTCATATTGCCTCCTCTTCCTTAGAAAGATCATCTTTCTAATCTTCCCCTGCTTCTCTGTTTTAAGGATACATGTAATTGTATTTAGGACAATGATCCAGGACATAATAATCCAATAATCCAGGATAAATGCTTCCTCTGAAGATCCTTAACTTAATCAGATATTTTCCATACAAGATAATATTCACTCTTTTGCAATATAAAGTAGTATTTTCAGGTTCTGGGGATTAAGAAATGAATATATGGGGGGAATTTTTTCTCCTACTACATATTTATTTATTTATTTATTTATTTATTTATTTATTTATTTTTGAGATGGAGTATTGCTTTGTCATCCAGGCTGGAGTGCAGTGCTGTGATCTTGACTCACTGCAACCTCCGCCTCCCTGGTTCAAGCAATTCTCCCTGCCTCCGCTTCCTGAGTAGCTGGGATTACAGGCATGAGCCACTGTATCTGTCCTCACATCTCTTAATGCTATTTTTGGACAGACTAATTGTTCATGCTTGTTAAAGAGGTAGTGAATATATTGTAGTCTTTCATATGACAGTAGATCATTTTTGGAATTACAGAGAACTGTTTTATGCATTACACCCAAGAAAGGAAATATATTGGACATAAAAGTCATACTAGCTCCCACATCCACTGTGCTTCTTTATCTTAAGCCTTGCTCAGGGAAATTGCTCTGAAATGCATTACAGTGTCACTGATTAGATCATGGTAGGTACATGATTTACAAGAAGCTAGCTTACAACCTAGGAGATTACTTGTAGGAGTGATTGTAAACATCTAAGACAAATACTCTTGCTTCCTCTGTAATTTGGACTGTGGAGTTTGAAGCATGGTAAAGACTGGCCAGTGAGTAGAGAGATTTCGATTCAGCAGATCTAGGATAGGACCTTAGTGTTCATTCTCTTTCTCTTTCCAGTAGTTCTTTTCCACTCCATGATTGAAGAATCTCTGTTGTTTTGAAAGAATTAGGGCATATCAAGTCAAGTATTTAAATCGTTTTGAAAGAATTAGGGCATATCAAGTCAAGTATTTAAGTCTTGTTCCTACCACCTGCTAGCTCTGTGGTTGTCACTTAATCTCTCTGATATTTAACTTCTTCAACTATGAAGATTATGCCTACCTATGAGAATTATAAAGATTATATGATGTGGCCGGCACGGTGGCTCACACCTGTAATCCCAGCACTTTGGGAGGCCAAGGCGGGTGGATCACAAGGTCAGGCGTTTGAGACCAGTCTGGCCAACATAGTGAAACCCCGTCTCTACTAAAAATACAAAAAATTAGCTGGGCATGGTGGCAGATGCCTGTAATCCCAGCTACTTGGGAGGCTGAGGCAGGAGAATCACTTGAACCTGGGAGGTGGAGGTTGCAGTGAGCCAAGATTGCACCACTGCACTCCAGCCCAGGTGACAGTGCCAGACTCTGTCTCAAAAAAAAAAAAAAAAATTATATGATGTAATATATTTAAAGTACCTAGCAGAGTACCAGGCACACTGGAAAGCCTCAAGAAATGAAATATAGCAAGGGTTTTACTGCCATTTCTAAACAACAGATAGGGTGACTAAAACTACAAATATGGTCCAGTTACATAGCATAAGAAATCTGACAAAGCGCTTACAGTCTTTCATATGTTGTCTCAGTCATTTGTGCTATACAATAAAATAGCTGAGACTGTGGCTGGGTATGGTAGCTCACACCTGTAATCTCAGCACTTCGGGAGGCCAAGCCAGGAGGATCACTTGAGGCCAGGAGTTTGAGAACAGCCTGGGCAACATAGCAAGACCCCATCTCTACAAACAATTTAAAAATTAGTTGCACATGGTGGCATGTGCCTGTTGTCCCAGCTCCTAAGGAGGCTGAAGCAGAGGGATCACTTGAGCCCAGGAGGTCGAGGCTGCAGTGAGCTATGATTGCATTACTATACTATAGCCTGAGACCCTATCTCAGAACAAACAAACAAACAAAAAACACAGCAACAACAAACCTGAAACTGTGACCTCAGATGGCAGAAAAGCTAGAGAACAAACTAAATAAATGTGTCATATTCTATATGAAGAGGGCAAGTTACAGAGAATCCCATTGTCTTAGGGACAGTTTAATTTGCTACAACACAATAGCAGAGACTGGGCAATTTATAAAGAAGAGAAATTTCTCACAATTCTGGAGGCTGGGAAGTCTAAGATCAAGGCACTGGCAGGCTCAGTTGTCTGGTGAGGGCTACAGGCTCCAAAGGGGAGGGCTGCTGTGTCCTTCTATGGTACAAGGTAGAAGGAAGGGCAAGAGAACTAGAAGCTGCATGAAGCCTCTTTTATAACATCCTTAATCCCCTTAATGAGAACAGAACCTTAATGACCTTATCACCCCTTAAAGTCCTCACCTCTTAATAAGATCACATTGGCAACACCTGAATTTTGGAGGGGACACAGTCAAACCACAGCAACATCTTTTTATGAAATAATATTAGGAACCCACTGAATTTTTGTTCTCCAGATTCACTCTAGTTCAACACATGCAATTCTTGGTAAAATTTCTCTTCCTATCATGTGCGATTATATCAAGGGATAACTAACTTTTGTTCAGGAACCTCATCTCTGCTTAGAAATTTGCATTTCTGAGCGTCAGTAGATTGCAGGTCCTACTCATTAGGGCATTTCTTATGGTACTGATATTATATTTTAGTCCTAATTAACATTAACAAGATGATTTTCATGTGGGGGAAAGGTATTCATTTGAGTGCAGATAGAACTGGATTCATGGAACTCTTCAAAGATGTGTAGAGTGGTGCAGGAAGCTCTGGATTATTCCTTACTGACTCACTGATACCATAAATAGCTGGATTACTGCTGTAACTAGATACACGCATTCTTGAAAAACGTCTAATCTTGCAAAATTGTGCACTAAAACTACTCAAACCTTACGCAGTATTTTAACAAAAGCAATATCAAAAATGCTAATAATAATAGCACAGTTTAAAAGATAGGTTGAGTTTCTAATTAATATTACAGAAAATATAGTAAAAAACAAAACCAAAAACATAAGAAGGTAGTATGAAGGAAGAAAGCTAAAAGGAAAGGTCTTAACAGTTTACATCACAGAGATAAGGGCAGAACTACATTGTTACCAGAAATTCCACCTAGAGAAGCTGTTGCAGACTTTGCACAAAATGTGGTGAGGCTGCAGGCTTTGGCTTGTTTCATTGTGTGTGTTTGTGTGTTTGCACAAAGCCTATGGAGATTTCACATTAAGCAGTTTTAAGACAGAGTCCATGGCCAGACAGAGCTAAACAGAAGAACTTGCAATGCACAGACATCTTGTACTCTACGCTTCCCCTGTGACTGGCTGCATTCCACTAAGTTAGGGTGCACACTATGCAGCAGCTGTAATCTAGCACTTCATTTCTCTCTAAATGTACCTAATGATAGACATTTTTTTAAAAACACACATTGACATATCTTTGATATAGGTGAAGTTTAAGAAATAAAATGGCCGAATGCGGTGGCTCACGCCTGTAATTCCAGCACTTTGGGAGGCCGAGGCGGGTGGATCATGAGGTCAGGAGGGAGACCAGCCTGGCTAATATGGTGAAACCCCGTCTCTACTAAAAATACAAAAAATTAGCCGGGCGTGGTGGCGGGCGCCTGTAGTTCCAGCTACTCAGGAGGCTGAGGCAGGAGAATGGCTTGAACCCGGGAGGCGGAGCTTGCAGTGAGCGGAGATCGCGCCACTGCACTCCAGCCTGGGCGACAGAGCGAGATGTCTCAAAAACAAACAAATAAACAATCAAAAAATACCATTTCATTTCAAAGTTGAGCACTGAAGATTGAATATAATATTATTTTTTGCTAGACTGTAAGTTCTTCCAGGTAAGAAAATAGGACTATTTAGCATTGGATCTCAAGTTTTCAACAGTGCTTTGTACTTAGTAGTTACTGAACAAATGTTTACCAAAAGAATGACTTTTCCCTTTCATGCTATACTCCATCCTATTTTCCTATTCACTAAACTTGCCATTCAATGCAGAGTTATTTTATAAGTGAAATTTATTTATTTATTTGGAGCCAGGGTCTCACTCTGTTACCCAGGCTGGAGTGCAGTGGCTCACTGAAGCCTGGAACTCCCAGGCTCCAGCAATCCACCTCTGCCTCCCAAATAGCTGAAACAGGCCTGTGCCAGCATGCCTGGCTAATTTGGTTTATTTTCTACAGAGACAAGGTCTCACTGTTTTGCCCAGGCTCATCTCAAACTCCTGGGCTCAAGTGATGCTCCTGCCTTGGCTTCCCAAAGTACTGGGATTATAGAAATTCACTTTATAATCTTTATTTATGAACTTATTTCTTCTATCTAGCTGTGCTTTTGTATTTGTTAACCAACACCTGGCTTTTCTCCCTCCTCACTACCCTTCCCAGGCTCTAGTAGCCACTGTTCTACTCTCTGCTCCTATGAGATCAACTTTGAGAACATGCAGTATTTATCTTTCTGTCCCTAGCTTACTTCACTTAAAACAATGTCCTCCAAGCTCATCCACATTGCCATGAATGTCAGAATTTCTTTCTTTTTTATTTTATCACTAAATAGTATTTAATCGTGTAAGTATACAGCACATTTTCTTTATCCATTCGTCTGTTGATGGACACTTAGGTTGATTCCGGATCTTAGCGATTGTGAATAGTGCTGCAATAAACATGTTATTTTGCTGTTGTTGTTGTTGTTGTTTTTGAGTCTCACTCTTGTCACCTAGGCTGGAGTGCAGTGGCATGATCTTGGCTCACTGCAACCTCCCCTCCCGGATTCAAGCAATTCTCCTGCCTCAGCCTCCCAAGTAGCTGAGATTACAAGTGCCAGCCACCACACGGGGCTAATTTTTTGTATTTTTAGTAGAGACGGGGTTTCACCATGTTAGCCAGGATGGTCTGGATCTCTTGACCTTGTGATACACCCGCCTTGGCCTCCCAAAGTTCTGGGATTACAGGAGTGAGCCACCGCGCTCAGTCTAATTTTTGTATTTTTAGTAGAGGCAGGGTTTGGCCATGTTGGCCAGGCCAGGCTGGTCTGGAACTCCTGACCTCAGCTGATCTGCACACCTGGACCTCCCTAAATGCTGAGATTAAAGGCGTGAGCCACCGCGCCTCCGACCAAACATAGGTTTTTATTGCACTCCCGTGTATTATCCCTGCCATACACGGGTATGTATGTATGTATGCATGTATCAGACATACGGTATGTATGTATGTATGTATTTTCGAGACAGGGTCTCACTCACTCTGTCACCCAGGCTGGAGTGCAGTGGCGTGATCTCGGCTCACTGCAACCTCTGCCTCCCAGGTTCAAGCGATTGTCCTGCCTCAGCTCCCCGTGTAGCTGGGACTATAGGCACCTGCTACTGCACCCAGCTAATTTTTGTAATTTTAGTAGAGATGGGGTTTTGCCATGTTGACCAGGTTCGTCTTGAACTCCTGACCTCAAGTGATCTCAAGTGATTTGGAAACAAAATACAAGGCTGGGCATGGTGGCTCACACCTGTAATCCCAGCACTTTGGAAGGCCAAAATGAGAGTATTACTTGAGCCCAGGAGTTCAAGATCAGCCTGGGCAACAAAGTGGGAATCTGTCTCTACAAACAAACAAAAACAAACAAACAAGCAAACAAAAAATAGTGGCTTGTGCCTGTTGTCCCAGCCACTTAGGAGGCTGAGGCAGAAGGATTGCTTGAGTTTGCAAGGTCGAGGCTGGAGCAATGGTCTATGGTTGTGCCACTGTACCCCAGCCTAGGGGACAGAGGAAGACCTGGTCACAAAACAAAAAACAAAAACCAATCATACACATTATTTGTCATTTTCTTTGTTCCCACACAAATGTACAGCAGAATTTTTGTTATTTTTTTTTCAGAACTGCTGGGTTGATGGATTTAGAAGTCATCAATGACTAGACTCTGAATTGATCATTTCGTTAGGGGTTGTAACATAGTAATCTGATTTTTTTTTTTTTTTTTTTTTTTTCAAGAGAGAGAGGGTCTCACTTTGTCACAGAGGCTGAACGGAAGTGCAGTGGCACAATCATAGCTCACTGTAGCTTTGAACTCTTGGGCTCAAACGATCCTCCTTCCTCAGCCTTCCAAGTAGCTGGGATTACAGGCATACATCAACATGCCTAACTAGATTTTTACTTTTAGTATAGACAGGTCTCACTATGTTGCCCAGGCTGGTCTTGAACTCCTGGCCTCAGGTGATTCTCCTACCTCAGCTTCCCAAAGTGCTGGGATTACAGGCATGAGCCACCACACCCAGCCAGTAATATGAGTATTAAAATGCAAATCTGATCTTGTCACTCTTCTGCTTTAAATAGCCTTCTATTGTTCTTAGGTTAAAGTCCAGCAGTATTTTACTGTAGATCTCCATAGATGCTTTTGCTGGGGGCCAGGAGTGAATTTTCTATTTCTGGATACAAAGTGAGAGATTGATATTTCAGGATTTACCCAGAGAGCTACTGCTGGAAAACAGAGAAACTAACAAAGTTTTGTTGCAGCTTTTTGCTGGAGAAACAAAATTGGAGGCTGGAGGAGCTAAGATGCTAGTAAGACAAGAATAGAGAATGGAAGTTGACATGCAAACAATTTTTTCTTAAAGACATTTGCTAAAATTTTAAACAGTGGAATTCTTAAGCCGTGCAGGGTGAGGAGCTAAAAAAAAATAAAATGCTTCCAAATATTACAGTGGAGTGTTTTTTTGTTAGTTTGTTTTGTTTTTTGCCTTTTTTGAGACAGAGTTTCGCTCTTGTCACCCAGGCTGGAGTGCAGTGGTGCAATCTTGGCTCACTGCAACCTCCGCCTCATGTGTTCAAGTGATTTTCCTGCCTCAGCCTCCCTAGTAGCTGGGATTACAGGTGCCTGCCACCACGCCTGGCTAGTAGTGCAGTGTTTTTGTTTTTCAGTCTCATGGTGTGGTATGGTTTGGCTCTGTGTCCCCACCCAAATCTCATCTCGAATTGTAATTCCCACCTGCTGAGGGAGGGACCTGGTGGGAGGTAACTGGATCATGGGAGTGGTTTCCCCCATGATATTCTCATGATAGAGAGGGAGTTCTCACCAGATCTGATGGTTTTATTATAGAAGTGGCAATTTCCCCTGCATGCTCTCTCTCCTGCTGCTGTACAAGATGTGCCTTGCTTCCCCTTCACCTTCTGCCATGATTGTAAGTTTTCTGAGGCCTCCCAGTCATGAAGAATTGTGAGTCAATTAAACCTCTTTGCTTTATAAATTACCCAGTCACAAGTAGTATCTTTATAGCAGTATGAAAATGGACTAATACATGATGCTAAAGAGATAAGGATTAGAATTTAGGACTTTCCAAGAAAAGGGCCCAGGTTAATGTACCAGGCACTCAAAAAGTTTTAAATTTTGAAGCATTTGGGATTTCAGATTAATTGATTAGGAATACTCAATCTGTATTGATTCTACTTTTTTTTTTTTTGAGACAGTTTCGCTCTTGTTGCCCAGGGTGGAGTGCTATGGCATGATCTTGGCTCACTGCAACCTCCGCCTCCCAGGTTCAATTCTCATGCCTTAGCCTCTGAGTAGCTAGGGCCACAGGTGTGTGCCACCACATCTGGCTATTTTTGTAGTTTTAGTAGAGATGGGGTTTCGTCATTTTGGTCAGGCTGATCTCGAACTCTGGGACTCAAGTGATTGGCCCGCCTTGGCCTCCCTAAGTGCTGGGAGCCACTGTGCCTGGCCAACATTTATTTTTATTTTTATTTATTTGTTTATTTAATTTATTTATTTATTTATTTTTTTTGAGACGGAGCCTCAGTCTGTCACCCAGGCTGGAGTGCAGTGGCGGGATCTAGGTTCACTGCAAGCTCCGCCTCCCAGGTTCTGGCCATTCTCCTGGCTCAGCCTCCCGAGTAGCTGGGATTACAGGCGCCCGCCACTACGCCCGGCTAATTTTTTGTATTTTTAGTAGAGACGGGGTTTCACCATGTTAGCTAGGATGGTCTCAATCTCCTGAGCTCGTGAGCCACCCGCCTCGGCCTCCCAAAGTGCTGGGATTATAGGCGTGAGCCACCGCGCCTGGCCCATTTTATTAAAAAGTATTTATTATTATTATTATCAATAGTTCCTTTATGCAAGTCTTTTTTTTTTCCTAATACTCAGACTTTTTAATTTTTGAAGTATTAATTTTGATAAATCTTTTAGGTAAATAGATCTATATCTGCAGCTTTTCTGAAAGGATAGATGGGTCATGTATTTTCTGAGCCTTTGAATATCTAAGAATATATATCTGTTTCTTTTCTACATGAAATATTTATACAAAAATTCTAATATCCTATCATTTCCCTTCAAGGCTCTTACGATATTATGCCATTGATTGTTGTTTAATGTCGCAGAGTAGAAGCTGATGTCAGCGTCAGTTTTGTTTCTTCAAATATAGCATATTGTATATCTACCTCTCACTCAACCACCAAATACCCAGCCATAGTATATACACTTTTTTAACCCCATCTTTAGCTAAAACTCATAGGATTTTTCTTTATCTTGCCTATTTAATTTAAATATTCTTCCAAAATGTTTTTTAAATATAGGCCTCTTTTTAAATTAATGTCATTTGAAATTCACTGAGACTTTTGAGCTGGTAGTCTGAAAAGTAACTTGTAGCTGTTTTTTTAACTTTCCTAATTTCTTCTTCAGAAACATCTATCATTTAACGATGGGAACTGTATTTTCTACTTTCTGTCATTTTCTCTCTTATTATTTTCATCACATTTCTCTTTTCTTCTTGGATGTATTGTTGGATGTCTTCTCAAGTTTGTCTTCCATATTACTATGTGGTAGACTTTCCAATGTACTCATTTAATTTTAATGATATAGTATTCTGGAGCCAGACTGTCTGATTTTCTTATTTTAGCTCTTCCATTAAATAGCAGTATGGCCTGGGCAAGATGTCAAATATGGACGGTAGTATTAATATTTTCTCCCTCATAGGGTTGTTGCAAATATTAAATGAGACAATTCTCTTAAGGGATCTAGCAAAAAGTAAAAACTAAGTAAATGTTAGCAAATAAAATTCAATTTACTACTCTTTTTTTTCCTACTCACTCATGAATGTTGGTATCTTCCAAGGTCTACACTAAGACTTCTACTTTTATTATGCCCTGTATCTTAAGGGATAATTTGAGTTTCAAATATCATCTGTGCTATAAACTACCAAATTTGTATCTCCAATTGTGATCTTTTAAATTTACTGCTCCTTTCACAAAAGAAAGAAATTGAAACCAGAGAAGAATTTAGAGAAACAGGATATTCTTATTATATTTCATTTTATACAACTTGACTTTTTAAAAATGTTGCAATTAGGTGGGGAATAACTGTGAAAACCTTGTAATACCTGGAGGATTTCTTGTTATTTGTAGCAAATAAAGGACCTATTTGTCCTTTAAAATTTAGGTAAGGTTTTAAAAATATGTAATATAGCAGTCTTTTGAAAGAAATGTCCTGTGGAGAGAACATATTGAAAATAAATGTACGACCATTATTGCATTTTAAAGATTACAGCCATTGTTTTTAGCAAGAAAATCATCCCAAACTGGACGATTATTATTTTGGATGATTTTGGATCATTCAGTTTTCGATTATTTTGTTGCTAAAAACAATGGCTATAATCTTTAAAATGCTAACATTTGTATGTTTTTAAAAGTCGCAAATATAATTCTTTAGCTTTTTTTAAAGTCTTTCAAGAAAAATAATTTCAGGACAGGCACAGTGGTTCATGCCCATAATCCCAGTACTTTGGGAAGCCAAGGTGGGAAGATTGCTTGAGCCCAGGAGTTAAAGACCAACCTGGGTAATATTGTGAGATCTCACTTCCACCAAAAAAAAAAAAAAAAAAAAAAAAAAAAAAAAGTTCTAAAACATTAGTTGGGCTAAGTGGCCTGTGCCTGTTGTCCCAGCTACTCAGGAGGCAGAGGCAGGAGGATGCCTGGTGCCCAGGAGTTCAAGGCTGCAGTGAACTATAATTGCACCCTGCACTCAAACCTGGGAAACAGAGACTTTGCCTCAATTAAAAAAAAAAGAAAAAAGAGGGCCGAGGCAGGCGGATCACAAGGTCAAGAGATTGAGACCATTCTGGCTAACATGGTGAAACCCCATCTCTACTAAAAATACAATAAATTAGCTGGGTGTGGTGGCACACACCTATATTCCCAGCTACTCAGGAGGCTGAGGCAGGAGAAGCGCTGGAACCTGGGAAACAGAGGTTGCAGTGAGACAAGATCGTGCTACTGCACTCCATCCTGGTGATAGAATGAGACTCTGTCTCAAAATAATAATAATAATAATTATTATTATTATTTCAATGGGTCTTATTATAAATACATTTGTTAAAAATATTAAAATGTAATGATTTTTATATTATTACACCACCATGCCTGGCTAATTTTTGTATAAAATGTAATAATTTCTAATTAGTTTGTATTATATTATTATGCCACCACGCCTGGCTAATTTTTGTATAAAATGTAATAATTCCTAATTAGTTTGTATTAACACCTGATTGAGACCTGGGAGATACCTGGAAGAAAGAGAAATATGTTAGCCAAATTTGGCAGATGATAACTTAAAATAAGTATTATGAGTTACTAAATACAGCCAATAAAGTACTGCTTCTATTTTGATCAACATATCTTTGTAAAGTGTCATCTTCAGCTATGACAGCTATTAAAATCGCAAACCAAATAATCTAAACTTCAAATTGCAATATCGCAATATGTTAAAACCCAGCATATAAAATCTCATTATTCTCACTATATATGTGTATATGTGTATATATGCACATGTGTATATATATGTATATATATGCATGTGTATATATATACACATATACACATGCAAAATTTTAAATGCTTTTGAACTAGTAAATACAACTTTAGAAACTATTTAAAAATATTGTCATGTTTAGCTTGGCCTTTAATAATATCCTTTTTCCTGAAACTTAATACATTATTAATAAGCTGCCTGAGTTCAGCCCCTAAGTTCTTTATAGCTTTGTTTTGCCAAGAGGATTTAGGTCATTCAGTAGCAAGTCCCTCATTTAGTCTTCCTTCCTTCTTTCTTTTCCTTTTTTTTCTTTTTTTTCTTTTAAGATAGAATCTCACTCTGTTGCCCAGGCTGGAGTGTGGTGGCGCGATCTCGGCTCACTGCAGCCTCCTCCTCCTGGATTCAAGCAATTCTCTGCCTCAGCCCCCCAGGTGGCTGGGATTACAGGTGTCTGCCACCACACGTGGCTACTTTTTGTATTTTTAGTAGAGATGGGGTTTCACCATATTGGCCAGGATGGTCTCAATCTCCTGACCTTGTGATCTGCCTGCCTCCGCCTCCCAAAATGCCGGTGTGAGCCACCACGCACGGCTCATACTGCTCTTTCATAACTTGCACATGGCCTCTAGTAATTTTATGGCATCTTTCCACTTTACCACCCACTGTTGAATAACTTCACTTTTTAGGTATTTGTTATTTTAACCAGAGCAACAAAACATTCTTGCCTTGGCTTACCTCATCTGTTTGTGCTAGGTCTTATCTAGCACAAAATCATTGGTCATACAAATGGATTAAATTTCCACTTCTGGTTTAATAGCTACATGTGTGAGTAGAGGGCTGGAATGTGGACCTGGTCCTTGTAGGGCAGTTTGCTCAGCAGTAGTATGAATCGGATAGTATATTAACCTTTTGTGTATAAGTAATAGGTATATATTTTAAATTTACTTAACCCCCCAAAAGTGGGGGGGATTTATTGGTTCACTTATTCAAGCATTCACTAAGCACTATCTATTATGTTTCAGTCACTCTTGTCACCTGTTGAAAAATCCAGGGATGTGCCGGGTGTGGTGGCTTATGCTTGTAATCCCAGGACTTTGGGAGGCCGAGGCAGGCGGATCACGAGGTCGGGAGATTGAGACCATCCTGGCTAACACGGTGAAACCCCGACTCTACTAAAAAAAAAAAATACAAAAAAATTAGCTGGACCTGGTGGCAGATGCCTGTAGTCTCAGTTTCTCAGGAAGCTGAGGCAGGAGAATGGCGTGAACCTGGGAGGCGGGGCTTGCAGTGAGCCGAGATCGTGCCACTGCACTCCAGCCTGGGCAACACAGTGAGACTCTGTCTCAAAAAAATAAAAGAAAAAAAAAGGAAAAATTCAGGGATGGCTAAGACTATTTAAATCTAGTTGCTCATATAACAACATTAGGTGTCTATCATTCTCCATATTTCAGCTTTTCCTGCTGTCGGTTTTATTCCCAGGCAAGTAAACACAGACAGAAGCAACATTAATCATACATTGTGTCAGTTTATTAATGCCAGTAGAGAGAAAACTGTCTCTCTAGTGGATTTAGGAAGAATTTCAGAGTTGAGATGGATTATATTTCCATTGCTGAGCCAGTCAATGTGACTGTGGTTAGATAGGCCTTGTTCACATGTTAAGGCCTGAAGTAGGGGCCAATAACAATGACTCAGGCTAAGAATGAGGAAGAGTGATGCCTCAAAAGGAGATTGAGGTACTTGTGGGGGTTGAACTTTGTTCAACTGGTTTAATCTGGAATCAATTTCTCTCCTTATATTGTAAGGAGAGAAAGTATGTAATATTTGGAAGGCAGAAATGGAGCACTGGCCAATACTCTCTGAAGTCATCCTACTCAGAGATGGTGACAAACAGGCAAAGAGTTGATTGTAAATTCCAGATTGCCCTCACCCTTGTTCACTTCACCTCTGGCATGTCTTCTTCTTATCTGCTGAATCTGCTGACCAATAATGGCCCCAGGTCCACCAACAGCCACTTAATTGTGGACCTACAGAGGGGATAACTATACAGAGGCAATAGCATTCCCTTTGCAGTCTCACTTAGGTAATTGTATGTGCTTGACTTTTCAGATTAATTAGTTGGTGCCTCATTCTCTGTTTCTCCAAAGAGCCCACCTGGATTGTTGCTTCTTCAGCTCTTAGTATAGGTGTAGAAGGCTTAAATCCTATAACAAACCTCGTATTTCTAAGACTCATTAGGGTCTCCACTTCTCTTACCAAACCCTAGCTGTCACTGTTTTTTTTTTGTACAGGAAGTTGGTCCAGGGGAACAGGGACATAATGATGGGACTTTAAAATTTTGTTTTCTGGGGCTGGGTATGGTGGTTCATGCCTGTAATCCCAGCACTTTGGGAAACCAAGGTGAGAGGATCGCTTAAGCCCAGTAGTTAGAGATTGGGCAACACCCCTGTTCTCTACTGGAAAAAAAATTAGCTGGGCATGGTGGCATGTATTTGTGGATCCAGTTGCTTGGAAGGCTGAGGCAGTAGAATTGCTTGAGCCCAGGAGGTTGAAGTTATTGCTGTGAGCTGTGATTGCACCACTGGACTCCAGCCTGGGTGACAGAGTGAGACTCTGTCTCAAAATAAAATAAAATAAAATAAACAATAAACAAAGAAAATGTGATATATATATATCAAATGGAATACTATTCATTTTTTAAAAAGAAGAACATCCTGTCATTTTTGATAACATAGATGAACCTGGAGGACATTATGTTAAATTAAATAAGCCAGGCAAAGAAAGACCAATACTATTTGTATGGGGAATATAAAAAAACTGCACTCGAAGAAGCAGAAAGCAGAATGGTAATTACCAAGGCCCAGGGGAAGGGGGCCCAGGGAAGATGTTGGTCAAAGCATATAAAGTTTCATTTAGGCGGAAATTAAAGAACTGTATTGCCAGGCGTGATGGCTCACGCCTGTAATTCCAGCACTTTGGGAGATCGAGGCGGGCAGATCACAAGGTCAGGAGATCGAGACCATCATGGCTAACACGGTGAAACCCCGTCTCTATTAAAAAAAATACAAAAAATTAGCCAGGCGTGGTGGCGGGCGCCTGTAGTCCCAGCTGCTCCGGAGGCTGAGGCAGGAGAATGGCGTGAACCCGGGAGGCGGAGCTTGCAGTAAGCCGAGGTCGCTCCAGCCTGGGCGACACAGAGAGACTCTGTCAAAAAAGAACTCTATTGTACGACTTGGTGACTATAGTTATTAACAAAGTATTGTATTGTGGCCAGCCACTGGGTGACTCACAGCTGTAATCCCAGCACTTTGGGAGGCGGAGGAGGTGGATCACTTGAGCCCATGAGTTAAAGACCAGCCTGCCCAACATGGTAAAACCCTGACTCTACTAAAAATGCAAAACTTAGTTGGGTATTGCCCTGCACGCCCGTAATCCCGGCTTCTCAGGAGGCTGAGGCAGGAGAATCGCTTGAACCCAGGAAGCAGAGGTTGCAGTGAGTGGAGATCTTGCCACTGCACTCCAGCCTGGGCGACACAATGAGACTGTCTCCAAAACAAAAACCAAACAAAGTATTGTATTCTCAAAAATTTCTAAGAGAGATTTTAAGTGTTCTTATCACAAATGTTAAGTATGTGAGGTAATGAATATGTTAATTAGTATCATTTAGTCATGCCACGATGTATGCATAGTTCAAAATATATCACATATGATAAATACATACAACTTTATCAATTGAAATAATTATTAAAAACTATAACCTATGTTTCTAGTAATCAAGTGCCTATAGAAATAGCTATTGTCAGCCAGGTGCGGTGGTTCATGCCTGTAACCCCAGTACTTTGGGAGGCTGAGGCGGGCGGATCATGAGGTCAGGAGATAGAGACCATCCTGGCTAACGTGGTGAAACCCCATCTCTACTAAAAATATAAAAAATTAGCCAGGCGTGGTGGCAGGTGTCTATAGTCCCAGCTACTCAGGAGGCTGAGGCAGGAGAATGGCGTGAACCTGGAGGCAGAGGTTGTAGTGAGCCAAGATTGTGCCACTGCACCCCAGCCTGGGTGACAGAGCAAGACTCTGCCTCAAAAAAAAAAAAAAAAAAAAAAAAAAAGAAATAGCTATTGTCATATATCAGTTTTGGGTAAGTATAAAAAATAACAAAGTTGTTTGCTTGCTTCTAGTTGTACTGTAGAAATTGGAGAAAAAAAACATGTAAGTTCAGAGGTTTAAATTCCTGGCTCTGGATCCAGGTAAGAAACCAGATGGCTTCTGCAAATTCCCTAAAATAAACTCTCAGGTCTTTTAGTTGCAAAGTGTCAAGATTTCTGACCAAGCTCAAAGGCTAATCATGTGAATGGCTAAGTTACAGTGAAAACAGAATTTATAACACCACATGGTTTTTTTATATTAATGTCAGGGCATCGATTGGGAATGAGTGAAAGAATTGGGGTCAGAACATAGAGAAGATTCCAATGAAGCTAAATACATCAAACCCCCAATTTTGCCTAGCATATTTGGCAGTAGAAATAGCCTTTTTGTGTTCTGTTTGTGTAAATTCATCTTCTCTTGGCTGAAGAATCAGTGATGACCCTTATAAAGTCCAGTGATGCAGGGTATGGACCTCAAAGGTATCCCTTCTGTGATGGTTAATACTGAGTGTCCACTTAATTGGATTGAAGGATACAAAGTATTGATTCTGGTTGTGTCTGTGAGGATGTTACAAAAAGAGATTAATATTTGAGTCAGTGGGCTGGGGAAGGCAGATCTACCCTCAATCTGGTGGGCACAATCTATCAACTGCCAGTAAACATAAAGCTGGCAGAAAAACTTGAAAAGGAGAGACTAGCCTAGCCTCCCAGCCTACATCTGTCTCCTGTGCTGGATGCTTCCTGCCCTCAAACATCAGACTCCAAGTTCAGTTTTGGGACTTGGATGGACTCTCCTTGTTCCTCAGCTTCAAGACAGCCTATTGTGGGACCCTGTGATTATGTAAGCTAACACTTAATAAACTCCCCTTTATACACATATATATATATATACACACACTCTCTATATATATACAGTATATACTATATACTATATAAAGTGTATAGTATATAAAGTATAACATGTATACTATATACTTTATATGTATAAAATACTATATATAAACTAATAAAATATATATCCTATTTGTTCTTTCCGTCTAGAGAATCCTGACTAATACAGATTTTGGTACCAGGAGTGGGGTCTAGAGGAACAGAATATTAAGCATGGAATTCTTTAGTTGGTTTTGGGGTTTCTGGGGTTGGCTGCTTAATACGATTAGACCCCAAAATGCTAAGAACTCTACTTCTAATAGTATAGAGAACACTGTTAGTCCCTGATGTGAACTGTTTAGGGAGTTATGCAAAATAAATGCATCTGACACTCCTGATTCACCGCTCGTGAGAGGAGTTTGGTGACTCTATACATCATACCTTGGACCATATGTGGAGAACCAAGGAACATAATGAAGCTGGTCAGTTGCTCCTAAGTTCATTGGACAAAGTGATGAAATAAAACGATAAACTCAGGGATTCTGTCTCCCAGCTTCAGAAGCAGATACTGAGCCTCAAATCTGCTAAGATTGCCCTGAGTGAGAGTCTTATCTCCCACAGAGAAAGAGCTGAAATTGTGGAAAAACTGATACAAGCTCTTATCATGCAAGTGGCTGACCTGCAATGAAATACACATGCACAGCCTCACCAGGTGTCTACTGTTAAAGTGAGGGCATTGATTGGAAAAGAATGAGACCTTGAAACTTGGAATGGGGACGCGTGGGAGGACCCTCATGAAGCTGAGGGACTGAGTTTGTAAACTCTGATGAACCTTTTTTTGCCAGAAGGAACAGCTTCCCCATCCTGAGTAGTGGCAACCTCTCCTCCCCAACCCATGCTACCATCAGCCTTTCCACCTTTGTCTGAGGAAATAAACCCTGAGCTGTCTGAGGCAACAGTGATGGCCTCCCCTGAGGCAGTTGCCAGGCAAGACAATGTTGAGTCTCCTCAGATGTCACCCCGAACACATCTGTTTGCTTCTAGACCTATAACTAAAGTCCTGGCGGCCCCCTAAAGGTGAGGTTGAGAGTGTGACCCATGAGGAGGTGTACTACATGTGAAAAGAACTGTTTGAGTTCTCTAATTTATTTGAATAGCAACCGGAAAACAAGCATGGGAATGGATTTTTTTTTTTTTTTTTTTTTTTTTTTTGACAGTCTCACTCCTTTGCCCAGGCTAGAGTACAATGACACAATCTCGGCTCACTGCAACCTCCAGCTCCTGGGTTCAAGTGATTTCCCTGCCTCAGCCTCCTGAGTAGCTGGGATTACAGGTGCATGCCACACAATGGCTGGCTAATTTTTGTAGTTTAGTAGAGACAGGGTTTCACCATGTTGGTCAGGCTGGTCTCAAACTTCTGTCTTCAGGTGATTCACTCACCTTGGCCTCCCAAAGTGCTGGGATTACAGGCATGAGCCACCGCGCCTGGTTGGGAATGGATATTAAGTGTATGGGATAATGGTGAAAGAAACAGAGTTGGATCAGGCTGAATTTATTGATTTGTGCCCACTAATTAGGGACTCTGCACTTAATGTTGCAGCTTGGGGAGTTAAAAAAAGGATCTAATAGTTTATTTGCTTGATTAGCTGAAATATGGTTTAAAAGATGGCCCACTGTGAGTGAGCTGGAAATGCCTGATCTTCCTTGGTTTAATGTAGAGGAAGGGATCCGAAGACCTAGGGAGATTGGGATGCTGGAGTGGATTAGCCACTTTAGTTAGACCTACTCATCCCAGCTGGGAGGGTCCAGATGATATACCCTTGACCAATGCCTTGCGAAATAGATTTGCGAGGGCAGCGCTAGTATCTTTGAAGAGACCTGTAATTGCTCTTCTCTGTATGTCAGATCTAATGGTGGGAACTAATGGCAGATCTAATAATGGCAATCACTAAACTACAAAAGTTAAATACAATGGGAATAATTGGATGCCTAAATGGCAGGGGCCAAGTGGCGGCACTCAACCATCAAAGGCAAGGTAGGCATATCTTCTGTTACGGACAGTAGAGGCAAGTTGCAATCAGAATAGTCTGACTTGTGTAGAGCTCTGTTATTGGCTAATTAATTACAGTGTTCCTAGAAGTGAAATTGATAGGAAGCCTACTGCATTCCTACTTAAATTATACAAATAGAAAATTTCTAGGTCTAAAGGATAAGACTAATTGAATTATAAAAACAGAGAATCATGAGCCCTCAATCTATTTCCAGACTTGAGCCAGTTTACAGACCCAGAATGCCTTGAATGAAGGGAAGTCTGGTTCCCCTTGAGGAAGGACCCCACTACATTACCTACAATTTATGCAGTGAATCTTTCTCCCATCCTTCCCCAAGGACACCTCTGACTTTTTACCAAGGTAACTGTGCATTGAAAAAGGGAAATGATCAGACATTAGGGACTACTGGACACTGGCTCTGAGCTGACGCTGATTCCAGGGGACGCAAAATACCACTGTGGTCCTCCAGTTAAAGTAGGGGCTTATGGAGGTCAGGTAATTAAAGGAGTCTTAACTCAGGTCTGACTTACAGTGGGTCCAGTGGGTCCCCAGATGCATCCTGTGGTCATTTCCCCAGTGCCAGAATGCATAATTGCATAAGCATACTTAGCAGCTGGCAGAACCACCACAGTGGCTCCCTGACTGGTAGGGTCAGGGCTATGATAGTGGGAAAGGCCAAATGGAAACCACTAGAGCTACCTCTACCTAGAAAAATAGTAAATCAAAAAGAGTATCGCATCCCTGGAGCAATTGTTGAGATGAGTGCCACCATCAAGGACTTGAAAGACCCAGGGGTGGTGATTCCCAGTACATCCCCATTCAACTCTCTCATTTGGCCGGTGGAGAAGACAGATGAATCTTGGAGAATGACAGTGGATTATTGTAAGGTTAACCAACTGGTGACTCCAATTGCAGCTGCCAGACCAGATGTGGTTTCATTGCTTAAGTAAATTAACACATCTCCTGGGACCTAGTGTGCAGCCATTGACTTGGCAAATGTCTTTTTCTCCATTACTGTCCATAAGGCCCATCAGAAGCAATTTGCCTTCAGCTGGCAAGGCCAGCAATATACCTTTACTGTCCTACATCAAGGGTGTATCAACTCACTGGCTTTGTGTCATTATCTTATTCAGAGAGAACTTGATTGCTTTTTGCCTCCAGAAGATATCACACTGGTCCATTATACTGATGACATTATGCTGATTGGATTCAGTAAGAAAGAAGTAGTAAACACATTGGACTTATTGGTGAGACATTTGCATGCCAGAGGATGGGATATAAATCTACCTAAATTCAGAGAACTTCTACCTCAGTAAAATTTCTAGGGGTCCAGTGGTGTGGGGCCTGTCGAGATATTCCTTCTAAGGTGAAGGAGAAGTTGCTGCATTTGGTCCTTCCTACCACCAAGAAAGAGGCACAACACCTAGGGGGCCTATTTGAATTTTGGAGGCAACACATTTCTCATTTGGGTGTGTTACTCCAGCATTTATCAAGTGACCCGAAAGGCTGCCAGTTTTGAGTGGGGTTCAGAACAGGAGAAGGCCCTGCAACAGGTCCAGGCTGCTGTGCAAGCTGCTCTGTCACTTGGGCCATATGACCCAGCAGATTCAATGGTGCTTGAGGTGTCAGTGGCAGATAGGGATGCTGTTGGGAGCCTTTGGCAGGCTCCCATAGGTGAATCACAGCAGAGGCCTCTAGGATTTTTGAGCAAAGCTCTGCAATCTTTTACAGATAACTACTTCCCACTGACTAATTTTTTTTTGAGACGGAGTCTTGCTCTGTTGCCCAGGCTGGAGTGCAGTGGCATGATCTCAGCTCACTGCAACCTGCACCTCCCGGGTACAAGCAATTCTCCTTCCTCAGCCTCCCAAGTAGCTAGGATTATAGGTGCACGCCACCATGCCTGGCTAATTTTTGTATTTTTTTTTAGCAGAGATGGGGTTTCACAGTGTTGGCCAGGCTGGTCTCGAACTCCTGACCTTGTAATCCACCTGCCTCGGCTTCCCAAAGTTCTGGGATTACAGACATGAGCCACCGCGCCTGGCCAACTACTCCCCTTTTGAGAGACAGCTCTTGGCCTGTTACTGGGCTTTGGTGTAAACCGAATGTTTGATGATGGGTCATCAAGTCCCATGCAACCTGAGCTGCCTATCATGAACTGGGTGCTTTCTGACCCATCTAGACATAAAGTGAGTCATGCACAGCAGCATTCCATCATCAAATGGAAGTGGTATATACATGACTGGGCTCAAGCAAGTCTTGAAGGGACAAGTAAGTTACATGAGGAAGTGGCTCAAATGTCCACGGTCTCCAATCCTGCCACCCTGCCTTCTCTACCACAGCCTGCACTGATGGCCTCATGGGTTGTTCCCTATGACCAGTTGACAGAGGAAGAGAAGACTGGGACCTGGTTTGCAGATTGTTCTGCATGATATGGAGGCACCACCCAAAAATGGACAGGTGCAGCACTATAGCCCCTTTTTAGGACATCCCCAAAGGACAGTAGTGAAGGGAAATCTTCCCAGTAAGCAAAACTTCAAGCAGTGTACCTGGTTGTACACTTTGCATGAAAGGAGAAATGGTCAAATGTGTAATTATATACTGACTCATGGGATATAGACAGTGGTTTGGTTGGATGGCCATTTGAGTCAGTGGGTTGGGTAAGACAGATCTATCCTTAATCTGGTGGGCACAATCTAATCAGCTGCCAGTGAATATAAAGCAGGCAGAAGAACTTGAAATGGAGAGACTAGCAATAGCCTCTCAGCCTACATATTTCTCCTGCTGGATGCTCCCTGCCCTTGAATATTGGACTCCAAGTTCTTCAGTTTTGGGACTCAGACTGGCTCTCCTTGCTCCTCAGTTTGCAGACAGCCTGTTGTGGGACATTGCGATAGTGTAAGTTAATAACACTTAGTGTTTATTTGTTTGAGAAAATGTTTATTTCTTCTTCATTTTTAAAGGATACTTTTGCTGGGTATAGAATTCTGAGTTGACATTTTCTTTCAGCATTTGAAAGATATTACCTTATTTTCTTCTTTTTTGCATGGTTTCTGATGAAACATTTGTTGTAATTCTAATTCTTGTACCTCTACAGGTAATGCGTCTTTTCCTCTGGCTGGCTTCAAGATTTTTGTTTGTCTTTGGTTTGCAGCTATTTGAATGTGATATAGCATAAGTTGCCAGGTTTTGGTATTTCTCTTGGTTGGTGTTTTTTGAGCATCTTGGATCCATGATTTAGTGTCTATCACTAATTTTGGAAAATTTTTGGCCATTATTTACTAAAATATTAATTCTTATTCTCTCTTCTCCTTCTGGAATTCTAATTATGCAAATGTTAGTTCATTTGATATTGTTCCACATCTTATGAATATTCTGTTGTGTTTTTCATTCAAACCTTTTTTTCTCTTTGCATTTTAGCTTGAATAATTTCTATTGACCTATCTTCAAGTTTATTGATTTTTTGCTTACCTGTATTGACTCTAATTGATGAGCTCATTGAATACATATTTTCATCTCTGTTACTAATTTTTTTTTTTTTTTTTTGAGATGGAGTCTCACTCTGTCACCCAGGCTGGAGTGTAGTGGCGCAATCTTGGATCACTGCAACCTCTGCTCCCAGGGTTCTAGCAATTCTCCTACCTCAGCCTGCTGAGTAGCTGGAATTACAGGCACCTGCCACCATGGCAGGCTAATTTTTTTTTTTTTTGTATTTGTAGTAGAGATAGAATTTTGACATGCTGGCCAGGCTGTTCTTGAACTCCTGACCTCAGGTGATCTACCCTCAGCCTTCCAAAGTGCTGGGATTACAGGCATGAGCCATCACGCCTGGCCTCTATTACTGTTTTTCCTTTGTTGTTGTTGTTGTTGTTTTTGAGATGGAGTCTCACTCTGTCACCCAGGCTGGAGTGCAGTGGCAGATTCTCAGCTCACTGCAACCTCCACCTCCCGGGTTCATGCCATTCTCCTGCCTCAGCCTCCCAAGTAGCTGGGACTACAGGCGCCCGCCACCACGCCTGGCTAATTTTTTTGTATTTTTAGTAGGGACTGAGTTTCACTGTGTTAGCTGGGATGGTCTTAATCTCCTGACCTTGTGATCCATCCGCCTCGGCCTCCCAAAGTGCTGGGATTACAGGCGTGAGACACTGTGCCCGGCCTATTCCTTCCCCTTTCTAAAACTACAGAATATATAGTTCAGTGGTTTATAATACATATAAACTATTTATTAGGCTAGGTGTGGCGGTTCACACCTGTCATCCCAGCACTTTGGAAGGCCAAGGTGGGTGGATCACTTGAGGTCATGATTTTGAGACCGGCCTGGTCAAATGGTGAAACCCTGTCTCTACTAAAAATACAAAAATTAGCCAGGTGTGGTGGTGCATGCCTATAATCCCAGCTACTCGGGAGGCTGAGGCAGAAGAATTGCTTGAACCTGGGAGGCGGAGGTTGCAGTGAGCTGAGATTGCGCCACTGCACCCCAGCCTGGGTGACAGAGCGAGACTCTGTTTCAAAAAAAAAAAAAACAAAAACAAACAAACGAACAAGAAAACCCAAAAATTAGTCAGGCATGGTGGTGTGTGCCTGTAATCCCAGTTTCTCAGGAGGCCAAGGCAGGAGAATTGCTTGAACCCAGGAGGCAGAGGTTGCAGTAAGCTAAGCCACCACACAGCCTGGGAGACAGAGCATGACTCCATCTCAGAAAAAACCCTCAAAAAACTATATAATATAGTATATATTTAAATATATATTTTAAACATACCAAATATATAATTCATATGAATTTTACATGTATAATATATAATATTATCCTTCAGCATCCTGGTAAACCTTGTTCTCTGCAGTTTGTTCCTTTCTTCCCCCAAAAACAAATATGGATCTTCCTTTCCTTGAAAAAAATAACAATTTGGGTCTTGTAGATCAGAGCTTGCTTTTTTTTTTTTTTTGAGACGGAGTCTTGCTCTGTTGCCCAGGCTGGAGTGCAGTGGCGTGATCTCGGCTCACTGCGAGCTCCGCCTCCCAGGTTCACGCCATTCTCCCGCCTTAGCCTCTGAGTAGCTGGGACTACAGGCGCCTGCCACCATACCCGGCTAATTTTTTGTATTTTTAGTAGAGACGGGGTTTCACCGTGTTAGCCAGGATGGTCTCGATCTCCTGACCTCGTGATCCGCCCGCCTCGGCCTCCCAAAGTGCTGGGAATACAGGCTTGAGTCACCGCGTCCGGCCAGATCAGAGCTTTCTAACTAACGTACCAAAGTATAATGATATGCTCAGGTTCACCGATGTGCCATTGTATGGGTTACAGATATGCAGATACACCGACCCTCTTAGCTATCATTGCCATCATGGGCAGCTGGAGGCAGCTGAATCCCCAATCATCTTAGTTCTCCCCAGACCTTGAGCAGACATTTTCATTTACCACAGTATCCCACACAAAAGCAGTATTGTCAATTTTCAATTTGTACTATAACTAAAAATACCAAAATTTTACAAAGACGAATTAAAAATATTGATTTTGGGTATTAATTTAATTTTCCAAAAGTCGTGTTTCTTTTCTTTTCTTTTTTTTTTTTTGAGATGGAGTCTTGCTCTGTCGCCCAGGCTGGAATGCAGTGGCGCGATCGCGGCTCACTGCAAGCTCCCCCTCCCAGGTTCATGCCATTCTCCTGCCTCAGCCTCCCAAGTAGCTGGGACTACAGGCGACCGCCACCATGGCCGGCTAATTTTTTGTGTTTTTAGTAGAGATGGGGTTTCACCGTGTTAGCCAGGATGGTCTCGATCTCCTGACCTCATGATCCGCCCGCCTTGGCCTCCCAAAGTGCTGGGATTACAGGTGTGAGCCACTGCGCCCATCCCAAAAATTGTGTTTTCAAAACACATTGGATGAGAGCTGTGACATGCAAATTATGCCGAACACTTTCATGCCATTTTGACACAGATCTTTTATTGAGGCCATTTAGTGCTGTGAGTATTTGGACTCTGCAATTTTACTCCAAGTATTTTATACTGTAATCAATTATTTCATATTCTTCAGCTCAATACACAGCAGTAAAGAAGGAATGCTGCTTAACAGTTGTAAAAGAAAAAAATTATAAAGACTAAGAAATTCCTCCAACAAAGGGGACGTCTGCTACATACATTATTTAATATAATATTGTCATTTTACCAGTGATCATAGAAGCTGTATTATTCTTGATAGTAGAACATTTAATATTTTATTCTTTTTCTCCTATTTATTTATATTTATCCTTTTATTCGCTGAAATTATTTATTAAAATTATTCATTTTATTTTATCAAACTAACACATATACATAGTTTAAAAAGCCTCATAGTGCTAAAAGTATTATAATAAAAATAGCAGCCTGCTGTTCTTCCTATCCGTGACATACTTTTTTTATCCAAAAGTAATTGCTTATCATTTTTAAGCTCTATTTTCTGTTATTTGGCTACTTTTTAAAAATTTGTATTTTAAGTTCAGAGGTACATGTGCAGGATGTGCAGGTTTGTTACATAGGTAAATGCGTGTCATGGGGGTTTATTCCACAGTTATTTCATCACCCTGGTATTAAGCCTAGTACCCATTAGTTATTTTTCCTAGTCCTCTCCCTCCTCCCACTCTTTACCCTCTGATAGGCCCCAATGTGTGTTGTTGTTCCCCTCCATGTATCCACGTGTTCTCATCATTCAGCTCACACTTATAAGTGAGAACATGCGGTATTTGGTTTTCTCTTCCTGCATTAGTTTGCTAAGGATAATGGCCTCCAGCTCCATCCATGTCCCTGTAAAGGAAATGATCTCCTTCTTTCTTATGGCTGCATAGTATTCCATGGTGTATATGTACCATATTTTC
Source organism: Chlorocebus sabaeus (assembly GCF_047675955.1). NCBI lineage: Eukaryota > Metazoa > Chordata > Mammalia > Primates > Cercopithecidae > Chlorocebus > Chlorocebus sabaeus. The sequence goes on from NC_132914.1 coordinate 15,125,822, forward strand.
TTTATTCAGTCTATCATTGATGGACATTTGGGTGGGTTCCATGACTTGCTATTGTGAATCGTGCTGCAATTAACATATACATGCATGTGTCTTTATAATAGAATGATTTCTATTCCTTTGGGTGTATACCCAGTAATGGAATTGCTGCATCAAGTAGTATTTCTGCCTTTAGGTCTTGGAGGAATTGCCACACTGTCTTCCACAATGGTTGGTTGAACTAATTTACACTCCTATCAATAGTGTATAAGCATTCTGTTTTCTCTACAACCTCACCAGCATCTATTCCTTTTTTTTGACTTTTTAATAATAGCCATTCTGACTGGTGTGAAATGGTATCTCATTGTGGTTTTGATTTGCATTTCTCTAATGATCAGTGATGTTGAGATTTTTTGCTTGTTGCCTGCATGTATGTCTTCTTTCGAGAAGTGTCTGTTCATGCCCTTTGCCCACTTTTTAATGGAGTTGTTTTTCTCTTGTAAATTTGTTTGAGTTCTGTATGGATGCTGCACATTATACTTCGTCAGATGCATAGTTCACAAAAATTTCCTCTCATTCTGTAGGTTGTTTGTTTACTCTGTTGATAGTTTCTTTTGCTGTGCAGAGGCTCTTTAGTTTAATTAGATTCCACTTGTCAATTTTTGCTTTTGTTTTGGTGTCTTTGTCATGAAATCTTTGCTCATGCCTTTGTCCTGAATGGTATTTCCTAGGTTGTGTACCAGGGTTTTTATAGTTTTAGGTTCTACACTTAAGTCTTTAATCCATCTTGGTTAATTTTTGTATATGATGTAAGGAAGGGGCCCAGTTTCAATTTTCTGCATATGGTTACTGGTATTTCTAAGTGACATGCATATATCGCTATCTCTATATTCACCCATTTACTTATTATAGTAGCTTACTGATATGGTAGAATAGGATTCCTCTCACTTATGCCCTTTTACCTCTCCCCATTCCTCCAAACTATCCTTCTCTTTATTCTCCAAATAGATCTCTCTCATAAATCATTATGAAGTCAACATTCAGTATTTACATTATTAAAACCAGGTAAATATTATTTGCTCTTCAGCCAAATACTGTTCATGCTATTAGGGCCAGGAAAATATTATTTGCTGCTAAATCAAATAGTGCCCTATGATTATATTTTCTTTCTTCTGTAACTTTAATTTTCCTACAGGTAATTGGTTTATTTTTCATTAGTTTGTTGTTCTTTGCAAGAGAATTTCCTTCTTAAATCCTTAAACATCCTCTAAAGATGGCTTTTCACATGGCCCAATATATCAGATAACCTAGTATTTCCATTATTTCCCTCTGGAGATGCCTCTCGAGCACCTTGTGCTCCTCTCTGGTCAGGATTTGTTCTTTTCTTTTGTATTTATTCTTAGAATTTTCTTCATCTCTCAACTATATTGGGATCTCTTTTCTGAAACTCATTTTATTCTTTTTGGTTTATGTTGTCACTTTTTGTAGATGGTATCCTTGATTAAGATTTCCGCAAAATTGTATATGAGAGGTAAATTTTTAAGATTTAGCAGATCTGAAAATGTCTGTATTCTAGCTTTATGTTTGTATATATATTTAGAGACAGAGTCTTGCTCTGTTGCCAAGGCTGGAGTGGAGTGGTGCAATCTTAGCTCACTGTAGCCTCAAACTCCTAGGCTGAAGCAATCCCCCTGCTTTGGCTCCCAAAGTACTGGGATTACAAGCATGAGCCATTGTGCCTGGACCCTCTAACTTCATGTTTAATTGGTAGTTTAGTTAGTTACATAATTAAATGTTGAGCAGCATTTTTATTGAGTTTTGAAGGTAATGCTTCAAAATTTCTTCTAGCTTCCAGTATTATAATTGAGAAATCCAGTATCATTTTTGTTTTGGATTCTGTGTATATGTGGCCTGTTATCCCCTTACTTCCACTTCACCATAAGCTTTTAGGATCTTCCTCTATTCTCAAGATCTTGAAATTTCAAGGTGATGTGCCTAGGTGCACATCTCATAGTTTGTACTATTAGTGGACCCTTTGAATTTTGAGACTTTCTTCCCTCTGTTAGTGCGACGGTTAATATAAGTGTCAAGTGTCAACTCGATTGGATTGAAAGCTGCGAAGTATTGTTTCTGGGTGTGTCTTTGAGGGTGTTGCCCAAAGCAGATTAACATTTAAGTCAGTGGACTGGGAGAGGAAGACCCATCCTCAATGTGGGTGGGCACCATCCAAGCAGCTGCCAGCATGGCTAGAAAAAGTTGGCAGAAGCAGTTGGAAGAAGCTGGCTTGCTGAGTCTTCAGCTTTTATCTTTCTTCTGTGCTGGATGCTTCCTCACCTTGAACATCGTCTTCAGCTTTTGGACTCTTGGACTTAGACCAGTGGTTTGCCAGGGGCTTCTGGGCCTCTAGCCATGGACTGAAGCCTGCACTGTTGGCTTCCCTACTTCAGAAACTTTGGGACTCAGACTGAGCCACTACTGGCTTCCTTGCTCCTCATCTTGCAGACAGTCTATCATGGGATTTCACCCTGTGATCATGTGAATTCTCTTTAATAAATTCCCTTTCATATGTACATATATGTTAGTTCTGTCTCTCTGGAGAACCCTAACACAGTTAGATATTTTCTCTTTCTTTTCAACTATTAGTTAGACCTTGTAGACTGATTCTCTCCTTTTAAAAAGTAATTTCTGGCCAGGCATGGTGGCTCACACCTGTAATCTCAGCACTTTGGGAGGCCGAGGCCGGTGGATCACCTGAGCTCAGGAGTTCGAGACCAGCCTGACCAACATGGAGAAACCTTGTCTCTACCAAAAATACAAAATTAGCTGGGTGTGGTGGCACATACCTGTAATCCCAGTTACTCGTGAGGTTGAGGCAGGAGAACTGCTCGAACTGGAATGGCAGAGGCTGCAGTAAGCCGAGATCACACCATTGCACTCCAGCCTGGGCAACAAGAGCAAAACTCCGTCTCAATAAATAAATAAATAAATAAATAAATAAATAAATAAATAATAGGCTGGGTGCGGTGGCTCATGCCTGTAATCCCACCACTTTGGGAGGCCACGGCAGGTGGATCACAAGGTCAAGAGATCGAGACAATCCTGGCCAACATGGTGAAACCCCGGCTCTACTAAAAATACAAAAATTAGCTGGGCATGGTGGCACGCATCTGTAGTCCCAGCTACTCAGAAGGCTGAGGCAAGAGAATTGCTTGAAACAGGGAGGCGGAGGTTGTAGTGAGCCAAGATCACGCCACTGCACTCCAACCTGGCGACAGAGCGAGACTCTTATCTCAAAAAAAAAGTTTCCTTTTTTCTTTTTACTCTTTGTCTTTTTAAATTGTTCTATTTTACTGAGAATATTTATAATATCCCAGATCTTGTTCTTGTTCTCTGTGTGTGTTTTTTTTTAACTGTGGTAAAGCATACATCAAATTTATAATTTTAACCATTTTTATTTATTTTTTATATTTTTCTGGGAGACAGAGTCTTGCTGCGTCGCCCAGGCTGGAGTGCAGTGACGTGATGTTGGCTCACTGCAACCTTCACTTCCCAGGTTCAAGTGATTCTCCTGCCTCAGCCTCCCAAGTAGCTGGGACTACAGGCGTGCACCACCATGCCTGGCTAATTTTTGTATTTTTTTAGTACAGGCGAGGTTTCACCATGTTAGCCAGGCTGGTCTTGAACTCCTGACCTTAGGCAATCCACTCACCTTGGCTTCTCAAAGTGCTGGGATTACAGGCATGAGCCACTGTACCTGGCCAATTTTAAGCATTTTTAAATGTACACTTTGGTGGCATTAAGTATATCTACCATTTTGTGCAATCACCATTACTATCCATTTCCAAAATATTTTCGTCATCCCAAACAGAAACTCTGTACCCATTAAACTATTCTCCATTCCCCACTTCTCCCAGGCCCTGGTAACCTCTATTCTATTTTCCAGTCCAATGAATTTGCTTAGTCCAGATGCCTTATCAGAGTGGAGTAATTCACCATTTGTCCTTTTTTGTCTGGCCTATTTCACTTAGCATAATGTTTTCAAGGGTCATTCATGTTGTATCATGTAGAAGAATTTCATTCCTTTTTATGGATGGGTAATATTCCATTATATGTACATACCACATTCTATTTATTCATTCATCTGTTGATGGACACTTGGGTTGTTTCCACCTTTTGGCTATTGTGAATAATGTGCTACAAACACTATGTACAAAGTAACTCTTTAAACCTCTGCATTCATTTTTTAAATGCACACACACACACACACACACACACACAGCCCTAGGAGTGGAATTACTGAATCATATGGTAATTCTGTGTTTAACTTTTTGTTAACTGCCAAGCTGCTGTCCATTTTTTGTTTTTCACTTCCTTGTCAATACTTATTTTACCTTTTTCTTTTTTTAATGATAGCTCTCTTATTAGGTGTGAAGTGGTATGTTATTGTGGTTTCCATTTGCATTTTCCTAATGAGTAATTATGTTGAGCATCTTTTCATGTGCTTATTGTCCATTTGCATATTTTCTTTGGCAATGTGTCTAGTCAAGCCCTTTTCCCATTTTTGAATTGGTGTTTATTATTTTTCAGTTATAGGAATTATTTATATATTCTGTATATTAATTCAGATTTGCAAGTATTTTGTCCTATCTTGTGGATTGTATTTTTCCTATCTTGAGAGTGCCCTTTAATGCATGCAAGTTTTTAATTTTGATGAAGTCCAATTTATCTGTTTTATCTTCGGTTTCCTGTGTTTCTGATATCATATCTAAGAAATCACTGTCAAATCCAACATTCTGAAGATTTTGCCTCAGCTTCCCGAGTAGCTGGGACTACAGGAATGCGTAATCATGCCCGGCTAGTTTTTGTATCTTTAGTAGGGATGGGGTTTTGCCCTGTTGGCCAGGCTTGTCTCCAATTCCTGATCTCAGGTGATTTGCCCACCTTGGCCTTGCAAAGTTCTGGGATTACAGGCGTGAGCCACTGTGCCCAGCCACTTTTAGTTAATTCTTGTATATTGGGTGAGGTGCGGGTCCAACTTCATTCCAACTTCATTCTACTGCATATGAATATTTAGTCTGACTATCCAGTTTTTCCAATACCATTTGTTGAAAAGATTGTCCTTTCCTCACTGAATCATGTTTGGAATCTTGCCAAAATTCAATTGACCATATAAGCAAAGGTTTATTTGTGGGTTCTCTATTCTGTTCCATCAGTCTATCCTTATGCCAGTACTAAACTGTTTTGATTACTGTAACTTTTAAATTTTGAAATCAGGGAGTATGAGTCCTCCAACTTTCTTCTTATTTTTCAAGACTGTTTTGACCATTTAGGGTAACTTGAGATTCCATACAAACTTTAGGGTCAGTTTTCCTATTTCTGCAGATAATGCCATTGGGTTTTAATATGGATTGCTTTAATCTGTAGATCACTTTGGGTAGTGTTGTCACCTTTACAATATGTATTTTTTTTTAATAGAGACAGGGTCTTGCTATGTTGGCCAGATTGGTCTTGAAACCTTGGCCTCAAGCAGTCCCCCCACCTTGGCCTCCTAAAGTGCTAGGATTATAGGCATAAGCCACCATGCTTGGACAATCTTTACACTATTAAGTTTTCTAAGCCATGAACATGAAGTGACTTTTTATTTATTCATTATTTTATTTATTCAATAAATAATTTATTTATTTTAGTTATTCTTATTTAATTTCAGCAATGTTTTGCAGTTTTCATTGTACAAGTTTTCTGTCTCCTTGGTTAAACCTGTAAGTACTGTATTCTTTTCAATGCCATTGTCAATAGCTTCTATTTTAAGCAGAATTTTGATCTTTTTCCCCATGGTTACAATATGAAAGAAATATATTTTCTTCAAACGTATCCACTTTATTCTATCTTGTCTATTCATATTTGACCAGCATATTACCTATTACTACACCTATATTACTATTTAAAATGTTGACAAGAACTATAATGAGGGCCAGGTGCAGTGGCTCACGCCTGTAGTCCCACCACTTTGGGAGGATGAGGCGGGTGGATGACCTGAGGTCTGGAGTTTGAGACCAGCCTGACCAACATGGAGAAACCCCATATCTACTAAAAATACAAAATTAGCTGGGCTTGGTGGCTCATGCCTGTAATGTAATACCAGCTACATGGGAGGCTGAGACAAGAGAATTGCTTGAACCCGGGAGGCGGAGATGCAATAAGCCAAGATCGCGCCATTGTACTCCAGCTGGGGTGACAGAGACTCTGTTTCCAAAAAAAAAAAAAAAAAAAGAACTGTAATGAATGTAGAGTCCTGTGCCCACCAATAAGGACTTCTATTCATACTGACTGGCAGCAAAATATGGAAGGTGACTGAATTTATAATTGCAGATATTTAGGTATTCCACACATGTTGATGAGCCAGCCTTGTTTGCAAGATATAAAAAGAAACATGTCATAAAATATTGTATATTTATTCCATTAAGCATTTTTGTCTTCATTTCTGCAATATCAGAAAATGTTGCTAAAAATCAAGATTTTTACACAATTTTAGTTCTAGTGAAATTATAGCAAAATTAGGCAACTTTTCTATAGATAATTATAATTCTTAGGTAGTTTATTTTTCCCACAACTTTCCATTTTGATTAACTTCATTGTGTTGTAATACTTAGAGTTGTCGAAAACACTGTTAAGGTATATTTAGTTTTAAAAAAATGAATGAGGATATTTACATACTGTGTTCACACTGTAATGTGGTCCATATTTTAAGTTATTCTCTCTGAAAATACTATAAAATACCTCACTTTCATTAATCACTCTCATACTGAGATTTCCACAATTTCTAAAAACAATACTTAGATTCATGTAGTATTTCTTACATTCTTTCAAAATTTTCATTTTGTTTTGCCATAAAACAACATAATATGTGGCACTGTCCTAATAATTGCCTGTGTATTTTATTGTGTGCAGATGATGTTTTGCAATAAATAATTGACTCTTCATTTAATAAACAATACAAGATTGCAGGGTTCTATGGTTTGAATATGTGTCCCAAAGTTCATGTGTTGGAAACTTAATTTCCAATCCAACAATGTTGAGACGTGGAAACTTTAAGATGTAATTAGGTCATGAGAATTCTGCCCTCATGAAGTGTGATGCTATTATATCAGGAGTGGGTTGGTTATTGAAGGAATGAGTTCCTGATAAAAGGATAAGTTTGATCGCGCGCTCTCTCTCTCTCTCTCTCTCTCTCTCAATGTCTGCATATGCTCTCTTGCCCTCTGCCTTCCAGCATTGGATGATGTAGCGAGAATGCCCTCAACAGATGAGGACCCCTTTATCTTAGACATCCCAGCCTTCAAAACTGTGAGAAATAAATCTCTGTTCTTTATAAATTCCTTCGTCTCAGGCATCCTGTTATTGCATCCCAAAATGGACTAAAAGAGAAAATTTGTACTAGAAGTAGGATTGTTGTTATAAAGTGACTTTTAAACTGAGTAATGGGTAGAGGCTGAAAGAATTTGGAGAAGCAGGTCAGAAAGAGCTTAGATTTCCATGAATGGAGTTTTAAAGGCAATTCTAGTGAGGGCTCAGAAGAAGCTGAGCTTTTGGGAGATCCTAAATCTTAGGGATTATTTAGGTGGCTGTGATCAGAATACTGGTAAAAATATGGATGGTAAATGCCATTCTGATAATATCTTAGATGGAACTGAGGAAGAAGGTACTGGAACCTGGAGTAAATGCCACCCTTTTTATATTAGTCTGTTCTCATGCTGCTAAAAGAACTGTCTGAGAATGGGTAATTTATAAAGGAAAGAGGTTTAATTGACACACTGTTCCACATGGCTGCGGAAGCCTCAGGAAACTTACAATCATGGTGGAAGGGGAAGCAAACATGTCCTACTTCACATGATGGCAGCAAGAAGTATGAGCAAAGGGAGGGGGAAGTTTTTTTTTTTTTTTTTTTTTTTTTAAATAAAACCATCAGATCTCATGAGAACTCACTATCACAAGAACAGCATGAGGGTAACCTCCCCCATGATTCAATTACCTCCCACCAGGTCCCTCCAACAACATGTGGGGATTATGGAAACCACAATTCAATATGAGATTTAGGTGGGGACACAGTAAAACCATATCATTCTTCCCCTGGCCCCTCCCAAATCTCATCCTCACATTTCAAAACACAATCATACCCTTCCAACAGTCCCCCAGATTCTTAACTCATTCCATCATTAACTCAAAAGTCCCAGTCCAAAGTCTCATCTGAGACAAGGCAAATCCCTTCCACCTATGAATCCTTAAATTTACTTCCTAGATACAATGGGGGTACAGTCACTGGGTAAATATACCTGTTCCAAAGGGAAGAAATTAGCCAAAACAAAGGGGCTACAGGTCCCATGCAAGTCCAAAATCCAATAAGGCAGTCATTAAACCTTAAAGTTCTAAAATGATCTCCTTTGACTCCATATCTCACATCCAGGTCATGCTGATACAAGAGGTGGGCTCCCAAATGACCTTAGGAAGCTCTGTCCCTGTGGTTTTGCAGGGTATAGCCCCCCTCCCAGCTGCTTTCATAACTGGCATTGAGTTTCTGTGGCTTTTCTAGGCACACAGTGAAAGCTGTCAGTAGATCTACTATTCTGGGGTCTGGAGGATGGTGACCCTCTTCTCACAGCTCCACTAGGCAGTGCCCCAGTGGGGACTCTGTGTGGCAGCTCCAACCCCACATTTCCCTTCTGCATTGCCCTAGCAGAGGGGCTCCATGAGGGCTCCACCCCTGCCACAGACTTCTGCCTGGACATCCAGGCATTTCCACACATCCTCTGAAATGTAGGCGGAGGTGCCTAAACCTTAAAGCTTTTTTTTTGAGATGATCTTGGTTCACTGCAACCTCCACCTCCTGGTTCAAGTGATTATCTTGCCTCAGCCCCACAAGTAGCTACGATTACAGGCACTGCCACCATGCCTGGGTAAGTTTTGTATTTTTAGGAGAGACAGGGTTTCATCATGTTGGCCAGGCTGGTCTCAAACTCCTCACCTCAGGTGATCCACCTACCCAAACCTCAATTCTTGACTTCTGTGCACCCGCAAGCCCAACACCACATGTAAGCCACCAAGGCTTGGGGTGTGCAACCCTCTGAAGCAATGGCCTGAGCTGTACTTTGGCCCCTTTTAGCCACAGCTGGAGCTGAAGCAGCTGGGGCTCACGAAACCATGTCCTGAAGCTACATAGAGCAGTGTGGTCCTGGCCTGGCCCATGAAACGACTTTTCCCTCCTATGCCTCCAGGCCTGTGATGGGATGGGCTGCCTCAAAACTCTCTGACATGCCCTGGAGACATTTTCCCCATTGTCACAGTGATTAACATTCAGCTTCTCATTACTTATGCAAATTTCTGCAGCTGGCTTGAATTTCTCCCCAGAAAATGAGGTTTCCTTTTCTTTCTCATCTTTAGGCTACAAATATTCCAAACTTTTATGTTCTGCTTCCTCTTTTTATTTGTTTTTTTGAGATGGACTTTTGCTCTTATTGCCCAGTCTGGAGTGCAATGGAGCAATCTTGTTTCACTGCAACCTCTGCCTCCTAGGTTCAAGCAATTCTCCTGCCTCAGCCTCCCGAGTGGCTAGGATTACAAGTGTACGCCAACATGCCCAGCACATTTTTGTATTTTTAATAGAGGTTCAAAATGGGGTTTCACCATGTTGGCCAGGCTGGTCTCAAACTCCTGACCTCAGGTGATCCACCCACCTTGGCCTCCCAAAGTGCTGGGATTACAGGTAGGAACCACTGTGTCCAGCCATTCTGCTTCCTCTTGAATACTTTGCCACTTAGAAATTTCTTCCACCAGATACCCTAAATCATCTCTCTCAAGCTCAAAGTTCCCCAGGTCTCTAGGGCAGGGGCAAAATGCCACCAGTCCTTTTGCTAAAGTATATCAAGAATCACCTTTATTCCAATTCCCAACAAGTTACTTGTCTCCATCTGAGATCACCTCAGCCTGTACTTCATTGTCCATATCACTATCGTCAAAGCCATTAAACAAGTCTCTAGGAAGTTCCAAACTTCCCCACATTTTTCTGTCTTTCTCTGAGCCCTCTAAACTGTTCCAACTTCTGCCTGTTACCCAGTTCCAAAGTTACTTCCACATTTTCAGGTATCTTCACAGCAGCATCCCACTCTCTGCAGTACCAATTTACTCTATTAGTCCGTTCTTGCGCTGCTGTAAAGAATTGCTCGAGACTGGGTAATTTATAAAAGAAAGAGGTTTAATTGACTCACAGTTCCACATGCCTGGGGAGGCCACAGGAAACATTACTTTTAATGGCAAAAACCCCAATTACTTTTGAACCAGCATAATACAATCACAGTGGAACAGTAAGCAAACACCATCGAGAGATTGAGACCATCCTGGCCAAATGGTGAAACATCATCTCTACTAAAAATACAAAAATAAGCTGGGCAGGGTGGCACGCACCTGTAGTCCCAGCCACTTGGGAGGCTGAGGCAGGAGAATGACTTGAACCTGGGAGGTGGGGATTGCAGTGAGCCAAGACCACGCCACTGCACTCCAGCCTGGCAACAGAGTGAGACTCCATGTCAAAAAAAAAAGTGGAAAATATGTGCTACATCCCGGGAGGCCCAGCCCCATGCCCTCAAGTGTGCCCAGGATATGGGGCATGGAGGCAAAGATTATTCTCCAGCTTTAAGACTTAATGTTGTTTTTCCCTGTTAGATTTTGGACTTACCTGGGAGCTGTTACCCCTTTCTTTATGGCTGTTTCTCCCTTTTTGAAGGGGAATGTCTATCTTACACCTGTCCCACCACTGTATTTTAGAAGCATGTTACTTGTTAATTTCACAGGCTCACAGCTGGAAAAGAATTTGCCACAGAATGAATTGTACCTTGAGTCTCACTCATAGATGAGTCAGATGAGACTCTGGACTTTTTTTTTTAAAGCAAGCTCTCACAAGTCTTCCTTCCTTCCTTCCTTCTTTTCTTTCCTTCCTTCTTCCTTTCCTTTCCTCTTTCTTTCCTTCTTTCTTTCCTTCCTTCTCTCCTCCCTTCCTTCCTCCTTTCTCTTTCTCTCTCTCTCTTTCTTTCCTTTTCTTTCTTTCTTTTTTTCTTTCTTTCCTTTCCCTCCCTCCCTCCCTCCCTCTCCCTCCCTCTCTCTCTCTCTGTCTCTCTGTCTTTCTTTCCTTCTTTTTATTTGAGACAGACTTTCGCTCTTGTTGCCCAGGCTAGAGTGCAACGGCGCAATCTCGGCTCATTGTAACTTCTGCCTCCTGAGTTCAAGTGATTCTCCTGCCTCAGCCTCCAGAGTAGCTGGGATTACACGCATGCGCCACCACACCCGGCTAATTTTTAATTTTAGCACAGATGGGGTTTCTCCATGTTGGGCAGGCTGGTCTTGAACTCCCAACCTCAGGTGATCCTCCCACCTCAGCCTCCCAAAATGCTGGGATTACAGGGGTGAGCCACCATGCCCAGCCTTCGCAAGTTTCATAAAAGAAAAATTTTGCATCATTTACTTTTCACCAATCTGTCTGGCATGCTTCTAATGATATCAGAATCACCTGGATCAATGTGCACCTGGATCAGTGTGCACATACTCTGCAGTATTTTCTGCACACTGTGTCCAATTCAATATTATTGCCACTGTAGTAATGGACACCAGTTTTGGCCAACATGGCACAGTACCCTATTTTGGATTTCCTCAAAGTGGGGCAGTTGTTGGCGAGCATGACCAGTTTCACTTTGCCTTGTCTGATCACCTTCAGAGTCTGCTTGTACCCCAGCACATACTTTCCACCTTTTTTTTTTTTTTGACATGGAGTCTCACTCCGTTGCCAGGCTGGAGTACAGTGGCGTGATCTCGGCTCACTGCAATCCCCACCTCCGGGTTCAAGCCATTCTCCTGCCTCAGCCTCCCAAGTGGCTGGGACTACGGGCATGTGTCACCCTGCCCAGCTTATTTTTGTATTTTTAGTAGAGCTGGGGCTTCACTATGTTGGCCAGGATGGTCTCAATCTCTTGACCTCGTGATCTGCCTGCCTCGGCCTCCCAAAGTGCTGGGATTACAGGCATGAGCCATGGTGCCCAGCCTACTTTCCACTTTTCATAATGAGCTGGAGCCTAGAGTTGATTGACACCAATGACTTTTTTATCTTTTTTAGAAGCCACTATCTTTCTGTCTTAGGTGTGGGATGACTCCCAAACAAGAGCAGCTTCAGGGCTAGGTGTGGTGTCTCACACCTAAAAAAAAAAAAAAAAAAAAAATTAGCTGGGCATGGTGGTGCATACCTGTAATAACAGCTACTCAAGAGGCTGAGGCATAAGAATCACTTGAACCCTTAGGGCAGAGGTTGCAGTGAGTTGAGATTGTGCCACTGTACTCCAGCCTGGGTGACAGAGCAAGACTCTGTCTCAAAAAAACAAAAACAACATAAAAACAAAAACTGTACAGAATAAAAGTGAGTAGACTTCTCTCAAGCATTAACTACCTAAAATCTGTGAAAAGGATGTCATATAATTTTTATTTAATGGAAAATTAATCACTAATCAAAGCAAGAAATTGAGAAATGGTAACTCCCTCAAATCTTCAACAAAACCAGTCAGTTGAAATCCCTGTGCCTTAGTCCATTTTGTGATGCTGTAACAGGATACCTGGGGGACAATAATTTATAAAGAACAGATTTATTTCTTACAGATCTGGAGGCCGGGAAGTCTAAGGTTGAGGGGCCCCCATTTGGCAAGGGCCTTCTTGCTGCATCATTCCATGGTGGAAGGTAGAAGGGCAAGAGATCATATGCACATATGCATATTGAGAGAGAGAGAGGTCCAACTTTTTTTTTTTTTTTTTTTTTGAGACAGAGTCTTACTTTGTTGCCTACTATTAAAAGAGCCAATCTACTCCCAAGACAACAGCATTAATTCATTTATAAGGGCAGAGCCTTCATGACCTAATCACCTCTTGAAGGTCTCACCTGTCAACATTGTTGCATTGGGGATTAAATTTCCAACAACGAATATGAAATTTGGGGGACATATTCAAACTATAACATTCTGTCCCTGGCCCCCCAAATTTATGTCCTCACATGCAAAATACATTCATTCCATCCCAATAGCGTCAAAGTCTTAACTTATTCCAACACTAACTCAAAAGTCCAGAGTCTCAGGCACAGTGGCTCATTCCTATAATCCCAGCACTTTCGGAGGCTGAGGTAGGAGGATCACTTGAGCTCAGGAGTTCAAGACCAGCCTGGGCAACATGACAAAATCCCATCTCTTAAAAAAAAAAAGGGTCAGGTACGGTGGCTCATGCCTGTAATCCCAGTACTTTGGGAGGCCGAGGCAGGCGGATCCCGAGGTCAGGAGATCGAGACCATCCTGGCTAACACAGGGAAACCCTGTCTCTACTAAAAATACAAAAAATTAGCCAGGTGTGGTGGTGAGCGCCTGTAGTCTCAACTACTCAGGAGGCTGAGGTGGGAGAATGGTGTGAACCTAGGAGGTGGAGCTTGCAGTGAGCCAAGATGGCGCCACTGCACTCCAATCTGGGTGACAGAGGAAGGCTCCGTCTCAAAAAAAAAAAAAAAAAAAAGAGGTCCAGAGTCTCACCTGGCATCCTGGCTCTGTCCTGAAAAGCTTTGCATTATGGGAACGCCTTTCTTTCTCACTCCCTGGCCATCTTAGGCAGCTGCTCATTAAAAAATTTCTTTTGTGGGGACCAGGACAGAGGTCCCTCTTACCTAGCTGAAATTGCAATACCAGTTCTATACTTTTCAGTGAGTACTAGTTCAATATCTTCTAATATGAACCATTTCACCTATTTAGGTAGCCTATCTATGTTGGAAGATGGTTATGATGCCCTTTCCCTTCTCTAATTACTTCCTGTATTAGTTTCTTATCGCTGGGTAGCACATTACTACAAACTTAGTAACAAAACAACACACATTTATAATCTCACAGCTTTTGTGGGTCAGGAGTTTGGACCATAGGTGTATCTTCTGCTCAGGGTCTCAGAGGCTGCAATGAAGGTGTCACCTGGGCTGTATTTTCATCTGGGGGCTTGGCTGGAGAAAAATCTACGTTCATTCAGTTTGTTGGCAGCTTTTATTTCCTCAGGACCATATGACTGGGGGACTGGCCTTTTTTTTTTTTTTTGCTCGTGGTTGTCTGGAGCCTGCTCTCAGGTCCTAGAGGTCACCAAAAGAACCTAAAGGCCACTTGTGGTAACCTTTCATATGGGCTTCTTCCACATGGCTGCTTTCTTCATCAAGCAAGCAAGGAAAAGTTCTCTCCTCAGGGAGGATCCAGCTTCTTTTCAAAGGGCTTTTACCAGATTAAGTCAGGTCCACCCAAGATAATATCTCTTTTGGTTAACCCCAAATCAGTTTATTTGGTTCTTTATTACATCTGCAAAATTCTTGGCTAGAAGCAAGTTACAGGTTCTGCCCTCGCTCAAGGGAAGAGGATTATAGTGTGATCACCAGAAGGTGAGGATCATGGAGGTCATCTTCCTATTCTCAAGAGTTGTTTCTTAAGATTTTCCAAATTTGCCTATGTAACACCTCATTCAACTCTGCAAGTTGGAGGACAATAATAAAATTGATCAGGTTGTTGTTGATTCATCTCCTGTCTTAACGGGAGTGTCGGGAGTGCTGATAGAAACTGTTCAAGCTGAGCTATGTATTAGTACTGCTCTTACAAGTACTAATTACTATTACTATTACTCTTAGATAATATTTATTGGGCCATCACTATATATCCAGTACTACTCCAAGTATTTTACCAGAATTTAGTCTTTATAATAACCTTAAGAGATCAGGGATATATATATAAATTTTTTTAATTTTTTTGAGACAAAGTCTCTTACTTTGTTGCCTGGGCTGGAGTGCAGTGGCACGATTTTGGCTCACTGCAACCTCCACCTCCCAAGTTCAAGTGATTCTCCTGCCTCAGCCTCCCGAGGAGCTGGGATTATAGGCACCTGCCAGTACGCCCAGCTATTTTTTTGTATTTTTTGTAGAGATGGGGTTTCACCATGTTGGCCAGTCTGGTCTCAAACTCCTGACCTCAAGATTTGCCCGCCTCAGTCTCCCAAAGTACTGGGATTACAGGCATGAGCCACTGTGCCTGGCCATAAATTGTTTATTTTTATTTTAGAGACAATCTCACTCTATTACCCTTGGAGTGCAGTGGTCCAGTCTCCACTCACTGCAACCTCCACCTCCCAAGCTCAAGCGATCCTCCCACCTCAGCCTCTCATGTTGCTGAGACCAGAGGTATGCACCACCACACTGGGCTAATTTTTATATTAATTAATTAATTTGTTTATTTTTGATACCGAGTCTCACTCTGCTGCTCAGACTTGAGTGCAGTGGTGCCATCTTGGCTCACTGAAACCTCTGCCTCCTAGGTTCAAGTGATTCTCCTGCCTCAGCCTCCCGAGTAGCTGGGATTACAGGGGTGTGCCACCACACCTGGCTAACTTTTGTATTTTTAGTAGAGATGGTGTTTCACCATGTTGGCCAGGCCGGTTGTGAACGCCTGACCTCAAGTGATACACCCACCTTGGCCTTCCAAAGTTCTGGTATCACAGGTGTGAGCCACTGTGCCCGGCCTAATTTTTGTAGAAACTTGTTTCACCATGTTGCCCAGGCTGGTCTGGAACTGCTAGGCTCAAGTGATCCACCTGCCTTGGCCTCCCAAAGTGCTGGGATTATAGGCATGAGCTGTGCTCACCCGGGAGGGCTATTTTTATCATCCCCATTTTATAGACTGGGAAACATTTGCATAGAGAATTTCAGGACACTAAACAAGAAAGAAGTAGAGTCAAGGTTTCAATTCAGGTAGTAAGCCTTCAGAACCTGAGAGCACTAGATTAAGCCTCCCGTTGTATTATTTTATACTTAGAAACTTTAGTTTTCCATTTCAATGGCTTCTTGTTGGAGTTTATGCTGTTTTTCTTTTCTTTTCTTTTTTTTTGATATGGAGTCTTGCCCTTGTTGCCCAGGCCGGAGTGCAATTGTGTGATCACAGCTTACTGCAACCTCTGCCTCCTGGTTCAAGCAATTCTCCTGCTTCAGCCTCCCAAGTAGCTGGGATTACAGGACCGACACATTTTGTATTTTTGTATTTTTAGTAAAGACGAGGTTTCAACATGTTGGTCAGTCTGGTCTCAAACTCCTGACCTCAGGTGGTCCACCTATCTCGGCTTCCCAAAGTGCTGGGATTACAGGTGAGCCACTGCTCCCGGCCTATGCTGTTTCTTCAAAAGTTCTGTTTTCCTTGTTCAGTTGCTACAAGTGAAATATATTGGTTTATATTTATTATTTTAGTTTAGGTTTTTTATTTATTTATTTTTTGGTGAGACAGGTTCTATGATCCTACTTTAGCACTTTTTCCTAGGACATGATATTTAGCCTGTATCATTTTAGCCTATATATACCAATAAAAACATAATGGTAGATAAAATATGAAAATCCTTTTGTACTAACTGGTAAGTAGCTGCCCCACCCTACCAAACCCTTCCTACCACCCGGTCGGGCTCAGTCCCCAGCTGAAGAGCCTCTGGACCTCTTCAAGATCCTACAACTAAAGGATTAACACCTGACAAAAAGCGTGTGTGTGTGCGCACGCACGGGGGTGGGGGTGGGGTGGGGCGTCTTCAAGCCTGCTTCCATTCTGATTGGTCAGTGATATAGGGATTGATAAGTATTTTGAATGTGATCCTACCTAGAAGTCTGAGTCAAGCTTTTTTCATTCTTCATGGTTTTTGTATTTTCTGTTATTTTCTAACTTGAATACTTTTGTACTTAAGTCTGACAGCCACTTTAAGTTCTGTATCATAAGTCAGGTCAAGTATCACTTCCTCTGTGAAGTTTTCCCAAATACTATGAAGAAGATTTAGGTTCTCTCATTTTAGAATTTTTTTATGCTTAAGACATACCACCAAAATATTAACGATCTCATAATGTTTACCTGTATTTATGACTCTTTCCCCATGAGAAACAGTGTCATTTCCTTCGGGCATCCCCAATGCCTAGAATAGTTTGTGAGACATTATAAATATTGTACTTGTTGAACAAATCAATGAATAGTTGATTAGGTTAACCAGCGGGTTGCATGGCTGAAGAGACTATAACTGTGGTTGAGGATATTTGAGGAGATTCAAATCCAATAAAATTGTCTAGTTGGAGTCTTCAGGAGGCAAGTCTAGAATATAAGCATATCTAAGAAAACTGATAAATCCGTGGTTATGTTGAATTATTTTTCCATTTGCTATTAGCATAGATAATCAAGAATAGACTATTATAGGCCAGGTGTGGTGGCTCATGCCTGTAATCTCAGCACTTTGGGAGGCCGAGGTGGGCAGATTACCTGAGGCCAGGAGTTCGAGACCAGCCTGGCCAACATGGCAAAACCCCATCGCTACTGAAAATACAAAAAATTAGCTGGACATGGCAGAGCGTGCCTGTAGTCCCAGCTACTCGGGAGGCTGAAGCAGGAGAATCACTGAACCTGGGAGGCAGAGGTTGCAGTGAGCTGAGATAGTGCCACGGCACTCCAGCCTGGGCAACAGGGCAAGACTGTCTAAAAAAAAAAAAAAAAAAAAAGAAGGCGGCGGCCAAGTATGGTGATTCACACCTGTAATCCCAGCACTTTGGTAGGCCAAGGCAGGTGGATCATGAGGTCAGGAGTTTGAGACCAGTCTGGCCAAGCTAGTGAAATCCTGTCTCTACTAAAACTACAAAAATTAGCCGGGCATGGTGGTGGGCGCTGGTAATTTCAGCTATTCGGGAGGCTGAGGCAGGAGAATTGCTTGAACCCGGGAGGCGGTGGTTGCAGTGAGCCAATATCATACCACTGCACTCTAGCCTGGGCAACAGAGCAAGACTCTGTCTCAAAAAACAAAAAAATAGACTGTTATAAAAATGATTATTTTTTATATGCTTACAGAAGACATACAAACATAATTGGCTCTATTATTCTGATCCAATTTCTCTTATTATTATGCAGTGTAACATTTAATACCAATATTTATAATTTTCTGAGCATCTATTTATAATTGAGCACTGATGTACTATGAAAATTATAATAAATCATAATTGAGCATCTATAATTTATTGAGTGTATCCTAAGGACTGTGCTAAGGACGTTACAACATTTAGCGATTAAACCATGCAAATTTAATTGTGTTATATGCTGACTTAAAACCTTTTAAATGATTCCTCATTGCTGTCCCAATAAGGTCCAACTTTTAGGCAAGAAATTAATTAAATCATTTATCATGATAGAGATGACCTCTTCTAGGAAGGCTTTTTTAATTCTATAGGTCTGGATTCGGTGATATTTCTTTTTTCTTTCTTTTTTTTTTTTTTTTTTGAGACGGAGTCTCACTCTGTTGCCCAGGCTGGAGAGCAGTGGCGTGATCTCGGCTTACTGCAACCTCCGCCTCCCGGGTTCAAGCGATTCTCCTGCTTCAGCCTCCCCAGTAGCTGGGATTACAGGCACGTGCCACCACAACAGGCTAATTTTTTTTTTTTTTTTTTTTAGTAGAGGCAGGGTTTCACCATGTTAGCCAGGATGGTCTTGATCTCCTGACCTCGTGATCTGCCTGCCTCGGCCTCCCAAAGTGGGATTACAGGCATAAGCCACCGCACCTGGCCCTAGGTGATATTTCTAAAGGCCACCTTATATTTTAAGTAAATTGAACGGTTCCAGTTATAAAAATAAGTATTAACAACCCTATTCTAATTTCTTATTAGTTACAAAAATTTCCTGTTCGATTTTCTGTCTTCTCCACTAGAGTACAGATTTCTTGAGGATAGGCACCTAACAGGTCTAAAACACAGTGATTGCTAAATAAATACTGAACTAATACATTAATATAATGAGAAGTTACATTTAAAAAACCCACATGGTATCATCTAATATTATTTTCAGGCTCTTCTTGCTTGCAAAACATATGCACATTTATTCTTTTTTTTTTTTTTAAGAAGGTGTCTGGCTCTGTAGCCCAGGCTGGAGTGCAGTGGCGAGCTCTGGGCTCACTGCAATCTCAGCCTCACAGTTCAAGCAATTCTCCTGCCTCAACCTCCTGAGTAGCTGGGATTACAAGCACGTGCCACCATGCCCTGCTAATTTTTGTAATTTTAGTAGAGACAGGGTTTCACTATGTCGGCCAGGCTGGTCTTGACCTCCTGACCTCAGGTGATCTACCCGCCTCGGCCTGCCAAAGTGCTAGGAATTACAGGCGTGAGCCACCGCACCTGGCCAAAACATATGTATATTTATTCTATCATTTAGTGCTTCCAACCTAGTTCAACTATAGTCATCATTGCCATTATACAGGTGAGAAAACTGAGTAACACACTTATTCCAGGGAACTGGCAAGGAAGCTGCAGTAGTCGAACTTGAACTCAGATCTCTTAACCAGTAAGGTAGCGACTTGACCACTACTTCCTGTGGAATTCATTAAAGGCCGACTCCCAGCATGAAATTGAATGAATGGGATGAATACAACTTCTAGTGAGAGAGTATGATAAAAAGTGCTTGCTCTGTTACCGAGCAACTGAAAAAAAATGTTTTTTTTTCATTCCATCATTATTAATACAATTCAAAGTACATTCTGTGAATTTAAAACATAAATGATGAATAAATCAACATACTCCTGGCTTTTTTGCAAATTTTTCCCTCTGCTCTTTAACTCTCACCTACCTCCTTCCTTCTTTCTTTTCTAAGCCTCATAGAGGGCGCTCACAAAGTGCTACTTATTGATTGAAGAAGCTCCACTCAAAAAACACACCTCACACTGCAACTGAGAGACGCAGCGCCACCACCTCGGGCTTCCTTCTCTTTTCCACGCAGGAGGCGGGGCCAATTTCCCTCATTCAAATAAAAAACCAGAATTTGCATGGGGAATGGCTAGTCCTTGAGCTTATTGGCTGATAGCACAGTGGGCGGGGTACATATCACGAGCCCGGAGCCCCGCCCACAATAATTTGCATAACGGCCCCGGCGCGTGCAAGGGAGAAGCGGGTTTGTTTTTGAATCTGCGGAGGCGGCGGCGGTGGCAGCGGCGGCGCGGCGACTGAAGCGCGCGAAAAGCTGAGGCGGCAACGTCGGGGACGGCTGCGCGGGACGGCTCTGTAGGAAGGAACTTGGTTCCCCTTTCCTCAGCTTCCGCCCCAAAAGGTATATGTGAATCCCAGGGGCTGTTAAAACCACATTTTCTTAAATTACTATTGTATTTCTGAAGAGTCAAGACCGCATTATGGCGGCTGCGGGAGTTGTGTTTGCGCCTGCGCGGTTGCGGAGCTGCGGGCGGCGCTGCATGGGAGCACGTGATCTTGCGGGGTCGGGCTCTAGCTGCAGTTGTGCAGCTGGCGGGGCGGTGGCTGCGCAAGCGCAATATTCATTTTCAAGATCTAATGTTCTTGTTGGACGCCATTTGGGTTCTAGATTTAATTTTCCTCGTTCTTGAGGGGTTTCTTTGTGTTATCCTTAAAATCTCACATTTTTCAATAAAAACATTTCTCTTATGTTGTACTCCTGGGCCGACCTCAAGCTCTTCTCTGTTTTTTCGATTTTTTGAGAAGCTGTGGACTTAATTTTCTGTGAAACTGATTGTCATTTGTGGTTCTTGATTATAATTTCAGTTTTAAAGTATTGCTGGATTGAGGTTTATATTTAGGGTGGTAAAGATCAGCACCTAGTGGTGTTCTCACGGGAAGTGCATTTATTTGGACTGCATATTTGCAAATACATTTTTAACCCTATTTTTACCTGTTGTGTTATGAATGTGTGGAATGTTTACAAAACAGAAAGAAGTTTAGTTTTGGGAATATTGGGGGAAAGGGAATAGTGGAAGAAATTACAGTGTGATAGAAAATGAAATCCCAATCTGAGGATTATTTTGGTTTTAAATATTTGATCCTAAGTACATGAAGTTTTAATTTTGATCAGTTTGTATGTTTCTGGGCATTTGGATTTTACATGTTTTAAGTTCTTTAGGTGACTTGTTCATTACTGCTTCAGCTAGATAATTGTTGCTTTTTAAATTAATCAACTCATTTTCTTAGCATTTTTGTTTGCTATGATATGTAAGCTATAACATTTATTTGGTAAATTTTTCTGATGAAGAATTCTAGAAAGAACATCCATTACCCTGAGGCCTCTTTGAGGAAAGTGGACCATTAATAAAAAAAAAATCTGTTCTTTTAAACACTATACTGTATACATGTGTGTTAGATGCAGCTGTGTTTGATTTTTTAATTGTAAGTGTGTTCCTGGTTTTATTAATAGTTTTTTTAGGGAAGGTAATTATAAATATGCTACTGATTAGTTTAAAATGGTAGTGTCAACTGTAGTTAAATCTTATGTAACACATCTGGGGGAAGTTATATAAGATTTGTTATGATTCTCCCGTTGTGCAAATTCTTTCTTACTAGGCAAAAAAAAATGCAAATGTTTTCCGCAGATTTCATCTATGGCTCATATATACAACAACTGGTTTCTTGGTTGGTTATAACTCTTTAAGTTTGAATCAGTCTGCTGTCAAATGAAGACGTGCCTTTTGCTTTATAATCTCTGTTAATTTAGGGAAATTTTTATTGCCTAAAACAAATACCATTAGTAAATATTAACTAGATGTAATTGAAAGTAATACTTTTGGTTGGTGGATTTTTAAATGACGTCACATATGAGATAGAATGGAGTTAGGAAAGATTCTTGTTTTTTTCTCAACAGAATATTTGACCTGATGTAGTTCCTGAATCTCTAAGGTCCTCTACACACAAAGTATATTTAGAGGGTTGTTGTGTAATTTTCTCCCTTTTATGTTTCTGGAGTGGTTACCTAGCAGCCCCTTTCTACCACATGCTATGTCAGGCATTTTAGAGTAGAAAATACACATAAATGTTTAGGTTAACAAAAGAACTTTGATCTTAGGGCATGGTACACCTTACATTTCCAGAAAAATGAAATACTTTGGTGTATATATTTAAGCGTATGTTTTCATTTGAATATACAGATGATTGCTTCTTAGGTTAATATCGAAGGTAGTAAGAGGTATTTGAAAATACTCGAATATGAAGAACATTTCTTGATGGGACAATTTTGATGTCATGTTTCTTACAGGGCAGATATAACCATATAAACTTAATAAGATTAATTAATTGCCTGAACACCAACTATTAGTTTATTAGTACTTTGTTGATAACAAATGTATTTTAAAATTTTAGTTTGGTGGTTATGATGCCACAAAATTTTGACACATATCCAACATATATAACTATTAAGACTAGGTTACTCCAGGAATGAATACCAAGTTACTGAAGTTATTTGAAATCTTTGTGGTTTTGTAAATTTAAGATTTTGTATGTAGTTTAGAAAAGACAGATTTGAATTATCAAATAATTAGAACTATTTTTGCTTTAAATTAGGATTTGCATATATGATAAATGTATTTAAATATTTTTAAACTTACTCATTATAGAACATTTGGAAAATGTTGAAAATTAATTAACAATGCTTAGAAATAACCACTCTAAAGGTATTGGTGATTTGTGACTTCACCTTTCCATGGTTGAGCAATCTATAAATGTTTATTTATTAATTAGTTTTTCATTGGTACCATAATTTCATTTCTACTCTTTTAATGTTATGAGTGTCTTCCCATTAATTCTTCTAAAATATGTTTCATGGTTACATGATACTCTATTGTAATATCCCACATGATCAAATATTCTTTTTAAACACGTTTTTAAATGGTTACATATTATTATCTTTAAGAAGAATGTACTGTGACTTATTAAACCTTTCATTTTTTGTTTCCTGTTTTGGTTGTTGGTCATTTCTCTATTAAAAATAATGCTACAGTGAACATTCTTGTACTATACCTCAGAATATTTCTTTGAAATTACTTTCAAAGGACTTTTAAAGTAATTTGCAAAATTGATAAAAACTTTTTTTTGGAAAGCATTTTTTATTATATTCAATACCACCATCTTATGGGTGAAAAATAGTGGCTCATTAACTTTTTTTGATAACTAATGAAGTTGAATTTGTTGTTGTTTTATGTGTGCATTTTTTTTCATTTTCTGTGAGTTAGCTGTTTGGCTTTTTGTATATTTTTCTATGGTGAGTGTTACTGTTTTTCTTATTTGTTAGTAACAGCTACTTATGGCTTTGAGGTCCTTAGCTTTTAATATTTGTCACAGTAATTTTAAAATTACCTTTTAAATGGTTTATGATTTTATATGTTAAGAAGTTTTGCCTTTTTATGTTGTAAAATGTACTGCCTTTTTTTTTTTTTTTTTTTTTTTTGAGATAGGATCTTGCTCTGCTGTGCATGCTGAAGTGCGGTGGCAGTGATCTCTGCCCACTGCAGCCTCGACCTCCTAGGCTCAAGCAATTCTCCCACTTCTGGAGTAACTGAGACTACTGGTGAAGGCTATCACACCCTGCTAATTTTTTTATTTTATTTTATTTTTTTATAAACAAAGTCTCATTATGTTGCCCAGGCTGGTCTTGAACTCCAGGGGTCGAGAGAGTTTCCCACCTCAGCCTCCCAGAGTGCTGAGATTACAAGCATGAGCCACCATGTCCAGCCTGCACTGCCTTTTTCCTTTGTGATTTCTACAGCACTTATCTGCCTAGAAAGTATTACCTGTTGTGAGGTGAATTATATATTTATATTGTATTTTATTTTATTACTGTTTTTTGAGGTGGAGTCTAGCTGTGTCTCATAGGCTGGAGTGCAGTGGTATGATTTCGGCTCACTGTAACGCTCCACCTTCTGGGTTCCAGCGATTCTCCTGCCTCAGCCTCCCAAATAGCGGGGATTACAGGTGTGCATCACCACGCCCTGCTTTTAGTAGAGACAGCATTTCCCCATGTTGGCCAGGCTGGTCTTGAACTGCTGACCTGAGGTGATCCGTCTGCCTTGGCCTCCACAGTGCCGGAATTAGAGGTGTGAGCCACCGTGCACAGCCTCTTTTTTTTTTTTTTTTTTTTAATTCTTGTGTTTTGTTAATTTTTTTACTAGAACTTTTTCTGGAAGTTTTAATAAACTTAAAAAATACTCTTACATCTATGTGGACATGTCTGTATTTTGACATATTGTGTGTTAAGTTACTAATTTCCATTTTTTCCAGATACCTAGTTTCCATAGACTTGACCCATTTCTTATTGGTTTGGTTGCTAACTTATGAGCTAGATTTGAGCAAACAATTGTGATTCATATACTAGGAATATTTAACCTGGGGTCCATTGGCCTCTAGGGGTTCTGCTAATCCCTGGATATTTGATATACACCATTTTATGTGAGTCTGTATGTGTGCATTTTTTTCCCCCCCAAGATGGAGTTTTGCCCTTGTTGCCTAGGCTGGAGTGCAATGCACGATCTCAGCTCATCGCAAACTCTGCCTCCCAGGTTCAAATGATTCTTCTGCCTCAGCCTCTCGAGTAGCTGGGATTACAGGCATGTGCCATTACACCCGGCTAATTTTGTATTTTTGGTAGAGACGGGGTTTCTCCATGTTGGTCAGGCTGGCTCGAACTCCCTACCTCAGGTGATCTGCCTTCCTCGGCCTACCAGAGTGCTGGGATTACAGGTGTGAGCCACTGCGCCTGGCCTCGTATGTGCATTTTTCTGGGGAAAAAGTGACAGCTTTCATTAGCTTCTCAAAAGAACATATAATACATAGTTTAAACAGAGATTGACAATGACTGTATCTGGGCCTTATTCTTAGAGCATTATTGCATTGTTTTATTTGCTGTAGGATTGTACACAATTTAAATATGTGTGTAGTGCTATATCTTATATAAAATGCCGTAGCCACTCACAAGTCTATTTTACAATTTTTTTAGCTAATTGTGGCTGTTTTTGCAGATGAACTTTAGGTTCATTTGGTTAATTAAGAAAAGAAAAAGCTAGCTAATGGTTTTGGTTACAATTCCATTAAATTTACATTGAGTGAATTTATAACCTTATACTATTTTTTTTTTAATTCATGAGTATTACACCCTTCCTGTAGACTACCAAAATGTACTATTTGCTAGGAACTCTGGGAGAATTTGTGGTATCTGTGACTTTTCAGGAAGGTGTTTTCTTGGTGCAGCTATAATTTTAGTAGGGATGAATTAGGAGATGATATAAGGTTACATTTCTGTTTTTAATCTGCCTTAGGACATGATGACATAAAAATAGTGTCAGTATGAAGTTAGACATGGTAAAAATAAGTCGCAAAGTAAAGTATTTACAATATTTGAAATCAAAATCCTTTTTTCTTAAACAAAGACAATTTGAAAAGGTACCTTATTCCTTTTCTGGCCAGGGTGGACCTTAATCTCATAATAAATATAAAAATTTTTTATTTTGATTTCCTTGGTATCATTAAATTATTATATTTTCTCATAAAGATGTTTCCCTAATTATTAGAATAAGTTTATTCTCCATTAAATCTCTTTTTTATGCTGATTGCGTTGAAAAAGATTATCTCCATTAATAAAGGTGTATTTCAACTGTAATTCTACTTTCTATCATAAATAATTGATTCAAGAGTCAGTTTATTGCCAAAATATCATTTTTATTGAACTAAACTTGTAAATTAGTGGAGGCATGAAAAGAAGAAATCAAGGAAGTATAGAACTCTAATGATAAAATACTGGCTTTATGAAAATAAATCTAGAAACTAGATATAAAATATTAAGATATTTCCTTTAGTGGAACTCTGTTTTAAAATTCTTGCATGTTTGACCTTATATTTTATTAGAGAGGCCAAGACTATTTAAATGTTGCTTTGCCATGTTCTTTCTCAGATTGTCCTGCCTTCCACAGAGTAAATCAGGGGCTTCTCCAGGCATTTTAATTTGTTGAAAACCTAAATTTTTTATCGATGATTTCAGCTTGTGTGGTGGAAACCATTTTGTATTGGAGACAGAGAGTGAGTGCTGGGGAGCATTTTCAGTTAAGAATGAGTAGATCAGGGCTGCTAGTGCTTGTTTATATGGTGTGAATGTTTTCAATTTTAAGTTTCGATCATTTGGATTTTAGAATCTTTAAGAGGATGACTCAGGTACCTCAGCCACTTTTCAAAAAAATGCCAGAGGCCTAAGGGAACTGTTATTACCTTCCTGAGATTCTTTATAGTTGACCTATATGAATATGAGAATCTGTGAAATGAAGATGACTTATTAAACCATCAGAAATATGCACTTATTCATGTCTTCAGTTTTCCATTGCTCAGAGTATTACAAGAAACATTTTGTGTTCTTTTATATCCAATAACTGGTAGTAACTAGCTGTGTTTAGGAGAGAGAACCCCTTTGTATGATGGTGATGTGAGGTAGTAATGCCATAATGTCTTACTATATATGATCCGTTCTCCCTATCTTTGTTGTTTGTATAGCCCTATGCTACTTGGGGGAAATATTATCTGGTTTGGTACCTAGAAATTATGTGTCCATCACTCCTGGCACTTTAACATTCTAATAAGAAATTTGATTTGTATGTTAGAATAGTTATCCTCAGAACTGTCAAAGCTGTAAAAGGAACTTTCTTTGGTTCAGTAATTCTCAATGATAATGCCTACCATTTTGTAGAAGGATAAAGCTAAAAGATGGAAAGGGAATCTGCTGTTTTGAGGACCAGGAGAGTTTGATGGAACAATAAAGAATGACTTGACTGCTGCAACTCATTCCCAGCTAAGGCTTTGGAGCCTTAGATGTATATCTGCCCTGTTACTCTTATTAGATAGAATGTCATAGGAAAAGAAAGAAATAGGAAAAAGCATAAGGGAAAAGAGGGACCACTTTTGAACTCTTTTGTTTCCTTTTAGGTGGTAAATGTCTGAAGTGAATTCAATTTGAGTAAAAACTAAGCTGCCACAGTATAGGAGACTCCATTTCTGTTGTTTAAAGATGATACGTGTTTTTTTCTTATGTAACCATACAAAGTAAGACTATTTAGAGCTGATAAGTGATTTTGCCTTAACATATGGCTTCCATCACTAGCTGAAACATGATTACTCTCTAGTTCTACTAGCTAGAGGCAAGGAAGAAAGAACAATGGGAGTGCATACTCTTTCTTTTGAGAGCATGATATGGAAGTGGCACATAGCACTTTGACTCATGGTTTATGTGTGATCATTTAGTCATTGGGACATATTTAGCTGGGAAAGGAAGTCTGGGAAATATATCTAGCTGGATAATCATATACTTAGCTAAAACTAGAGAATGTTATAAAAGAGAAATGGATATTAATGAATAGCATTTTCTGCTATATAAGGAATTGGGAGAAGTGGTTTCAAAGTACTTCATAATTTGATACTGAAAACTATTTCTCTGTTTTAAGATTTAGGTTCAGTTATAGTATAACTCTGTATATCTTCCATTGAAATGGTATTTTGGGGGTTTTGTGTTCATGATTTGTGACTGGGGTCCCAGTTATTATAAATATTTATATTTGATAGAATTCTCCTCCTCTCTGCTTGCTACTGAAAACATTAAATTATGATTAGTTTTGCGAGATTTGGAATTCTTAATTTTTAAAACTCAGTGTAGTATTTTTGAACTTTACAGGTTAACTTGCTTAATTCAAAAGGACTGTAGATGAATTGAGTGACAAATGTTTGAATAGTTTATGTTTGCATTATTTTATCCAGATTATTTTTTTCTCTTTATAACTGTATGTATAAAATACACATTTTCCGTGATGGAAAATGTTACTTTTTTTTTTTTTTTTTAGTTGAGACTAGGGTCTCACTCTGACAGCCAGGCTGGAGTGCAGTGGTGTGATCATGGCTCACTGTAACCTTGACCTCCTGGGCTCAAGGGATCCTCCTAACTCAGCCTCCTAGGTAGTTTGGACTACAGGCACATGCCACCATGCCCAGGTAATTTTATATATATTTTTTTTGTGGAGATGGGGGTCTTGCCATGTTGCCCAGTCTGGTCTTGAACTCCTGGGCTCAAGCAATCCTCCCCTCTTGGCCTCCCAAAATGTTGGGACTACAGGTGTGAGTCACTGTGCCTGGCCAAAAATGTGACTTCTAAGAGCATTGTAATATACACTGGTAAAAAGATTGTGGTTGTAAATCCTCTGCACATAGGCAAAACTTAACTGATCAATAAGTAAATAGTTAAAAGTAGCTTTCTATGGAATATGACAAGTAAAACAAGAGATATTTTTATAGGGTACAGAAAGTGGTGAGAGTGTTGGAAGGATATCAAGGAGATTTTACAGGAGTTGTATTTTAAACGATGAATTAGACAGATAATACTAGTAAAGGGAATAAATAGTATGTTCAAAATCTCAGAGGCCAGAAAGAAAGGTAGTGTGTTAGGAGAACTCTTAATAACTCTGTGATACATATCCTTGGTTTTTGTGAATAAAAGTCGTAGTTGCCATGGCACCCACATAATATGCCTAATAAAGCATGTTGTTACTCTCAGCTGGAAATTCTCTAATTTCTCTTTGCTTTACTTTATATATATATTTAAAGGCATTTATTCCTTTCGACTTTTATGTTTATAGTTATTTGTGTAATACTTTATAAGCTTCCTGGGGTTAGGAATCATATCTTATTCATATATCTGACAATTTTTTAAGACAAATTCTTTCTAAGGTATGATAAGACCACTATTAAAAGTATAAGATTGCTTTCTACAGTATTAAAGTATTAATATTTAATAAATACTTGCTTGTCAAAAGAATGAAATTCCTACGTTTTAGGTGGAGGTGAAAAAAAGGGAATAAGATATTCTAATTATTTTCTTTTATTTAACTCATTATCCACAGATATCAGAACTTTTTTAAAAATCAGACATGTAATTTACTCAAATGGCAAATACCCACATGATAAATTGTCATATGGGAAGATTTGACAGGCACTTTATGTATGAAAAATTATGAATAGTCAGTTTTAGGAAAAAAAATCTTCAATGTCATTCATTAAGAACCAGAAGAAAATTAACAAGGAAGCACCTTTGCTTGCTTATTAGTAAAAAGTTTCTAAAATATGACTGTGAAGAGCCTGCATATATAAATTAATAAGGATTTGAGGAAAAGATGGAATATTATTTTGTATTTTAGGTTTGTATAATCTTCTTCCCCCACCAAACTTACTTTAAATGATTTAAACGTTGAAAGATAAAAGTAAATAAATAAATGAAGAAAGAAAAGAAGAACAAAAGAAAAGTCAAATAATTTTCCTAAAATCAGTTAGTTACACAGTGAAGTGGAAAGAACAGTAGTTTTGTATTGGGACCTGGGCAATTAGTGTCTCCTCTCAGTGTTCTTTATCTTTAAAATGTGGAGTTACCTCCTACAGGGTATCGTTGTGAGGGTTAAATACGATTAGATATACAAGATGCTTAGCATCTGTGCCTCACACATATCTCTAGTTTTAATCAATCGGTGAATCAATTAGTCATTCATGA
Organism: Chlorocebus sabaeus; assembly: GCF_047675955.1. Taxonomy (NCBI): domain Eukaryota; kingdom Metazoa; phylum Chordata; class Mammalia; order Primates; family Cercopithecidae; genus Chlorocebus; species Chlorocebus sabaeus. Next base: position 15,155,227 of record NC_132914.1, read on the forward strand.
ATATTTATTAAGAAGCAACTATGTGCAGGGAGCCCTGCAATGCAGGGAGATTTATGGAAAATAATATTCTTGATTTCTGGAGCTAGAATTTAAATGCATTTAAAAAGTAACTTGGAAAGGTGGGTTTCATAATACCACTCACTAGTAAGGTAAATAAGCATTTAGGAAAGTAGTTTACTTGTAAAGGTTTGGAGACCAGTTTTAGGACTGACTCATTTAAAAACAAATGGGTATTTAAAGGAAAAAAAACCCCACAAGATTATTAAATTCACGAAATTTACAGTAAACATCTTCCTGGTGAAAAAGCAGCCATTTTCTCACGTTAATTGTCATATCTGCAAGGTTTGGCAGTGTTCATCCTTGGCAAAGTTAGGGATGAAGACATTTTGGCACTAAGTCCACATAGAATTACTCCTTGCTCTCCTTTTAAAAAATCTGCTGGATGTGTTTACTCAAAATTGATACCAAGTATCATTTTTCATCCATAGCCCTTCCTTGAAATCAAGCTGCAGCCTCTTAAGGCATAGATTTGGCCATAAAGTTTGTTAAATGATTTTCTGAATTGGTGTATTTTCATGTTTTCTTTGGCCATTTGAGTCACATAGGTCTATTGAGGTATTGACCTATGATGTAGTAAGACATCCCTATTGTGTGCTTAACAAAACTATGTCCATTTGATATGAAGGTAAGAGTTAACCTCTGTATGGATGTTTTGTGAAGTACAAATAATTGACTTATTTATTTATTAGCTTGTCTCCACTATCAGAAACTGAGTCATCTGACTTATCTCAATGAGCTTTCATCTGCAGTACCTATAATTGTAGGGTATCTAGGGGTTTTCTGAGATTCCCACATTTGTCAGTGTTCCAGGTTTTTTGGAAAATACTATTCTTTATTCCCTTCAAAGCTTGGAATCTATAAGCTATAGAAGAGATATTAAATTGATTTCTCGTGAAGACTTAGTAGGCATGATTTCTATATTTAAGGTGTAGTCCTTGGGAGGCTGAGGCAGGAGAATCGTTTGAATCTGGAAGGCAGAGTCTGCAGTGAGCCAAGATTGTGCCACTGCGCTCCAGCCTGGGCGACAGAACAAGACTCCATCTCAAAAAAAAGAAAAAGAGATGCAATTTTTGTTCCCTGTCATACCTAATTAAAGGAAATTTGTGCTTATTTATTTGTTTGTTTGTTTGTTTTTTGAGACAGTGTCTTGCTCTGTTGCCCAGGCTGGAATACAGTGGCATGATCTTGTCTCACTGCAACCTCTACCTCCCAGACTCAGGCAATTCTTGTGCTTCAGCCTCCCGAGTAGCTGGGATTACAGGCATGCACCATCACGCCCTGCTAATTTGTGTATTTTTAGTAGAGATGGGGTTTCACCATGTTGGCCAGGCTAGTCTCGATCTCCTGACCTCAAGTGATCTGCCCGCTTCGGCCTCCCAAAGTGCTCTGCTTATAGACGTGAGCCACTGAGCCCAGCCTGAAATTCATTTTTAAATTTCACATTTCCAGTGTGGTTATGGTTACAAATTTGATTTATCCAATTTTTTTTTTTTTTTTTTTTTTTTTTGAGACAGAGTCTCACTCTGTCCCTCACGTTGGAGTGCAATGGTGCAATCTCAGCTCACTCCAATCTCTGCCTCCTGGGTTCAAGTGATTCTCCTGCTTCAGCCTGCCGAGTAGCTGGGATTACAGGCGCCCACCACCACACCAAGCTTATTTTTCTATTTTTAGAAGAGATGGGGTTTCACCATGTTGGTCAGGCTGGTCTCGAACTCCTGACCTCAAGAGGATCACCTCAGGTGATCCACCTGCCTCAGCCTCCCAAAGTGCTGGGATTACAGGCATGAGCCACCGTGCCTGGTCTGACTTACCCAATTTTATCCTGGTAGGAAGGAGAACAGATTCTTATTGAAACTGTGTAAACTGAGTCATAAAAAGTAAAAAGATTGAGTTATGATACTTCATACAATATTTAATAATTGTTCTAAGCAGTCTCTGGACAAGGCTGAACAACATATTCTGTATTTTTCTTCTTTTTTTTTTTTCGAAATGGAATCTTGCTGTGTCGCCCACGCTGGACTGTGGTGGCACGAACTTGGCTCATCGCAACATCCGCCTTCAGGGTTCAAGCGATTCTCCTGCATCAGCCTCCTGAGTGGCTGGGATTAAAGGCACATGCCACCATGTCCAGCTAATTTTTGTATTTTTAGTAGAGACAAGGTTTCACCATGTTGGCCAGGCCGGTCTCTAGCTCGACCTCAGGTGATCTGCCTGCCTCGGCCTCCCAAAGTGCTGGGATTACAGGTGTGAGCCTCCATACCCGGCCCTATATTCAGTATTTTTCTACAGAATCATTCATAAAATGTTTTTGGTGGCTTCTTTAGCTTATAACCTATATTAAAACCTTTCACAGGATATTTTTCCCCCTGATCTTTAAGGGGGAAAGATACTACTATTTCTATAAAGTACACCTTAAGTTGGAGGTTAGAGATAGATTGAGAAGAAAGTATTCTTCTGACTATTTAAAATAAAACATTAACCACAATTAAATCATTCATTTAGTCTTAGGTAATTGTTGTTTTTTTGATCTTGTGTTAAGCAGCCTACTTACACAGAATTGACTGGTCTGTAGAACATAACCATGAAAATCATGATCCATTCCCTTGATACAGTTATGACAGTTGTTGATTCATGATGTCAGCTTTATACCAGGATGCCTGCATCTATGAGTCTCTTCCATGTAAATAGTAATAGTTAAGATGATTTGGTACAGTTACTAATAATCTTTTGATGTTTATTTAAAAGACTTAATTTATAAGACACATTTCCTCAGGTAGGTGGCAGCAAAAAAACTCACGTTTAGTTCTTGAGTGTCATTGCTCCTGTGTGGCCTAGTTGCTCACTTTATCTTGTATACAACTGTCATCTGTATAATTTTATTCACCATTGATACAGTTTGGATCCGTATCCCCACCCAAATCTAATGTTAAATCATAATCCTCTATGTTGGAGGTGGGGCCTGGTGGGAGATAATTGGGTCATGGGGTGGATTTTTCATGAATCGTTTAGCACCATCCCCCTTGGTACTGTCCTCCGCAGTAGTGACTTGAGTTCTTGTGAGATCAGGCCATTTAAATAGTGTGTAGCACCTCTTTTCTTTCTCTCGTTCTCGCTTCTGCCGTGTGATATGCATGCTCCCCCTTTGCCTTCCATCATGTTTGTAAATTTCCTGAGCCTCACCCCGAGAACCCAAGCAGATACCACTGTACTTCCTGTACAGCCAGCAAAACTGTGAGCCAATTAAACTTCATTTCTTAATAAGTTACCCATTTTCAAGTATTTCTTTATAGCAATGCAAGAATGGACTAATACAACCGTTAGTGAAGATTTCCTTACCTGTCTTCTAGGACCCTTGTTTTCCAAATGCTTTGTCTTTATCGACTTATTCTGTCCTTGGCAGGAGAATTCTTAGAATTTTGCCTGCTGGTAGAAAGCTACACATTCTCCAGTAGCTTTTTGAGAAAGGGTGCATGGGAGATACAGGTTTTAAAGACCACGCATGTTTGAAAAATATCATTCTATATTTTCATGCTTGATTGATAGTTTGGCTGGGTATAGAATTCTAGGTTGAAAGTCTTTTCTTTCAGAATTTTAAAGACACTGCTCCATTATTTTCTTCCTACTATTATCACCACTGAGAAATCTGAAGCCATTCTGATTTCTTCTCTCAGTGGAAGCTTATAGAATTGATTATTAGTCTTTAGTCTTATGGCATTTCAATGGAACGTGCCCTTGTGTGGATCTGTTTGTTGTGGTCTGCTGGCATACTTTGGGCTCTTTTGGTCTGGAAATTCTTGCCCTTCAACTCTGGAAAGTTTTCTTAAATGATTTCATTGGTGATGTCTTTGTGTTTGTGTGTGTGTGTGTGTGTGTGTGTGTGTGTCATTCCAAGTTGAATTTTCGAGTGGATGCTCCAATTGTATCTTTTCTTCTGATTTATAATTTTGCCTTTTTGCTAAGGTTGGTTTCTTCAGCTTTATCATCCAGTCCTTCTATTGAGTTTTTCATTTTTTTCTATCATGTTTTTAATTTTCATTCCTTTTCTGTAGCATTCTATTCTTCACTCAAGAATATAACATCTTGTCTGCATATATTAATTTTTTTTGAAGTTTTCTTATTCCTGCATAGTCTATTGCTTCATGTATTTTTTTTTTTGCTTTCGTTTTTCTTTGGTTTCTGTCATGTTGGAAACTTTTCTCAGTTGCCTTCCTTAGCTAACTGCATAATGTGATGTGGAAGATTAAAAAGTTGATTGCCTTATCTAAATTAGACAGTTTTAAACTTCCCTTTAGGCTGATCTGGGTGAGCCATTTTGGGAGAGTTCTCCAGAGACCTTAGGTCTTACGTCTTGTGCTGGTCAGATACCCCCAGAGAATAGTCTTCCATTTTTATAAATAGAGAAATAGGCTCTGATTATCAGCACTCTGGGAGATTCATGAAGAGGACTAGGGATCTCTGCAGTCTGGACTTGGTCCTTCTCTTTTTGATATGGTACTTTTAGTTTTTTTTTTTTTTTTTCTAGATAGAATCTCACTCAAGCTCAGGCCGGAGTGCACTGGCACGATCTTGGCTCACTGCAATCTCTGCCTTCTAGACCAAGGGATTCTCCTGTCTCAGCCTCCCGAGTAGCTGGGATGACAGGTGTGTGCCACCACCCCCGGCTAATTTTTGTATTTTTAGTAGAGATGGGATTTCGCCATGTTGGCCAGCCTGGTCTTGAACTCCTGACTTCATTTGATCCACCTGTCTTGGCCTCCCAAAGTGCTGGGATTACAGGCATGAGCCACCGTGCCTGGCCAGATACTCTCATTTTTAACTGCAGATGTTGTCTTCAGACTTTTGTTAGGGTTGGGAGGAGCAGATAGTCACTGTTAAATGTGTTTGGTAAAGGCATCTAAGATATCTTTCTGCTTCTTAAACAGCAGTCACTATTTTGGCCATTTTATCCTTCTCTCTGCTCCCTTCACTCTGACTTTCAAAGGTGCTTAGTTCTTCTACTTCCTATGATTTTTCAGGTTTCTGCCAGGTAAATTGGATTGGTTCTTAACTTGTTACCACTGCAACTTGGAATATTGTGTTTTAGGGATTGCTACGTTAGTTACAGCCAGTCCTGCTTGTTTATTTATTTATTTTTGAGACCAAGTCTCACTCAGTCGCCTAGGCTGGAGTACAGTAGCTTGATTTCGGATCACTGCAGCCTCCACCTCCCAGGTTCAAGCAATTCTTGTACCTGAGCCTCCCTGAGTAACTGGGACTAAGGTGCGCCACCACACCTGGCTGATTTATGTATTTTAGTAGAGATGGGGTTTTGCCATCTTGGTCAGGCTGGTCTGGAACTCCTGGCCTTGAGTGGTCTGCCCACTTTGGCCTCCCAAAGTATTGGGATTACAGGAGTGAGCCATCACGTCTGGCCGGTCCTGCTTATTTTTCAGCTTCCCAAATCTTTGTGGCTGTTACCTCTTATTTCTCTCTGTTTTTTAGGAATTATGCCTAAAAAAAAAACAGAACAAAACTTTATTGTAGTTTTAGTGGGATTTGAGGGAGTGAAATTAGGTGTTCTTAGTTCATCATCTTAATACCATTCTAGCATGCATTTTAGATTTTAATATGTATAATGTTAATAATAACTTACAATTAGAGCATCTTAAATAAACAAAACATATTTTCTCTCAACCAAATACAGTGAAACTTTTTCTTTAGATGCTGTAGTTTTCAATAATTTGCATATGCAAAGTTTTCAAATAGCATAATATATAAAAAATGTAATGGTTGACTAGAGTTAATTCTAGTTGGTTTTTTTTTTCTTTCATTACTAATTATGTGACTCCTGGCAAATGATTACATTCGCTGGTCTTAAAATTTGAGATTGTAGCACTCTTATTTTACATGGTCATTGTAAGAGGGAAATAAAAAAAAAAACTGAATGCAGCTTGAGCAACATAGTGAGACATTATCTCTACAGAAAATTTTAGAAATTTGCCAGTTGTGGTGGTGTGCACCTGTGGTCCCAGTTACTCCAGAGGCTGAAGTGAGAGAGTCTGTTGAGCCCAGAAAGTTGAGGCTGCAGTAAGCTGAGCCATGATTGCACCACTGCACTCCAGCCTGTCTACAAACAAACGAAAAAACAAAAAGACTTGTGAAAGTGCTGATTTTTAATTAGGAAAAGATTAAACATTGGATAGTCATGGAATTGTTTCCTGAACATTAGAAATTGTTTGCAAGTAGTTATGCTTCTATAAATTAACAATGATTGTTCTCATTACAAATGACCCTATATAAAACAAATTTCTTGTAATCTGTGACATTATACAATCAAGCTGAATCTTGCTTTTTTAGTAATATTAATAAAAATTAAAAGTAAATCACTTAGGTTTCCTGTAGATTTTCTCAGAGTCATCTATCATAAGCACATAGTAGTTCCTATGTAGTTCCTGAAAAGTGCCCTACAAAAGTTATTTTTCCATCTTGGATTCTGAAGTGCAGATGTTTTTAGGCCAAGACTAAAATCTTAGTAGACATATTAGTTGACGACTTCTTAGAAAGTAGGAGTTGAGATCCTAAAAATGAAGGTTCTTTTGAGGTTTTTGTGGTAGAAACAAAAACACTGAGAATTTTAGCTCACTATTTATTGAGCAAATAACTGTGTTTTATCCTATGGAAGAGAATGGAAAATGAATTAAGATGTGATTTATATCCTTATATAAAGATTATTTGCATAAAGATACAAGTAATGAAATGTGGTAAGTATAATGATGATATGCGTAAAAGATATTGAGAGAGTAATGATACCTGGTTTGGGGATGTGCATAGTAAGGAGAGATTAAGGAAAGAATTGTTAGTGATAGGGTAATATAGGTTGAATCATGTAGAGGATATATCAAGTAAACTATAATAGGATAGTTTCTTTGGGATAAAGATGCTGGCCTCGACACTTATTTTATCTGAATAACAGCCTAATTATTTTCCTTTTCTAAACTGTTTCATCAGACACAGAACCAATGTGTGAAGGGATGGATGAAGCTCTGTCAGCTGGTATTAAGTGTTGTCTAAGTTGCATTTCTGCTTGTATCAGTTCTGTGGAATTCTATTGGAGAATTTTGGATTTTCAGATTAGGGATATCCAACCTGTATTATTAGTAGCCAGCAGCTTTCTGTTGGTAGACTATGTTTAGATTAAGAAAAAAGTAGTCAGGATTTACATCGGAAAAGTATTTGGCAAGAGAAGGGAGGCTTGAAGAAGATACCATCCATTTGACAGTGAGTTCCGTAATTTAAATGTTTGTGGATCAGACTTCCTAAAAACAATTTCTTACATTCCAGAATGTAAGAAAGTGTTCATTAGGCTGCTCTGAATATTTTGGCTATTTGTACCTTCTTTCTCCGCCCCCCAATTAAACATAGATTCCAGTGCTTACAGTAATATCAGTTCTGTTCCAGCCTTTTTCAGTTTACCAAATCTTGCTTTTGTTTTTAATTATATTATTTATTTTTTTATTTTTTGAGACAGAATCTGGCTTTGTTGACCAGACTGGATGGAATGCAGTGGTTAAGTTCACTGTAGCCTTGAACTTCTGGGCTCAAATGATCTTCCTGCATCAGCCTCCTGAGTAGCTGGAACTACAGGTTCATATCACCACACCTGTTAATGTTTAAAAATTTTTTTTTTGTAGAGACAGAGATCTTGCTTTGTTGCCAGGCAGGTCTCAGACTCCTGGCTTCAGGAGAGCCTTCCGTCTCGGCCTCCTAGAGTGTTGGGATTATAGGCGTGAGCCACCGTGCTTGGCCTAAGTCTTGCTTTTAATGAAGTCTTTGCTTAAGAATCACAGTTATATTTTTGAAGAATTAATATGACTTGGATCAAGTATAACTTTTTTTTTTCTGATATACTTAAAGCAGTTGTTACCTACATTATTCATTTTGCCTCATGGAAAATACATAAGGACCTTTTAAAGATAAGTAATTTAAAAAACTTTTGTTATGGAAAATTTCAAATATATACCAAAATAGAATGAGATAATGAATTCTGTGTGCCCATTGCTCAGCTTGAACCATTGTCAAATCATAGGGCCAATCTCGTTTTAGCTATATCCCTATTACCCCCCTATACCCTTAAAACGTTTTAGTAAATACCTATATTTAGTGATGGATAGAGACAAAATACACAGGTTAGCTAAATTTTAGGAAGGTAGACTGAGGAAGAGAGAAAGAAAACGTGGATTCTATCGCTGATGTGAACAGGTTCTCCCTGTGCTTTTGTCCTTCCCTTCTCTTTGATTTATGTGTTTCTGCCAACCCACATTTGTTGGATCTCAAATTTGTCTTGCTAATATACCCATTATTAGACTGAGTTTTTACCCTTTTTAAAAATTCCCTTCTTTCCATCAGAAAGAATCTATAATTCTTTGTTTTTATTTGCTTTTTACTCACATCAAAATGTTGGGAGGTCTGTGTCAGGGCAGGAAATGTAATTTGCCCTGGGACTAAACACTCACCTGGGGATGTTAATGTTTGTGACCATTTGTACTACTGAAGGGAGAAATTGTTTTTGTATCTATGGTAAATTACTCAAAATAAGCTTTTTGCCATCTTCTAGAGACCCTGTTGTCAAGGTTCAAAAATTTAATTGTAGGCTTTAACTGTTCTGCTAGATTTGAGCACTTTGGGGCTTAGATTCTGTGGAGAAAATCTTTAGCCTTCTATAAATTAAAATTAACTTGATCAATCAAGCTATTTTCAGGATTTAAACACTTTTCTAGAAATTATAAAATTGAAATTCTTTTCATGATAAAACTATAAAAGGTAAAAAAACAAAACAAAAAAACCCAAAAAAAAGGCCTTGAGCAAGGTTTAACTTTTTTTTTTTTTTTTTTTCTGGACTGAAATGGAGGCTTTCTTTCAAGCGAATTCCCTGATGTTTGCTCTGTGTGATTTGGCTCTATCTCTGTAACTGCTAATATGTGGCATGGATTTCAAGTTGTTTGGGATCTGGATGTGCCCAAAGTCTGTATTGCAAGACGAATTCACAGGCATTATGTTACAAAACTGGCTTGCTGCCTTCTGTTTTCTTTTTCTGTGTCCTGTGTAGCTGCATTGTTTGTTGCAGTATATGCATTAGCTGTTGCCTATGTTCAGTTTCCTGCAGGCTGACAAAGTGGGAGGGGCTTTGTTTGTTACATAGCTGAGTTTTCACTGTGTGAGTTCTTGAGTGCACATTGCAGCCATCTTAATTACACTTTTGTGCAACTGAGACTGTGCAGCTGTCTCAAAATGGCTGCTAACCTAGTCTTTGTAGCTGCTTAGGCAGCAAGTATGCCAGTGAGGAGACTTGTCACATGCATCAGGACCAGAGGTAAGAACCAATTACTCTTTATCTTTAAACATTCTCATTTTTTTCTTTTTAAAAAAGGAATTTAACTGAGTTTACTTAGAAGGGTGAACTTAGAGCTTGGTTTTTAAAAAGTTGTAATGTTTGGTAGAACCTTTAAGCCTTTATTATGGAAACAGTACATAGCATGGTGGGGTCAAAGGTTAAATTCTTGTAATTTCTCACCATTTTCTGTTCTGTCATTGCCAGAACATTTGATCACCACAGTAGTGCTTTTCTGGCCCTAATTAATGTAATATTCCTTTTGTGTAGGCTATTTTAGTGTGTTTGATACTTATTTGTAGAAATTAAAACAATATATTATCCGAATAGATTTTTTTTAAAGGATCCATAAATAAGCCTTGTTTTGTACAAAGACTACAATATTTCTAGGTTTTTGTGAGGTATTGTGTGGAAGCTTTTTGGGAAGAAGGGTAATTATATAAAGCATGAAAAAAAATTTTTAATACTGTCCAAAATCTTTTTTTGGCATTATGGGTTCCAATTCTTTCTCATCATGCTGCCTCCTCCCAGTATCCAACTCTTAGATATTTTTAATGCTGCTTTACTTCTTTGTTCAAATTACTTTTTGCTTAAGTTGGCATTCAGATTCAGATTTTGAATTTAGAAATAAATTCACATCTAGTCATGGATACCTCTTCTTAAAAAATATATCTAATGTATTCAGATACCATCAGAGCTGAAGTACTCAGTTGTTTTAGTTAATTAAGTGATATTATTATGTTCATTTTAGTCTTAATTTAAACCTGTAGTATATTTAAAAGAAATATAGCTCAATGATTTTGTAAATTTAATTTCAAAAAATTTAAAAAGCTTTCTTAACATTGTTCTGGAGTAGAAATGTTTATTGAGATACTGTAAGTCTGTGGTTAACCAGAAAGATGGGATAATGAAATTCTTATTCACGTAGTATTTCAGATAGCAGAAAAAAAAAAGCATACTTTAAGCAGCAATACTTAAATTGCAGTACCTATTAAAATCTTTTTTAGCTGGTATAATATACTCCTGGTTTTGTCCGTAGAGTATTAAGAATATATCCCTGACTTATATGACATAGAGCAGTAAGTTCTAAATTTCTGAGTAGAGCAGCTTTCTAAAAACAGAAACTTTTTGCAAGTTAAACTCTTAGGGAGGATTCCAGTATATAAAAGGAATACTTATGGTTTCTGCTTAATTCTGCAAGGCTTAAGAAACAAAAGGACACATGTAATATTTTATTGTTATGTACTTATTTTATATGGTAAACTTATTCATATGCCATGTGTATTTAATAAAATGAGAATAATTTTGCTATTAAGATAAACAAAACTTTGAAACAAGATCATATCTGACAATTATAATTTTATATTAGATCCAAATCTAGTTCACTTGTTTGTAGAACCTTGGCCTCTTAAGGCACAGTGGAATTCAGTTTGAAAATTATTCTAGAATGTATCTTCTTTATGTTGTTTTTTGATGTTCATGAAGATGGAATATAAGATCTATATGTACATGACTTAACAGTTTAAAATTGTTGCCTTGTCATAGCCTTGTGTTTATATTTGTTTTCGTTACTTTTTTTAAAACAAAATAATTGTTTTTCCTAACTGATTCAGTGTCCATTTATTTAGTGGCTTAAAATGTGTTCTGGGATCAGTATTTATCTCAGTTTCATCATTAGCTTTAGCATTTTTGTTTCACTTTAGTCACTACACTGCAAAATCTTTAGGACTGTCTTATATGACATAGTCGATTCTCATAATTTGAACACTAATTTATGTAAATCATTCAGTCATATGAACTGTCCCTTAAAAAGAAAAAGAAAAACATTTTAGTGTGTTTGAGGGATTCTATTCATCATTCCTTTCAGCAAGGTTATCCTTGGAGTGAACATGACATAGAAAAGTGAATGTGCTGTGACCTTAATCACTCTTATTTTCATGCCTTTTAATAGTAATAACAGCTCACTATCTTGGTGGCGAGAGTGGGAGGGGAAGAGACTCTAGTGTTTAAAAATACATGTATTTAAAACATTTTATATAAGGTAGAAAAACTGTCCATGTTGAAATTACTGAACAGTTTATATTGGTCTTGAGTGAGATCTTAGGGAAATTTTAATAACTCAGTCTTTTTGCCTTCTATTGCTAACTGTAATATTTACCCCTGCCCTCTACAAGATTATTACTTGCACATGAGGAAATACTAACGCCCTATGGTTACTCAGGATATTATTGCTAATTCTTTCACTGCTGTGTTGCATTTTTGCAACTGTAAGCATAAATTACCCCTTACTGAGATGATTACTTTTGGGATTGGTGATAGTTTTCAAATTTTCTGTTCCAAGTTCCAGGTTAGCTATTATGCTGGGTAATTAAAGGCATAATAAATCTGGGAGCTGAATAATTGAAGTTTTATGATGTTATTTTGTCACTTGTTAAAATTCTTCCCTTTTGTTTACTCTTTTTCATAAACAATTTCATCTACGTAAGCCTCTAAGAGAAATGTTAGGGTGGTGACACTGGCCAAGGGTCCAAACCTGAATTTGAATACTGTTTTTCCTACCTTTTTCTGACGTTGACAAGCTTATTCCATTTTCTTTTCTTTTCTTTCTTTTTTTTCTTTTCTTTTTTTTTTTTTGACAGAGTTTCACTCTTGTTGCCCAGGCTGGAGTGTGATGGCACGACCTCGGCTCACTGCAACCTCTGCCTCCCGGGTTCAAGCGATTCTCCTGCCTCAGCCTCCTGAGTAGCTGGGATTACAGGCATGCACCACTATGCCTGGCTAATTTTTGTATTTTTAGTAGAGATGAGGTTTCTTCATGTTGGTCAGGCTGGTCTCAAAGTCCTGACCTCAGGTGATCTGCCTGCCTTGGCCTCCCAAATTGCTGAGATTACAGGTGTGAGCCACTGTGCCCTGCTAATTTTTGTTGTTGTTGTTGTCCAGACAGTCTCACTCTGTCGCCGAGGCTGGAGTGTAGTGGTGAAATCTTGGCTCACTGCAACCTCCACCTCCCAGCTTCAAGTGATTCTCCTGCCTCAGCCTCCCCAGTAGCTGAGATTGATTACAGGCGCCCACACCACGCCTGGCTAATTTTTGTATTTTTGTCAGAGACAGGGTTTCACTATGTTGGCTAGGCTGATCTTGAACTCCTGACCTAAAGGGATCCACCTGTCTTGGCCTCCCAAAGTGTTGGGATTATAGGTGTAAACCACTGCGCCCAGTCGCCTTTCTTGCTTTACTGGAGACAGAATCTCACTCTGTTTCTCAGGCTGGAGTACAGTGGCAGTCTGAGCTCACTGCAACCTCCACCTCCTGGGTTCAAACAATTCTTGTGCCTCTGCCTCCTGAGTAGCTGGTATTACAGGCATGTACCACCTTGCCCAGCTAATTTTTATGTTTTTAGTAGAGACGGGGTTTTATCACATTGGCCAGGCTGGTCTTGAACTCCTGGCCTCAACTCCTGGCCTCCTTCAGCTTCCTGAAGTACTGGGATTACAGGCATGAGGCATTGTGCCCTACATTCATTCCATTTTTTGATTCTCATTTCTTCATCTATAAAATGGGGCAAAATTCCTATCTATTTGGCAAGCATATGCTGAGAATCAATTTACATAATGTTTCAGAATAGTATCTTGAAATACTCTGCAAAAATCTTGCATACTAATTTTCTCAGTAATATCCAAATGCATTTCAGTTTATTTGCCTCTCAAGTGTCATATACCTTTTCAAGTGTGATTGGATCAGTGTATATTTAAAAACTATGAGAAATTTCTTGTATAACTCATGCTCAGAAGCAAGAAGTGCTAAGTAACACTATATCCACTTAGTAATGTTATATATTCATTTTTGTAGTACTGGGACCTACTCTGTTAGCATAAATTTGCCATCCTTTGTTGTATATGGATATGGCAGATGTATTTATTAAGTAAAGCCAATATAGAATGTTGACATTACAGAATTTAGAGGAGTAGGAGAAATGTTTTGGGTATAGTCTGGCTGAGTTCTTCAAATATACTGTGAGAAAATAACTTATCTAAAAACATGACTTGAATTCATGGCCTAGAGTTTCCTGTGTTTCAGTACAAATGAGAATCATAAAAACAGTAATTTCTGTTTCAGAAAAATTCATTTTCAGAGCTACAGACTGGCAGCCAGCAAACACTTTTATTCTTGTTTTTATTCTTTAGCCACTAGCCCATTTCTCTAATTGTTAACATTTAAAGTTGTCAGATTTTACCTAAAAATCTAGGTATCTTGCCTCTTGAAAAGCAAACAACATTTTTGCTTGAGAATCACAACCTATATAACTGAGTATAGATGCTGTCTCCTTCAGATAGGGCCTCCTCTTGCCCACCTCTGGTCCTCTTCACTGAATCACATTACCTGTGTGGCCTTGGAAAACAGTTCCTTTTAAATATCTATCATACGTATTTGATAGGTTATTGGCAGCCTTAAATATCTAAAATACAACTTCTAACCCAAAAGAAGGTAAACATAAGTAAAATGTAGCCTACTTTACTTGGTAGGAGAGACTTAGAATATATAAAGTCAGTTTACTCTTTAGAAGATGTGGCACCTTTTGTAACCTTTCACTTTGTCCTAATTTTTTATAGAGTGCCATGGGAGCCAAATGAAGGAGATCCAATGACATAACAACAAGTAACAATTGATTGAAAGTGAAGAGATTAAAGAAATGCTAATTAGAAACATAAGTATCTTGAGATCTTTTATGTGATAATCAGTTCTGTTTAAATGTTATCACTGTGTTAAAGGACATCACTATCAACTTGATGTTCTTAATGGTGATACTGAATAAGAAAAAGTTAAAGTGTATTCAAGCTATGCGGTTTACTGAACAGGTAAATGAAATAACATTTTATAAAAGATTTTTGCTCAAATTAGTTGAGCTAAGAAGTTTTATCACTTAAAATAATGAGTAAATGTCCTAATAGAACGTTTTCTTAACTGTACACTAGATTAGATAATGGCTGTTAGGCCATTACAAACTTTATTTTTTTGAAAACTTACTACTGTTTACATTTATTAATTTAACATTTACAGTGGCTATGTGAAGACTACCTTGATGATGCATGAAGCATGATAATTTATAATCTTGATCTGACTTAAATTTGAATTCCACATTTCCCAGAGGAAAGCCAGCTTGTTAACATTCAAATAATACCACGACATTGGTAACTCTAAGGAAGAACTCAAAGACTGTTACGCCTTTTTGGAAAATGTTTACTAGTTAGAGTTCAGCTTTAGAGAAAATTGAAAAAGTGATTAACTTGCACAGGAAACAGTGACTCCCCTGCTTTACTGTTCTTCACACTTTGAAAAGAGAAAGTGATTTGGGAGAAAGCCTAATGTCTATTCAAATAAGTGATTGTTTTTTTAATTGCCCAGGTTAGAACTCTCACAAAGAGTTCTCTGTTGATGATTTGTAACCGTCTGTTATTATTCATTAATATGTGAATATGGAAATTGTGAAAACAGCACAAATTGATTTGGTAAATCTTCATCAGTTTAATGAAAGAGGGACCTTAACACTGGAGAGAGGTCTGAGGAGTTGCTTCTGCATCTGCCTGAGGGAATCTGTCTTTCCTTCTGAAGTAAGCCAGATACAGCTAGCCAACTGCCAGTAGAACTGTCTGACCTAGTATATCCCTTTGTTGGATATAGAAGTACCTGTATCATGGCATACATAGTGGAAAACATTAGTATAGAAGTTAGGAAAAGATCATTTCTGCTCTGATACTGTTATTAAGTAATTATGTAGTTTTAGATGAATATTTAACCTCTTTGTGTTATCCCTGATCATTAATTGAGAGGGGTTGTTGGAAGAACACCAACTTTGAGTCAAGCAGTGTCGGGGTGAATCCATGTTCTTCCTCTCATTAGTTATAGGTTATCTGAAAAATGGATATATAGTGTTCAAAGTACAGTACCTATTTATGATTATGTGTTCAATAAGTCTTAGGTATTTTGTTTGTTTTGAGACAGAGTTTCGCTTTTGTTGCCCAAACTGGAGTGCAATGGTGCAATCTCAGCTCCCTGCAACCTCCGCCTCCCGGATTCAAGCAGTTCTCCTCCCTCAGCTTCCTAAGTAGCTGGAATTATAGGCGTGCGCCACCATGCCCGGCTAATTTTGTATTTTTAGTAGAGACAGGGTTTCACCATGTTGGCCAGGCTGGTCTCGAACTCCTGACCTCCAGTGATCCACCTGCCTTGGCCTCCAAAAGTTCTGAGATTACAGGTGTGAGCCACCACGCCTGGCCAAGTCTTAGGTATTTTTATGGAATGAGGCAAGTTACTTATTTTCAGAACCTCAGTTTTTCTTGTTTTTAAAATGGGAATAATGTTTATCATAAAGAACTAATATTGGGGTTTAAATTAGGATAACAAATATAAAACAACTAGTGAAGTGTAGCACAAATTAAGTATTGGTTGCATTTGTTTCACAAGATTCCCTTTAGCACAGATCTTTGTTTTTTTCTTTTAAAAATCATTATTTCAGGAAGAATGGGGTTGGGAGAAATCTGGTCTACTGGGTAGTTTGGAAACGGATCTTTAGGGAGAGGGCATTTTTAGGGACCTGACTAATTTACAGTAAAAATGTCAGAGAGCAGGGTGTTTAGAATCTCCAAGTGAAGACTTTGAAGAGTCTAAAGGGGACAAAATAAGAATTCTTACTTGTGCAAAGGCAGCATGGTAGAGTGAAAACTAAAACAGACTGTGAATTGATCAATTACTCAACAAATTTAACAGCTATTTATTATGCACCTATTATTTGCCAGGTACTGTTTGATGCTTAGCATATAAGATCCTTGCTCTCCCTCAGGGAGTTTACACTGTGGAGGTAGTGGGAAGACACAGACAATAAATACGAGAGAAGGTTGCAAATACTTAGGGATTATGAATGCTGTGGGGTAGGGTAGAATAGGTATCTAAGAGCTAGATGAGCACTACTCAAAATGTGGCCTGTGATCAGTCTGAGAACTGTTTGCTTTTGGTCCTCTGTGAGATAACTGAAATTGAGAGTTTATAGAAATTTTTACATCAATCTGATAATGTAATTTTATGTCGATTGAGTCAAAACAATTAAGACTCATTTTATATGCCTATTTTAAATTTCATTTTTCAAGTAATTCATTGCCACCATATTTTACAACAGCATTGATCTATAATGGGTTGAAAATAAAACACCAGTCTTTACTGTATTCATTTGAGCAGTGAGCTAGATCAACAGTTGCCATTGTTAGGACTTTTAGTAAGCGTGTTGTGGAGATTTTCAGCTTGTTTTGATGAATTAATTCACTCTCAAGTAATTAGCTTATTTGGCTTAAAAATATTTACATCCATGTTATTTACACTATATTTTATGTTGGACTGAACGATTTTAGGTCTTTTGATTTTCAAATACTTTTATTCATGGTTGGATGCATGATACAAGTAGGAAGAGACCAAAATTAAAACTATAAGGTATATAATAAGTGATTTCTTTTTTTAATTTTTAACTTCTAGATTCGGTTCTCAATACTTAGATTATTTCTAATATATTTTTTCTCAACTCATATTTTATGATCAGTATATGGTACTTAGAAAGCTCTTTTGATATAAGACCTTTCCTCCAACCAAGAGTTAATTGATATGGTGTACACTGCATGAAATTAAATCATTATGTTTGTTCCCATCACTTCATCTGCTGCTGGTGGGTTGTAGATCCTGAGAAGAGAATATAGTTGTTTGAGAAAATTTATCGTTGATAACCTAGGTAATATTTTTGATTGTCTGTATAAGTTCTACCATTTGTATTGATAAATAATAACTTTGAGTCCCCTCATTTATAGCCCCATTATCTTTTTTATGTAATAGGGGTAACTTAAGAATTATGTTGAAGATAGCTGAAAATAAGATTTAGAAATACGGGAAATATTTTGGATAACCCCTAGTTAGCATTTTAAGTACTTCTTTTCATTTTATTATTTCAGATGTGGGACTAAATTAGTTTCCGGATTGTTATTTTAAAATGAAATTTAATATAGCTATAGCCTTAACGAAAATGGTAATGGAGTAGAATTATATATTAATAGATCATAAATTAACTACAAACTAAATAAAAATTTTTTAAAAAGGCCTTACAGATAATGACTCAACTCTTGCCTTGTCATATCTGGCCAGTGAAAACAATACATGAATGATACAGGTTTGAAAAGAATGTGGCACAGACAGAATATTTTCTTGTGAAGATGTTCTTAATTTAATATGCCTAGGTTTTGGTACTGAGCATATGCTTTGGTAATATTAACTAGTGGTAAATGTGTTGAATTGTTTAACCATCATAATAGTGATACTTGAAGGTACACAATGCTTATTATTTGGTGAAATGTTAATATACTTATAAGAGCAAATCTACTTAATGATGTTTACTATTTAATTGATTGGTTAAAATTTGAAAGGTAGTTGTAGAGTAGAATGAGGATAGCTTTTAGGTAATGTGAATTATAATTTGTAAAATTTTTAATGATTGTTAAACAGCAGCCATTGAATTTACGTGGTCTGTGCCATAAGTAAGCTAAGGCTTTTGAATATCTCTGAGAGTTAAAAATATTTTTATTGTGGTGGGGGGTGGAATTTCAGTTATATAAGAATTATAAATTGGTTTTCTTTTATTACCTGGATTTGAATTATATTAGTAAGTAGATAACTAGATATATTCTAGAACCAGTCAGTACATGTTGGGGAACAAATGGGGAGGGTTTACTCAGCAGTACTCTCCTTTAGTTTGGTCATGAAATGAGGACTGCTTTATGTAAATTGTTCTTACTGGCGCCAGCTAGCTGTAACTGCAGTCTGGCTGTGCTGGGGCAGCAAATAAAATGTGTCATGGATTTTCTGTTTGGAAT
The DNA here is from genome assembly GCF_047675955.1 of Chlorocebus sabaeus. Classification (NCBI taxonomy): domain Eukaryota; kingdom Metazoa; phylum Chordata; class Mammalia; order Primates; family Cercopithecidae; genus Chlorocebus; species Chlorocebus sabaeus. The sequence continues at coordinate 15,173,557 of NC_132914.1, forward strand.
GTATAAGAATTCAGCCTTTTGGACTGAAAGAACAGAGTTGATACATTAGAATAGCAGTAGTGAGACCACAATTGACAGTGAATATGTGAAATAGTGAGAAGCTATAAGCCTTTTAAGCTTTTAGTTCTTTTATAGATTTATGCCTATTGATACTATTGGGTAATATGTGGGAGGTACTTAACTGCACACAGTTGCTGCAGACCTAATAGTTGGCAGCATAGAAAGCAGTACAAAGAATTCTGATTCTAGGCATTTTCACTTGAAATAGTCATTTTGAAGATATACTCTGTGTGTTCTGTGAGCTTCATTGACATATTGTCTGACGTTTTTTGGCTTTTGTGGTAAATGGGATGTATGCTGCACAAACTACCCAACAGATGTGAACCACTGTTTGAAAGGAATTTTAATATGTAGCCAACCTACTATATTCTTTTTTTTTTAATGAATATGAATCAAACAAGAAATTTAGACTCAAGAAGGCTTACCTAGAAGTCTGCATTAGCTTTTAATGTTTATACAAATGAACTAAGTAGCAGTGGTTTACAGAAGAGGAAGTCCTTTTCACAGTGTCAAGCTGCCCACAGGTAAGAGATTCAGGTCCTTTTTCTGTGACACCTACCCCCCAGGCTTTATATTTTTCTCTCACCATTGGTAAGTTTTAAAAAATTTGTTTGTTTTTAGTTCTAATGAAAACAGGATTGGTAGATCGTTTAATGTTAATATTCAGGAGATTTTGAATGCCACATTTGGATTTGGTATTTTTTAAAATGTAATTTTCATCTTCTCAAAATTCCTTCACATTTGAATTGAAATGAACTAACAGTGGACTTCATATGTGATTATTACTCATGCATACAATATGTTCATATTACATAGAAATCAGTTTTAGATCTCTTTTCATTATAGTCTGTTAGTATATTCTCAGTTGTAGTGACACCAACTGGTACATGCAGAGAGATGACATTTTGTAACCTCACTTAAGTATAAAGTTTAAGTTTAAATTTACCACTTTGAATTCACCTTTACAAATCAGAGTGCTTATGTTTTCAAATATGGCTCATTGACATACATTAGATAATGTATATTTATACATATAACTTGGTCAGTTTTTCTACTTCCACCCTTATTCTTTCCATTTCTCTATATTTAAATTTATTATTATTTTAATAAAGTGAATTTTAGAAGTCTAAAATGAATGTATTAATTAGGAATTCCATTAAATTTAATATTTCTTAACCTGGGTTAAAGAAACACAGTCATTTGTTATTCTTTTTTTCTACACTTGAAATATTGTATACAAAAATACAAAATTCCATTGCAATAAAAATAACACCATTGCTGTAAAGATACGAAGGTGTATGCTTATAAAGAAATGCCAATATGTGTGTTCATTCGTATCAGTATGGCCAGAGATACATTACTGATTGTAATAATTTTTGGAGGGTGGGTGTGAAGAGTTGAATAGCAGAGTCAAGTGAAGAGTGGTAGTGAGATAGCTTAGAGAAGTGTATCAAAGAAAGGAATTATGTTAGGCAGCTCTCTGCTCTTTCCCTCCCTCTTTAGAAGTCAAGCAGCAGGCTCTTTCTGTAACCATAAAGTGTTACTTTTAGGTGGGACTTCCAGTTCTCTAATTTCTGAAAGTTTGGTCACTTATTGCTACATGGTTGTATACTTTAAAACTGGGGGCCAGCTGTAATAGAAGCCATACTCATGTTTCAGGGGCAGGAACTGTTCCTTACTTGTTGCCTTTTGACAATGTTGCTTGGATTAAAAAAAAAAAACATGTATTTTATTGAGTATAGAAGCAACATTTTTTGTGTGTGTTTCATCTCAGTAAACAATTTCACTATGATTGACAAAATGATAATAGTAGAAAGAAATCAATTTTGATTAATGTGTTTGAGGTTGGGTGCGGGAAAGGTCATGCTTCTTGGTGTAGAAGACATACACATCTGAAACAGTAGGAAAAAGTTTTTCAAACTTCTCTTGTGCTATTATATTGGTTAGGGGAATGCTGCCCAGGGAAGATAGTTGAGATGGGTTGGTTTTTAAAATATAGACAAAGAGAAAAAGAGTTGATAGACAAAAACAGGAATTTATTGAATGCTGTTAGAGTTGGAGGTCATAGCAAAGAAAGATGAGGGATAGTAGGACAGAGGTGTATTTTGTATATAGACAACCAAAACAAAGATAAAAGTCATGAGTATGATTACAGGCGTGGTGGCTCGCGCCTGTAATCCCTGCACTTTGGGAGGCCAAGGCAGGCGAATCACCTGAGGTCAGGAGCTCGAGACCAGCATGACTAACATGGTGAAACCCCATTTCTACTAAAAATACAAAGAATTAGCCGGACATGGTGGCGTGCACATGTCATCCCAGCTACTTGGGAGGCTGAGGCAGGAGAATTGCTTGAATCCAGGAGGCAGAGGTTACAGTGAGCCAAGATCGCACCATTGCACTCCAGCTTGGGCAACAAGAGTGAAACTCCGCCTCTAAAAAAAAAACCAAAAACAAACAAAAAAACAAAACACCAAAAAAACAAAGTCATGAGGATAAAGGTATATATAGTCTTTGAGGCCACTGAAGTTGAGTGTGAATGATCCGAAATTTGTAGTTTAAAAATCTTTGAGTTCCTAAAAAGTGTTTGTGTTCCTCTTAAAAAACAAAATGTATTTAGCAAGCAATGTAGAATCTCAAAATCTTCAAAATGAAATTAACTAATGAAAAGTCTAAAATGAATGTATTAATTAGGAAATCAATTAAATTTAATATTTCTTAACCTGGGTTAAAGGAACATAGTCATTTGTTATTCTTTTTTTCTGTGCTTGAAATATTATATACAAAAATACACAATTCCATTGCAATAAAAATAATATATTACCATTACTGTAAAGATATGAAAGTGTATGCTTATAAAGAATTTTAAAATTTTGTATACAGTATTTCAGGTAGTTTCTAATACTGTTCTTTGCACTGAAACCTACTGTTTGATATTCCTGACAGATAATTATGTAGTTTATACTTCACCATTTCTAATGATGGAAGGCAGAGTCTCTAATTTCATAAGGCAGTTTCTTCTTTTGTTGGGCATCCAAACAAATTAACGTTTGTTGATTTTGAGATGAAGTTGCCTTTCATTACTTTTATTTTTGCCTGTGATAGTCCCCCACTTCCTGTCTGTCTGTAGCTCTCTTTCTCTTTTATGTCTTTTACATGACAGATACTATTTAAAGAAAGCTCATTAAAATTTTCTTACGTTTTCTAGGCTAAATATCAATATCCTTCATTTTTCCCCAACATTTCCTCATACAACATACTGTTCCAGAGCATTCTTTAGCATGGTCATCTCACAGTTATTGAGTCCTTCTTTATCTGTGATGCTCAGAACCAAACATAATTACTCTAAAAATGTTCCCCTTCTCCTTGGCTGTTTGTTCTACAGTTTAACTTTGCATTAGCATTCTGGTAGCCACCTTGAGCTGTTGGATTTTCTGAGTTTGCATTAAGTTAAAACACCTCAGTCTTTCCCTAACAGGCATTGATAAACTTTAATATACTTTAATATTTGAAACAACTATGTTACCTTATTATGTTTTCTTAGTAATTTCTAATGTTGTTCATTATATTTAGTATGCTTTGTCTCCATCTTCCTTGCAAGGTTTTTTTCTGTTTTAATAGTGTTTTTAAAGAACTGGCTTTTGGTTCCTTGATTGCTTGCTCTTTTGTTTTCTTTCATAATTTTTCTGCTTTTATTGTAATTCCATGCTTTGGGATTATACCTTTTTGCCTTTATTAATGTTTTTGAGTTTTTTGTTAATATATGCATTTAAGGCTATCAGTTTTAATCTGAATATCATTTTGGCTGATTTCCTTAGGTCGTATTCTGTTAGTACTTTGTTGGTATTTTATCACTGATTTCCTTCTACCTCTAAAAGTTTTTTTTTTTTTTTATAAGGAGATAATTTTTCTGTCATCTTGTTGGTATATTTCTTACATTATGACTAGAGAATGTAGCCTTCTGTGTTTTTTTTTTTTTTTTTTTTTGTCTTTGAATTTGTTAAGATTTTCTTGTCACCATATACATGGTCAATATTAATGTACATTGGCTATATTTGTAAAAAAATTGGTTTTGGGTTTATTGGATATACAGTTCTATTTGTTGTTCTGTTATTCTGGCATGCTAATAGGATGTTCATTCCTTGTTTTGTTTTCTTCATCCATAGATTTATCTCTGATTGTGAATTTGTTAGTTTTTTCCTGAATTATTGAAACCTGTTTTATCAATAGGACATATCTTTTTTTTTGTTCTATTACTTGATTTTCAACTTGAGTTCTTTTTTATATGTCATATATAGGTTTCATATGTATACCTACCCTTTTTTGGGGTTACTATTTGCCTAGTGTATCATTTTCTATCCTTCTATTTCAACCTTTAAGGTATTACTCTAAGGTATGTCTCATTTATAGTGCATAGCTAATGATATTTTTGTTGCTTTACACAGCTTGAAACCCACCAGGTTTTTCCCGATTGATAATTTTCTTTATTTTTGTCCCATATTCTGCAACTTATTAGTTTGTTAACTTACACATTGCAATTATCTGGCATAAATAACGTTTTTATTTTAAAGATGATTGATCCTCAGTTATTTCAGCCTGCTCAAGAGTTTTACCTTTGGAACTTTGCTAATTTCCTTATCTGAATTCCTTCATAGGGTCTTCTGCTGTCTTGTCTTATACTTATGTTTATCTATAATTGTTTTACCAAGGGTCTGCGTTCTCTGTCTTTGCTTAGAAGTAATATATTTATTTCCTCACTCAAGCTGATTGTTAGCTTTGCTAGCTATAGAATTCTACAGTGAAAATAACTTTTCCCATGAATTTTGAGGGTACTTTTTTTTTTTAGCTTTCAGTATTGCTGATGACAAGTCTGATGCCAGTTTAATTCTTTCTCTTCTGTAGTTAAATGATACTCTAAGTTATTAATATTTCCCTATAATGATTTTCTGAAATCTTATCACAGTATGCCTAGGTGTCAAAAAAATTTTATTTTGCTTGTTTTAATTTAGTCTGTTTTGGGATTCAGTAGGCCTTTATTATTGGAAAACTTGTGTATTTTTTCAGATTTGCTGATTTTTTTTTTTTTCTTATGTTTTCTCTCCTTTTTTTCTTGGTTCTTTTTTTCTGAAACTTGAGTTAATTGAAAGTTGTTGCTTTTGGGTATATTTCTTATGTGTTTGTTCTTGTGGGTGTAATAACTTCTCATACACTTAGAGGATTTTTTAATATACTATTTTAAAATGTCTTCTGTTTATTCTCCTACTAATTAGCTAGTGTTTTTTGTGGGGTTTGGCACCTGACCTTTTGTTTTGAGTTCTTGAATTATTTGAATTCTTGAATGTATTTGAATTCTTGAATGTATTCATTTGAATTCTTGAATGTATTCATTTTGGTATTTGAGATTTCCTGTTTTACTTTGGCTGGATGCTGATGGTTCAGGTGACTGTGAGTGGTGGGCAAGTGGTACTTGCTGCACATGGGTTATGCTGGTAATTTGTCTTTGGGATGGTAGCTTCCATGTCTCTCTGGGGGCCTAGTGTCTATATAAGTTACTACTCTAGCTCACAAATGTCAGTGCTGCCCTGGTTTAGCACTAGCATGGAAGAGAGAATGTCTGATGAACTTAACTGTTCAAATACCAATTACATGAGTGTATTTTCGTGTGATGATTCACACTGGCCTATCAGGTCTAAATTGAAAGTCTCTTATTTGTATCCCCTTGTCTCTGTGTAAGTGAGGTACTTTAACTAGTTTGACATTCATCCTTCTAGTCTTTAAAATATCACTTGCATGCCTGTATACATGTTTAGATTTGTGTGTGTGTGTGTTTTAAAATATAATGGCATAAAAACAGGGAACATTTATTGACTGCTTACAGTATCTAAGTACTTTCTATTTATTATGTCATTTAATTCCATAACATTTCCACGAAGACAGACTTTGTTATTTCAGTTTCATAGATGAGGATACTGAGGTAAGGAGAAGATACATATTTTAGATAGATAACCAGGAAATAATACGATTAATATTTAAAAAGGTATTTCTGGTCCTGGGATTTGCACTATTAATTACTAAGAAGTCTGCTTTTTTGGTACATTTGACAATATTTCTCAGAGATTTTTCTTTTTTAATGCCTGGGATATTAAGGGTTTTTATTTTTGTGTTTGCTATGACAGTGCAGCAGTAGGCATCCTGATACATTCCTTTGTAAAACATGTTGGTACATAGATAGATACCTTAGAGGTCCTTTGGTATGTCAAAATGATGCACAGTTCCTGCTTGTTTGTCCTTAGAAATGGATATGACACTTAACTCTTCTGCTTATGGTACATAAGACTGCTCATTTCTGTGTATTAATGCTAACCACAAATAATTGCCAATCTGATGTTTAAAAATGGATTTTCTCTTTTTGTTTGGTC